>NW_021604576.1:5642130-5651605 GCF_004785775.1 Grammomys surdaster | reverse complement strand
CCCCTAACTCCCTCTCACCCAAATCCACTACAGCTTTGTTACTTTTCAGAACACAGCAGGCTTCCAAGAGATAACATTTTGTGCATGTCCTAATTTGACTTTCTTACATGGTTCATTGCTTCATTTGAATATTCATTTGAATATTCAATATTGTCATGATTCCTTTTTAAAATTAAGACTCTGATATCATTTTTTGTATTTCACTTAACCTCACTCTCTTTAGTTTTTGATAATGAGGAGTTGGGTAGAGTGGAAGTGTCATAGTGTGCTATCTCATAGTTGTTTCTTTATTGTATTCTGTTCATCTACTGGAACAAAATCTATCTCTTATATATTTTAAATTATTTTCCCTCTGGTTTTGTTCATTAGTTTTATTTCACATGACTGCTGCCCATGATTTGTCTTTGCTCCAACTATTTGGGAGTTAAAGGAGCATTGTTCATGATAATTTAGGCAGCTTCCATGTCGACTTCCTGCACAAGGCATTTGTGCACCTCACTTGTATCTCTGCTGATGTTCAGAAATAGACATAGTATGGCTCGTTTTTAGAGTCTTTAGAAATCAGTGTATCAACATTTAATTGGAAAAAGAGGAAGGAATAGGAAAAGAGAAGGAAAGGAGTAAAGTGAGACTGAAAAGAGAAGAAATAGTAGAGATTACTCTAGCTGATCAGAATAATCATAGAGTACAAAATGGAAGAGCCACCATAAAATTCCTCCTCAGAAAGATTGAGGTTAAAACACAGTAATCCAATAGTTAAAATGCAAAACTGTAAAGAACAAAAAAATTAAAGAGATAAAGAAATAGGATTCTATCACCTTTACTAAAATAATATAGCTTCTTCCTTTGGATTGTCTTTTGTATCAGTCTACACATGTTGGTGGAAGTATGCTAGTGTTCCTAATTCTAACACATTAATTTGCATACATTTTTCCTGTTAGGACACTGTCATGAGTTCTCAGCATACTCACATGGATGTTGTATAGACATTGGCATTAGGAAAAAGCTCATTATTTTGTCACAAATATATCTTAGTGTCAGTTTCAGATTTCCAACCATATTTCTGTTCCTCTCTTTAGCTCATGCTCATCTTCTCTATATCAAGCTTTTATTATTTTCTTATAATACAGGCCCTTTACTTCCAGGTCTCATAATATCTACCTAAGATGACACTATATTGGTAGCTACAGTTGGTGCTGATTGGAGGTAACAGCTTGTTGGGCTGGGTATCTACTTTGTCTGGGATCCTTTTGCATTTGACCTTCCACTGTGGCAAATGTGGTTTTTTTCAAAGGATGAAATTAAGTGCTTTAATACTGGTTCATTCAGTTCTTAATCTCCCTGTAGTTCATTGTGGTTGAAGATTCTCATGAATAAGTAAATTCGTGCTGACAGATTTATAGGTAATCTCTTTCTACCAGGGAACATTCAACTATGGCTTCAAAATAATTTAATGTTCTTTTACGATGCATGAGTTTCATATAATATTTTGAAATTTCTTTTATATGTAATTAACTTAGTCTAAATAAAGTATCAGTATAAAATATTTTTAAGAATAAAAAAGAGAGACAGAGCAAAGAGAAAGGGTGGACTTTCTGTCCTTGACACAATTGTCTGAGGCAGTAGAATGGCTCTAATAATCCTTTTGTGCTTTAAAAAAATATAAAGACAAGTTATATTTTGTATATCATATTGTTCATAATGACCTATATCATGTAATCATGATAAAAAACCCTTTATTAGCTATGAGCATGGTATATCATATATTTCTATAGTTATAAAAATTCACTGAATTCTAGTTCAAGGCAAACTCAAGCAACATTTTTTTTTTTGTCATTTGTTTGTTGAGACTGATGGCTACAAGATTATTTACATGCATTTATAAATTTAAAATGTGTTAGTGTATAACCTTGGACTTACTGGACTCACCTTTCTAGCTGAAAATTAGAAATTAATTATTCTATTCAGAGCCCATGAAGTTCAGGAGGAATTGTTGTGAGAATGGCAGGGGAGAAATTGAAGAGGAGAAAAAGAGACCTGGAATAATATGGATATGTAGTTTTCAAACATTACTTCACAAAATAACTCAGACAGGTATGTTAATATTTAAAATGAGAGAGTAAGAGAGTGAGAGAGTGAGAGAACAAGAGAACAAGAGCAACACACACACACACAGAAACAGAGAGAAAGAGAGAGAGAGAGAGAGAGAGAGAGAGAGAGAGAGAGAGAGAGAGAAAGTCAAGAGAGAGAGCACAAAGGATCCAGGGAAACTGCAGGTGAGAGAAACGGGTACATCCAGATATATTCATTTTCTATGTGAAATTTTTAAGGAATACAGTGTAAATATTACTAATAAGAGAACATCAGCATAATTTATGGATTAAACTGTTATAAGCTACATTATTCTTAAATGTGTTTTCACACATTTCACACTTGGTAATCTATAGGTGTGCTTAGAAAATAGTGCTAGTAGAAGTAAAGACAATGAAAGTGAATGACTGGCTAAATTCAACATCTAACATGAAATTTCAAGGGAACTCTATGTATCAAGAATATCATCAGACACCGAGGTGATAGTATATGATGAAACAGTAAGTAATGGCATTGATACTTCTGTAAATCATATCATGCTGTAAATGTAGTACTTAAGTCCGTAAGAATCATGGGTACAAGACAAAAGCGAATGGTGAAGTACTTTCCCTCCCAGTATTCATATAGAGATCAGCTTATCTTGACTCTAAAATCATACATACTATTCATGGGATACAGTAAGGTCTCTAACTTTATTGTATGAATGTAGAATTTTTAAAGCATTACTTAATATTTATGGTGGTAAACAATATTGAAAGAAGATACTAAATGTCTTCTGTCTACAGCCAAGGATGTGCTTCAACCTTTGTCTCATGAGTTCCAGGTTGCTCTTTTATTGGCTCATGAACTAATCTCTCCTCCCACTCTCTGTGTCTCTCTCTGTCTCTGTCTCTCTCGGTCTCTCTCTCTCTCTCTCTCTCTCGCGGTGTGTGTGTGTGTGTGTATGTGTGTGTGTTGGGAGGTGCTTTAAAGTATTTTGCCATCAACATCTCAGTTTCTTCTAAATATTTAAATATTATACCCTTAAACAGGTTTTACCATTACTTATATCATTTAATGTCAAATTAAAGGCAAAATGGTTAAAAGTATAAAGAATTGTTTAAAGTAGCTAATACTACCATCACCCCTGTTAGCTCTGTTTCTTCTTAACAGATTCCTGTAGCCATATCTGCAGATAATAGCTGCTCTGTTTCTTTTCCAGCCACGCCAACTGTGCTTCTTTTAAAGTACCATAAAAATGAATGATAGGGTGTAGCTTCTTCTCTGTAAGGCATAATCTATGTATGCCTTTGCTCATATCATCTTATCCTTACCTGTTTTCAATTTTAGGTAAGAAGTTTTACATTGCAACATTAAGCCAAAGCTAGATTTTATGGTGCTTTCTATGATGGATGTTTGGGCTGATATGTATTAGAGTTAAAGTAACTAAACTACCTACAACATTCTCTTCTAGTGTCTTTTGTTGTCAAAATATATTTCCATTCTCTTGATGCCAGACATAGGAACTGGAAGTTCTCGAGTGTTTAGCATTCACTCTCATGAGAAACTACCATGTCTATATCTGAAGCCATATTGAGATGTCTCTTAAAATTCAGAGATCACCTTCAGTAGAAAGACAGGGAATCAAGTAGAGGGATGAGGTTGCCATCCCAGAATAAAAAAACATTGACCCATTATTGTTCCTGTCTAAAAGAACTATAGGGACAAAAATTCATGAGAGACTGAGAGAAATGAAGTCCAGTGACTGGGCCAGCTTGAAATTAATCTCAAGGGGATGCTCCAAGGCCTAACACTGATGCTATGGTGTGCTTACAGACAGGTGCATAGCATGGATGTCCTACTAAAGGCCCAACAAGCAGCTGACTGAGACAGAGGCAGATACTTATACCCAACCAATGGACTGAAATTGGGGATCCCATTGGTTGAATAAGAAAAGGCTGGAAGAAGTTGAGGAGGAGGGTAACTTCATATGAAGACCAGTAGAAACAACACTCTTAACAAGTTGAATACAAGAAAATCAGGACACAAAGCTGTGGGAACAGGGCACAGGAGCAACTTTAAGAGCTTCATTCCTGGCATGAGGGATGGACAGGCATTCAATTTCTGTAGCTAGCTCTGCAGTTTTTCATGAGCCTGGTCTTCATGCAATTTATGAACCTGAATCAATAAGGTGATTCATGGAGGAGATACAATAATCTAACCTAGAGTGGGATGAGAAAAACCATGCCTTTACGTTGTAATACTGGAACTTCAGTAAAATTAAATTGTACTATGTTGCTTTCTCTGTGGAAATGTTAGAATTTATTGAAATTTTATTTGAAAATAGTGTATTATACCTTCAATTCAGCTCAGTGGACAGAAAACATTGTTATAGAAACTATTGCGGCTCTCGTTTGCTGCAGCCCCTCTTTTTGTCTCTGAGCTCCCATATGCACACATTGCTTTTCTGGAGACCCTACTTGTCATATCTCATCGCTCATAGCAGTTACTAGTCAAATCATTAGTTAATATTAACTGACAGCTCCAGTGTTGCCATGGTACCGAGATTGGGCGTAGGCCTAGGGGATTAAAGAAAGACACAGACTCAGGTCATTCGTTATGAGAGAATGTAGAAGTTTTTTACTGAGCAGGTTCAATATATATACCAAACCAGGGAGGGAAAAACACAAACGGGAACTCAACTGGGGGGCAATAGTTTGGATAGTGCAAAGTCCCTGCCCAGGGCATCATCCTTCAACAGGATGTTTTGTTCTTAGAAAAACTGCAGAATGTTACTTTGCGGACAGCAGCACAGAAGTCTCAGCCGGGGTATGCAGCCCTTCGGGGTCCTAAAATTAACAACATTGGTCTGAAGACCAAATGAGCTAATGTAAGGGCTGGTCACTCATGCCTCACTGACATCCATTGAAATAATCCTGATGTACCTTAAAATTCAGATATCATTTTTTTAAGCAAGTGCATTTTCAGGTACTACTAAGTAATGCTGAAACCCCGTCTGGATTCTTGAGGTCTGGCTTGAGAAAAGATGTACCTAAACCTCAAGAGACTTGAGGCACCAGGGAGTGGGAAGGCCTGGTGAGGTGGGATGAGACATCCTCTTGCAGATAATGGGGAGGAGGAATGGGATGTGGAACTATGGGAGGGTGGACGACTGAACTGTAAAAAATAAAAGTAGTAAAAAAAATTCATCTGCCATCCAGTGAAGGTTGAGTTAATCTTTGATTCAGACTATCTTCCTAGAGATTTATATATAGATGGGGCTTCCCTCCAAAATAAAATGGAGGCTTATTGTCAGTCATAAAACACTCTTGTTCCTTAAACTTATTTTTTATCTTATATGACAACCTCTTATCTAAACAGCTGGAAAGTAGTCTTATTCATACCACTAATTAAGAAATATTAGAAAAACATTGATGCCTCAGCCACTGATATTGCTGAAGTATTTGCCCAAATATATTTAGGTTCACTGTGTACATAATTGGTGTCTACAAAGACAGAAGACAGGCTTACAGGCCCTGAAACTGTTGTTTCCAGATAGTTGTGAGCCATCACATGAGTATTGCAAACTAAACCTAGGCCCTCTGTAAGAACAGCAACTGCTGCCGGGCAGTGGTGGCGCATGCCTTTAATCCCAGCACTTGGGAGGCAGAAGCAGGCGGATTTCTGAGTTTGAGGCCAGCCTGGTCTACAGAGTGAGTTCCACGACAGCTAGGGCTACACAGAGAAACCCTGTCTCGAAAAACAAAACAAAACAAACAAACAAACAAACAAACAAACAAAAAGTACAGCAACTGCTTTAACCTTTGAGCCATCTTTCTAGATTCAAAAGTTCTTTTTTGTGACACAGAGTATTCAGCCATGAAATGATGCCAAACCTTCCTTAACTTGCAAGTGGGATAACACTGCAAAGATTTCAAAGGTTTTGACAAGCCATAGCCTTTTTCATTCTCTCCACTAATGAGGCCGAACTGTAGTTCTTTTAGCAGATAGCATCCTAGATGTCATCTATTGGATGGTGTGGATAATGTGTTTGCAATTTCTGTTTTTACTTACACAATTAGTAATGATTCCCTAAACATTCATTATTTCTAACTATTCAAAGATCATTTTGAAATATAGTTCCCACTGAGATATTTTGTTTGTTATAATTTTCTGTTATAATTTACTTTTAAAGTAACTGAAGAACGGATAGAAATCCTGCATCCACGACTTTTGTGATATACTCCATCATTATTATTTTTCATCAATTGTGCCTTGGCATTCATTTTTATAATGATCTACTCCGATGAACAGGGACCATTGATTTTGGGTGCCTGAATTGCTGAGGCATGTTGTCATTACATATTTAGTTTACTTTAAGAAATAGACACTACACTGCCAGAAGCAAGGTAAAAGTAACCCAGAATTCTGAACAGTTTCTAGCATTGTGTATATGTGAGTGTGTGTGTGTGTATGTTTAATTATGTTACATTATATGTGTATTTCAATTTAGCCATCCCATATGCCTCACAACAATTACTTCTAAAGAGCAACCTTATTTTCCATACTGATTAATTTAATTAGCATTTGCTATTTTTACATGTTATTGCATTTATTTAAGTTTTACAATGAGATATTTTTATATAAATATACACACTAAAATATTGCTGAAATCAAGAAAATTAATACTATCAATCAAGTAAAATAATCACCTACCTTTCTAGTGAAAGGACCTACAATCCACATTTCAAGCAAATCTTTCATAAATCACAATATTATTAACTTTAATCCTTGGGCTATCTATTTGGTCAATAGACATATCCATCTGATATAACCATACCCCTGGAGCCTTTGACCTAAATCTCTGCATTTCCTCCCTGTTCTTGTGAGAACCATAATTCTACTCTTTGTTGCTATTTTTCTTTTCTCTATGCTTTGTAGCATTTGTTTAAGAATGTATGTCATACTCTATAATTTTGTTCTGGTATAGGACACTTCAAAATGCAAGAGAAACTTGAAAGAGAAGTAAAATTATAATGAAATATAAATTTTCAAAGTAAAAGTCCAATTTATTTTTTTCAGGACTTTTATCTTGTAATTATGTGCTGTATGATTCCATGATACTAACATTCATTTCCCCTTGCTTATTTTAGTCATTGGCAGGGTATGAATTCTGTCTGCTGTCTCATTCCCCACAGTATTGATTATACCATTATGTGCAACACTTAACATAAGTTATTTTAAAGGTTAAAATACTTTTTAAATATAAAAATCTCATGTATTCAGTAGTCAATAGACTATTTAAAATAGTACTTGCAGAAATAATGTCTTAAAAGGAATGCTAATAAGAATTATATGTTAAATGTTTTAATAGTATATTAGCTTAAACTGCTTTTATCACATACACAACAGTTATAAAACTTATTTATACTATCAGAAAATTCTATTCTAATTTCAATGAAGATTCTTAAAAACAATAGTATCAAAATATTTTTATTAAAAATGTTTTCATACACTATGCAGGTTATACTCTTCCCTCTCACAACTTCTCCCAGACACTCTTCACCTCCTATGTTCTTTTTAATATGTCCAAATTGTGATATGTAATTTGTTCTCACTTTGTAATATGAACAAAGAACCCCAAATAACACAAATAAAACCAAGAAACACTTACATGTGGATGTACACACACACACACACACACACACAGAGCAAGAAAAAACAAAAAAAAACTATTAAAACACAAAAAATAAAAACCAAATTATTCAAGCATTAGAACAATAAACAAAATAACCTAAGTAAAGCAACTTGAGAAAAAAATATGTGAATATATTCTTGAGTTTCTTTTGTATTGGCCATCTACTGCTGAGTATAGGGAATACACTGAAGTACAATTAATATACCTAATGAGACTCAACTAAAATAATATAATTTCTCCTGTTCAAGAGGAAGCCAATGAGAGAGAGATTCTTTTATAGGTGTGGAAAATCATGTCTCCTTCCCCTCTAAGCAAAGGAAACCCATCTGGCTTAGAGAATCCAACAAGTAGTACCTATCCAGTGGCAACACAGATGGCCTTAGTTACACTAAATATGTCACCAAAAGAAGCTAATGCAGTTAGGAAGGACTTAGGAGTGGGACAGAGATTTTAAAAAAATGGATGGCAAGAGCATTTCCATTATTTTAATATATGGCTTTCTATTTTCATTGTACTAAGAAAATTACTAACTTTTCCTTAAATATTATGAAAGACTTTAATGGAAAATTATAAGCCAAGTACACATGCCTTCTTAACTTTCTCAAACTGGGAAGCTACATCTTTCTTGAAGCAGAAGGCTGCCTAGTACATTAATCTCACTGAAAATCAAAGTGTTTTTCCTTTTGTGGGGACCATTGCTTCTGGTAACTGAGCCTAGTATTGAAAAACTTAAAAAAAAATTATAGAAGGCATGGTAGGGTAAAATCTTCTCAGTTTCTCTTAAATTTGAACTTTTTCAAGAGGATAAGAGTCATTGAACAAAATGTAAGCACTTATTGCATTTTCCATAGCAAGTCTAAAATTACATTTCAATTATAAAAATAAATCATCTTCTCCAAATGTGTTTAGATGTTATTGGTTGGCTCAATAAAAAGTGTTTACTTTCTACAGTTCAATCCTATGTATTCTGGTCACTGATTTTACCCTATGTACACATAATAGGTTGCTCTTTGACAGCATTAGGCATTCCATTAAGTCAAGAGAAAGAGACAAAAACAAAATATAAAATTTAAAAGGTTTATTAATATTCACATCATCAATAGTGGAGATGTTGTATATTGTGACACATCCAACACAAACCATTTCTGACTGTTATTGGCTCTGTATAGAATAGACTGCAGTGAAATTTGTCGCAGATAACACTGCTGCATTCCCAGGTGCCAAGTACATTGGTGTTGTCTCATGTAAAGAGTGTGCTAGAATGATTAGGCCCAAACACAGAGATTAAGAGAATGATTACATACAGCAGTGGAGGCAGGCAGGCTAGGAAGAGGAGGGTAGCACGTGGAGTTGTAGCCTAGATTAGTGCCAGACAGAGGAGAAGAAAGGCAGCAGAGCACTATGCCAGACCCGACTGCTTAAGAGACTGCTAGAAATGCTTCTTATATTGCTTTACAAAAATAGATTTCCATAATTTGGGTTTATATGGATGTCAGGTGTTAGATTAATATACCGGTCACATATTGAGTGACAATTAAGTCTCCATATTTGGCTTCTCTCAGACAGTTTAAAAAAAATCCAGGGGCTAACAAGAGTATTTTGGTATCATACATAATTAACATTTGACTGACAATTCTAAAAGTAATAATATTCAACAGATTTTGCTTGCTTGCATAGTTATTCACACCTAGGATACATTGTTTGCAA
>NW_021604576.1:5623348-5642030 GCF_004785775.1 Grammomys surdaster | reverse complement strand
CACACACACACACACACACACACACATACACACACAGACACAGGTTTATTTTTTAACTTTGTATTCATTGTGGATTTCACATCATGCATCCCAATCCTATTGATCTCCCCGTGAATCCATATTCAACCTCTATTACTGCAATGTCCCACCAGAACAAAAATAAATAAATAAATAAACAAACAAACAAAAAATATCTTGCTGTAAATGTAACTTTTATTTGTCTCATATAATTGCCATCTCAGAGGCTTATTGCAGCACACACACATACTTTCTACTTCTTTCTGAATGCTGGCTGGCTAGTTCAACTCAGCTCTTCTACCTCCAACTTTTATCCAAACTGATTGATTAAATCTGGCTACTCTTAGCTTCTTGCTAAATTGCTCTGCTTGGAAAACCTGCCTCAACATTGTGTGAACTGAACTGTACTGACAGCAATGACTGGATGAACTGAACTTAACTCCACTAAGCTGACCTGCTTTCCACTTAACTCAATGGAACTGACCAACCCTCTCCCTGCATAGTACTTTTTAGTCATTCTTTCTTGACCTTTCTTGTGAGAATTAGACATATCCTATCTTTGTACCATTCTGTCAAATCTATCTCTGATTTATCACTTTGACATCTCCCCAATTAGATGCCACTTTCAAGCATGGCTGCTTTCTTCTACAAACGAATCTTACTTTATTTGGTATTAAAAGTTTATACTAGTACACATCTGTATTCCAGCCAGAGAGATTAAAAGAGGTAGTGAAGTTTTAATCCAGCAACATGTCTGCATTCCAGCCAGATCATACAGAACTAGAAGGTCTTTGGATGTGATCTGTTACCAGAACAGCCATCTTACTAGATTAAAATTTCTCTGTATGTTGCCTGTAAGCTGCAGTGTATCACACAGTATATACACTTTTGCCCAAATAGATATATTTGCAAATGCTCATTGCAGTGAGTCATTGGTCTAGTTTGAGCCCTCTGGCTTCTATTCATAATCAATACTGGATCCCCATCAGTGTTTCTCTCTGTTGTTCCCATGTGTCACAGAGATTATTCAGTTTTGGTACAACAGGACTCATTCTTTCACCCACTCTAGCAGTTCAAAGATGAGCTAGATATTTGGATAAGTCAATTCAAAATCCTGGATGTGGACCTCTGGTAGTAAGTGAGCCCACCAGTTCTCCTACCTCACCCAGGCAATGGATGAGTCTAGCTCTCTCAAGGTCAAGTGATCAGGACCAGTTCTGCTACACTGCCCAGACAAAGAGCAGATCCAGTTGTTTGAAGCCTTCTGACGTCAACATGGCCCCAGGTGAGAGGTCAGATCAGGGACTTCCAAATGGCCTTTAGTGAAGTTATTTCATAGTGTCTTATTCAGAAGCTCAGCAGATACCTGTTAGTGCAGGTTCAGATTGCTGGCTGGGCTGGGTCCTGTTTTGAAGGTGTTGGGGAAGACATGTTTTCTTTCCCAAGCCTTTGGTCCCTGCCCCTCCAAAACCAACAAGAAGCCCAAGTATTTGTATATCAACTTTCTACATGACTCATTAATTGTCTTCCTATTCCACTGTGAGGACTAGGATCAGATTGTGCCAATTAGTTAAACTATGGCAAACCACTCATCTGGAGGTTGTGAGATCAGAAACATTAGTAATTGTATACAATCTTCTCCTTCTCCTTCTCTTTCTCCTTCTCCTTCTCCTTCTCCTTCTCCTTCTCCTTCTCCTTCTCCTTCTCCTTCTCCTTTTTCCCCTTCCTCTTCCTCTTCCTCCTCCTCCTCCTCCTCCTCCTCCTCCTCCTCTTCCTTCTTTTCTGTAAAATGAAACATACTTCCAGGTTCTGAAACATAGAATGTGAACATGCTTGAAAAAAAACCATTCTTTTTAACCAGTTATTATATCTGTCTACCATTTATGTTTACATGTGAAGACTAGAGATTGAAAATAACACTGAATTAATAAAACAAAAGTTTAGTTTTTTATCAATAAGGGTCCTAATGGAATGAGTATATCTTTGGGTTTTAGGTGTACCTAAGAATACCAATATTTGTGAATCTGATGGAATGAAATCCTAATGGAAAATGACTTGGTTTTTCACTTAAAGGTAACTGGAGATTTTTGAAAGAGGGTCAATAGGTAAATATGCTAAGTCAGTTAGGAAATTGTTTCAAAAAGCAAGAATTTCCCCAGTGAAGATCACATTTAATCATCCCCAATACATTTATATCATCTTTTATGACAGCTAATGAGGGAAATGTTTAGTTAGAAGATTCTTCTACAAAGTCATAAGATTTCTTGGCTATGTAAAACATTATACAAGTCTGAAGTGTCAGTAATTATTATTTTTAGAAATCACTTTATTGTGAAGTACCTGCAAATAAAAAGTCACTACAAAGCTACAAGAGCATTGCCACTCAAACATACACTTCCCTATACTCAATGCTTTACATCTTTGTGAATTTCTTTTCAGTTCCAAAAACCATTCTCTTCCTGATGTTTCATTAATTGCTTTTTCTAGATTTAACACTGTTAACAGTCTTTTTCTTTCTTTCTTTCCTTCTTTCTTTCTTTCTTTCTTTCTTTCTTTCTTCTTTCTTTCTCTCTCTCTCTCCCTCCCTCCCTCCTTCCCCCCTCCCTCCCCCCTCCCTCCCTCCATCCCTCTCTTTCTCTCTCTCTTTCTCTCTTTCTCTCTCTCTTTCTTTCTTTCTTTCTTTCTTTCTTTCTTTCTTTCTTTCCTTCTTTCCTTTTCTGTCTTTCTTTCCTTAGTAGTGGATTTGTGCATAAAACATAATTGAAAGTTAAGAAAATAATCAATTATTAAGGATAAGACAGCCGGGCAGTGGTGGCGCATGCCTTTAATCCCAGCACTTGGGAGGCAGAGGCAGGCGGATTTCTGAGTTCGAGGCCAGCCTGGTCTACAGAGGGAGTTCCAGGACAGCCAGGGCTACACAGAGAAACCCTGTCTCGAAAAACCAAAAAAAAAAAAAAAAAAAAAAAAGGATAAGACAGTAAGAAATGAATATTTAAAACAACAGACAAAGGATAAGGATGTCATATTTGCATACACACATTAATGTAACTTTCTTAAGCTAGAAGAAGATTGAGGATGCATTAGGAATATGTGAGACATATAATTATTTATTTATTTATTTAATTTGTGTTACAAGGGATTCAACCAGACACTCACAAATGCAAAATGAGTATTGCAAAAATGTATTATACCCTAGTTTTTAATATTAATTTTAGTTAATAGTATTATATACCCTTTAAAGTATGAGGCTGGGCTGGGCAAATAGATTACTGGATAAAGCATTTGCCAAGCATACTTAAGTGTCAGAATTTAGATACCTAAGATCCAAGCAAATGCCAAGTTGGCCTGATAATCTGCCTCTAATTCCACTGTTAGGAAAGTGGAAAAAGAAAGTCACCAGAGCAAAACAGGTAGCTAGACTAACCGTATTAGCAAAGTCTGTGTTCAACTGAGTAAGTCCGTTTCAGTGAATAAGTTGGATAGTGACTAAAATCATGCTCAAGTCACCACAATAGTAAGCATAAACATACAGCCATATACATGAGAACACACATACACACACACACACACACACACACACACACACACACACACACATACACATATATATATTACACAGTATGAATGGAATGCATGAATGAATGAATGAATGAATGGATTGGATTTGTGAGGAGTGTGACCCTCTAAGTTTTGCATAACTTAACTATGGTTTTCCTTTCCTTACATAACTCTAGCATGTGTCATGTTGACAAAACTCTAAGCAGAATATCCGGGAAGAGAAAATATCAATTGAGAAGCTGCATCCTTCAAACTGGCCTATATTTAAGTCAGTGGGCATTTTCTCATATAGCATCTGATGTGAGGAGCTATCCCACTATAAGTGGGGCCATCCGAGTGAAGGTAATTTTGATTTGTATAAAAATGCCAGCTGAGTAAACTATGTGGAAAAACCCAGTAAGTAGTGTTTCATCATGAATTCTGTTCCAGTTTTTGTCTTGAGTTCCTGCTCTGACAGGTTACAAGCCATAAAGCTAAATGAACCTGTTTGTTGCTAGATTGTTTACAGTCATGTACAGTTGTTTACACATCGACAGAAGAAAAAAAACTAGTACAAAAATTTGTACCAAAATCATGTGTATATAGACCCAACCATGTTTTAGGGAGAACCGTGGAAGCTTTGGTCTGGAAAACCATTGAATATTCAAAGGTTACTGGGATTTTCTATGGGGGGAATATTGAAGATAAGAATGTTGAAAGAAATGCAGGTATATTCTATCAGAATCTTTCAGAACCATTTGTGTGATATATTTGACTTAAGAATACTTGGATTCTGGTCAGCAGGAGCTGAGTACTAGGCTGTGATTAATAAGAGACCACAAGCATTCAGTCAAAATCTGCTGGGATACAGTTCCTTCAGAATCAGCACACAGAAGCCGTGCCACACAGTGGACAAAGACTTCATCTCAAGTTAGTACTCTAACTTGCTAATATGTAAGAGTTACCGTATTCTAGAGATTCATTTATGCAGACATGGAACTTGAGAGACTGAAGGGGTAAAGGAGAAAAGCTGAAGCTCGTCACTGAAGGAGACCAGGAAAGACCTTTGTGTCAATGCAGCTTCAATTATTGTAGCATTTCCAAGATAGTTTAGGTGTCAGTTATATGAAATTACCTCTAAGAACAGAAGCTCATGTCTAGTGGACTTATCTTGTGTCTATAAGACAAGCTATATGTTATAGATTACAGAATGATAAAGATGGGGCCAACCAAGCCTTTGGTGTCTCAGAAGATCATAAGTAATTTGCAAATATCAATCATTGAGTTATTCATATACTATTGGAGTTTGACTTTGATTTAATATAGTTATGACTGCATCCTGTTTCTTTCATCCTTGAATAAGAAGTATGTTTTTGATTTTACAAGAGCCCACAGTTGAGAGACTGGATTTTTAAAGAAGTTAGGTATTTAAAAAAAATGAACGTTTAAAAAATTTAAAATTTGTTTCCTTATTTATTTATTTATTTATTTATTCATTTATTTACTGTCTGATTATAGCCCCCTCTGTAGCCACCTGCAGCCACAGATCAACTGGGTTCTCCTGAAAGGGGGGCTGGAAATGAAAGAGGGATGGAGGAGGAGAAGAGATGAAGCCAAGATAAGTATCCTGATCACGGCTCAAAGTTTAATATTCAGCTTTCAATTTAAAGGGGAAGCCCCACTCCCACCACTGAACTCCTTCTTGCTTCAGCCTGCATGGGTGAGGGGGACACATCTTTAATGACAGCCAGAGGTGTCTCAAGACAAGCTCAACAGGCAGTCTATTCTCAGCTACTGTAGCAGACTGTGGTTCACCAAGGTGGATAACACCTCCTGAGTCCTATTATTTGGTCTGCTGTGGTAAACAAGATCCTTCAGGCCTGCTCAAGGCTGGGGAAAGGGCATCCCTCCCTTTTCTCCTCTTAGTTCTACCCTCACATATCTTCCCCAGTCACCCATCACCTTTTTCTCAGAGAAGAGGAGACCCCCAATGGGTACAAAGCCACTCTTGTACATTAAGTCTCAGCAAGACTAAGTGCATCCTCTCCCACTGAGGCCAGACAAGGCAGCAGGGCTATGAGAAAGTGATCCCAAGGCAAGCAACAGATTCAGAGACAGCCCCTACTCCCATTGTTCAGGATCCATATGAAAAGGAAGCTGCACATCTGCTACATCTGTGTACAGGGGCTAGGTCCAACACACACATGCTCTTTGGTTGGTGGTATAGCCTCTGTGGGCCTCTATGGGCTTAGGTTAGTTTACTCTGTAGGTAACAAAAATCTTTGACCCGATTTTTTTCCTATCTATAAGAAGTACAGAGATAAAGATTGAACACCGATTGAAGTGATGGCCAACCACTGCCAGGCCTAACTTGAGACTCATACATTGGAGACAGCAAATCCATGATAATGAAGACCTCCGCAGAGGGGAGACCCTCTCTCAAGTCTCAGAAAGTCGCGACCACCCAGTAATCTACTCGAGACACCATATACCGGAGCAATTGCGAGGTTATTTTTCCCTCTACAATAATATTAATTATACTTTGCTGTGCTGCAGACTAGCATACCTGTCTTTGAGAAGCTTAATTCAGAAGCTGATAGAAACAGGTGCAGAGACCCATAGCCAAACAAGAGCTTCAAATGTTAGAGACTCAGAATTTTAAAAGTATACTGTTTTATTTTGATATTGAGATGAACTGTTGGGGATAAACAATACTGGATACCTACTAACTTAATAGTAATGTGCTTATTGTGTCATGGTGACAAGAAGCTGATTGTGCTTGTTATATTTCTTTCTTTCTTTTTTTTTTTTTAACCAGATTGACCATATACTGTAGCAAGTGTATCCTCTATGTTGGTATCAGCCCCGAACTTAGTGATGTTGTAAGGCCCCCTGATAGGGGAGACCCCCACTCGAGCCACAGGAGATTACAGCTACCCAATGACTCATGAGACACCAATCTTGATGTAACCAGCATGAGGTTTAATGATTCCAGTATACTGGGGTTCCGTCGCATACAAGCAAGAAGAGAGAACCCTGAGTTGGAGCTAAGAATAGCTTTTAGGCGGTCTAGGGGGTAGAACAGAGAAACAGTGACTAGGCACAATATGATTGGTAGAACAGTGTGAGTTTTAAACTGATTGGTCTTTGGGAAATGAGGTGACAAGGACCTCCCTTGTCTGTCTACATGTTCTGGGCCTTCCTCACCTGCAGGCGGGTTCCCTAACCCCTTGGTCAGAGGAATGTTAATCAACCTCTCCCTTCCAGAATCCTCTGAATGTTTATCCAGCAAGTATCCTCTGACTAAGGAATGTGCCCCACCCAGGATGTGTCCTGGGACAGTGAGATTCTTTTAATTTTAGATTCAAACCAAGTCTTATAATGTCACATCTGGGTGACTCTACATCGTTGCCAAGGCAACCACTATACACTCCCAGAATCCACCTGGCTACTTTACTTTTACCTGGGAAAAGGCTATGTCACCGCCCATATAAATAGGCAGAACCCCCTGACCTTGTTCTCTTCTCCCTGCCATATTCTTCCGTTTCTCTCCCCATCTTTGCCCTCTGCCCTAAATACCACCCCCACCCGTGGAACCATTTGGTCTGGTGTTATCTGTCCTATGTGCCAAAATCTAACACTGGTGCTTTCCAAAATCTAACACTCTCAATTGCCACATCCCCGAAGAACCTGACTCCCCCCACCCTCTAGTAGCAGCAGTTTTCAGTAACTCTTCTACTAGGTTTGCGATTTCATGAGCTACTACTCCATCTGTACAGAGGGTTTAACTGGCTTGATGTTGTGCAAGTCATATGTATACAATCACTGATACTCTGGATTCACGTGTAAAATGCCCAGCAAATAGTGTTTTACTGCAGATATGCACTACTAATTGCACTTATGATTTTTCTGTGTTCTCTTTCATAATTATCTTTGAGCATTGGAGGGGTATGAGCTCTAAAACAGATGCACTATTTCAGACTGAGTACTCCACACTCTCTTATTTTCTACACATTTCTATTGACTACCATCTACTACAAAAGAAACTTTTCTCTGATACAAGTTGGGAGATACACTATTATATAACTATAAAGATGGGAACTTACAGACTAATTAGTTAATTCAACACTGTATCTATTTAGCTTAACAATAGTCCTAGGTTCTGCCTTAAACATATTACTTGGTAACCACAAGAGTTTGCCCTAGTTAATGGTACCAAACATGAGTTTTGTCTTATGGGCTAGACATTAAATTCAAACAGAAAATGGTTTTTTTATTTCCATTACATTTATGCCACTATTGCACCATTGATTATATCTTGCCAAGACAAATATTATTGTCACTGGAAAGTTCAATGTTAGCTAACACAGTAAACCAGTTTTAATATGGGATGTATATTCTGAGAGAAAAAAAGCAAACAAAGAGGGGATTCTTATGGCAAATGAGTTGAAAACTTCCACAGTTCTTTCTGTTTCACAAATTCACAAAAAAGTTATCTTTTTATGTTTAGAGAAACTATTTACAGCTATTTTTGGTTTTCAGCATCCCCATTGAGTTCTATGGTGTTATTTGCAGTGCCTACCAATTTGTGCTCTGTGGAAGACTGTGCAAAAAATTGCAGTTTATCTCTTCATGTTGATAACATCTTTATTAAACTATCGTAAATATGAATAGCAATATCTGGTAAGTTTTGCAGAGGTCAGAGCCAATATTGAGAAAAAAACATTTACCCATTACACGATAAAGTAAATCTTATTAATAATCTGTATCTGACAGTGAGATAAGTGATTATTACTCCTTTGAGACTCTGTCTTCTTCTTACTTATATGGCATTTACTCACAAAATGAGTCCCCAAATGCTTTTTGAGTGACATTCCAAGTATAAAGCTCTTTAAAAGTAGGTCACTTATAAAGTATGGATACAGAGATTACTAGACACTGGCGAAAACAAGCAAATATAACTCTTCTCAGTTGTTAGCATTTTCTGAAAAATACCAATTATTTTAAGTAGTTTTGGCTTTGTGGACCATTAACATTTAATGTTTGTTAAAGTTTGTTGTTTTGTTCTTGTCACAATAATCAAAGGAGACTTCACAATCATGAAAACAATTATAGAATTTATGAGTAGTTAGCATGACTGTATTCTGAAAAACTTAATTCACATATCTGTGAATATATGTTCATATATGTGCTTAAAATAGCTTGTGATCTATAATCATTCAGCCACTTACTAGAAACTCATTCTTGAAATTCTAATTTTACCTTATTATCATGCTTTCAAAACATAAGAAAAATATGTCTTATCAACAGAAATTATATACATTCTGTAGAAATTATTATAAAAATGTAGGAAAGAGGAGAGAAAGAGGAATGAAAGGGAGATAGGGTACCAATGGGTAAAAGTAAATAAATTCAAAAATACCATGTTAAAAATTAATACTACATTTATCAAAGTATTGGTACAATGATTGTTAGAAATAGACCAAAAAATATAAATAAAGTATGAATTTTTCCAGGATCCATATTAACTTCCTTCTTAATTTACTTATTCAGAAAAATTTTGAGCACTCACATTAGCAAATCTTGTACTTGATGCTCAGGACAAAAGTATGCAGATATCCTATGAAAATAGTGGAATAATTTCTGTAGAAAGCCAAGAAGAATGACTTGAGGTGGAGTCTTGAGCTAATATCCAAGAGGAGTTTCCTGAAGGTCAACATCTCATATAGAGTGAAGAAAATCTTTATATGTTATGGATATTTTCATCTTAAGGGAAATTACTATGAAATAATGAATATAAATTTTAATATAATAATCAAGAAGTATACATCAAATAAATGTCAGCTTATGCAGCTCAGAACAAAGAGTTAACTAAGTTATTTAATTTATTTAAGTAAATTAATTTATTTGCACACCCAAATAAAAGCAATGAGGAATGGTTGACTGTTAAGCATCAGGTAATAGTCCCTAAAGTAGGATGAGGTTTTTCACCTTGAACACAAATGCAAGTCTCCCAGCAAAATTTTTAATAACACTTTTGTGTCATTTAATCCATCAGAATATTATCTTTATTTTAGTGTTGGTGTTTTGGGTGGATGTGTGTGTGTGTGTTAGCGTGCACATGCTTGCTTGTACACATCTGTTTGGATTCAATTGAGCTTGTGTGTGGATGTATGTATGGAAGACAGGAATCCATGTTTGAGTCTTACTTCAGTCCTTTTTCCACCTTAATTTTTGAGATGGGTCTCTTACTGAGCTTGGTGTTTACCAGTATTGATAGACCAGCTAGGAAAAATATCCAGGGATCCACCTGTGTTTGTCTCCAGTGCTGGGATTACAGATAAACATTATTCCACCCAGATTGTTATGTGGATACTTAGGGTCTTGGAATCAGTAATTCACAATTTTGATTAAAAATATCCTTTACTGATTAAATCATTTCCAAATTCCATAAGTCATTTTTTTAGTAATGTTGATAAAAATTAAATGCCAATAAAATGATCTAAGTATGGGAATAATGTATGGCTCTGCTACTGTTTCTCTTTAATGGTGCATGAGGTAAATCTAAAGCTATATATGGAATAAATAGGTCAACAAATGGGAAATTAAATGTTCTAACAACCAGCAAAATGACCGTGGACAAAATATATATGGGAAGAGAAGATAGCCATCTAAATGCTGCAATGTAGAGAGCCCATTTAAAAATAACTCTCTGCAAAAAAGTGTACTAACAATCATCTGATTAAATGGAGTTAATTAAAAATATTAGAACATGGCTGTCTTTTGAAATTTTCTGTTACAGTATTATAATAAATTAATACAAAGGGACACTATGCTAAGGAACTAACCCTACAGCACTGTAAGCTACAATGATCCCTTCTCTGGCTCTGTCAGAGAGAGAAGGTTTCCTGAGTCCTCTTTTTGCAACTATTCCTGTGGATCTACCAAGTAAGGAGTGACTGGAGGGAAGCATGAAAGGAAGACAAGAAGGAAGAGAAAGTGTTTAGCATCTATTGTTAATGTCTAGAGATTGGAGCATAGCAATAGAGTGTGTAGTTCACAATAAGTAACACAAAGGTAATAAAAATCAAACATGGATGGCCTACAAAGCCAAAACTACTTAAAATAATTAGCATTGAAAAACACACTGAAAAGTTATGTTTGCATGTGTTAGCCAGCTATCTAGTACTCCTTTTATTTATACCATATAAATGGCTTATCATTGAAGAGCTCTAGATATCTATTTTTACTCAAAAGACCTTTTACATGGTAAATGCCATCTAAGTAAGAAGAAAGGATAATGGAGCCTTTAAAGAACAATCAGCTTA
Organism: Grammomys surdaster; assembly: GCF_004785775.1. Classification (NCBI taxonomy): domain Eukaryota; kingdom Metazoa; phylum Chordata; class Mammalia; order Rodentia; family Muridae; genus Grammomys; species Grammomys surdaster. Next base: position 5,631,147 of record NW_021604576.1, on the reverse strand, counting down.
TCTCACTAAATGGGATCTGCAACTTAACTCTACTGGAGCTTTGATTTTCCCATATGTTACATGCATATTAATGTGCCTGCCCTATAAGTCATTGGGAATATTTACTATAGCAATATATGTAGACTACTTACAACTGTCTTGGTCATATTGTATGTGCTTTGCAGTTTTAACTGTCCATTTGCCACTCTTGCTGTAAACTATGAATTCTTGAGGTCTAGTTTCATCTTTCCTTTTGGAACTGATAAACCTCAGAATTTGATAATTTTTGAAAGAATGGAAAACTGAGGTCAAAAATTTAGAAAATACTGTAGAACGTTTTCACAGATACCTTTACTTAAACCATTTGCATATCTCTAGCCAATATTAAAAAGAATAAGGACAGAAAAGTAGATTAAAAGTCATATAGCTGAGGCATCTCTTACTACAACTTATAGGAGTCCTATGTTCTAAATCTTTTTCTGATTTGATGGTAATAAACTAAGAATGACAAACTTTCCTAACAAATCCACTAAAGTTAAAAACAAATTCTCTTCTAGTAATCATGTCTCTATCTACCCCTATAGGGCCAGAATGGCCACCAGATGGCACTCAGATTTCAAATGACAATTCAAATTAGTTTAGTACTCAGAACTCTTTATTGTCTCTTAAACTTTGTAACAATGGAATTTCTTTGTTTTTCCTTTCATTTCTCTAAATACTTGGAAGTTTAACAAAATTGAATTTACTGTACAACTCAGTTAACAGTCACCAATTCAATTACAAGTTTGATAATATGTACATGAAACTACTGTGAAAAACAAAACAATTTATTTTATTCCCATTCAGTACCCAAAATAATTAATAGAAACAGCCTTAAAGCTAAAACAAACATCTCTCATAATATCAATATTTCTATACCAAAGCCACAGTAAATATTACCTAAAATTATATTTTGAAAAGATAATTTTGACTGTACTAAGGATTTGTCCTGTATACAAATGGGTGTTTAATGTCAATGGAAGTTTTGAAATATCAGGTGCTATGCTTTCCAAAATTATTGAAACCTATCCAAAATGTTCTTATTTATCATATCCAGTATGAGAGAAACTTGGTAGAATGAGTAAGGAAGAAATGAGGAATCATGAAGCAAATTCACAGGGCTTCACGTTTCAAAATCATGAGGTTTTTGAAAAACAATTTTCAAACTGAAAAAAAATGCAGTAAAAAATTTAAATAAAGTATAAATTTTAAAATGTTAGTGCAATATAAGTGAATACTAATTACCAAGTAAAGTTAGTCATCTCTAGATGACTTTTGGTTTAGTGTTATTTATTCTATCTTCAAAACGCTAAGTAAAGCCCTGCAGCTTATCAGTAATGATTCTACATGCTGGAGATAAAAGGGGAAAACTATTTATCAACACAAATATTACATGTTATATCACTAGTAGTCAAGGAAAGAAATAAAATGATTTTTGAAATGACAGGTTATATAAAGAAAACAGAACAAAGCAATAGTACAAAAGCTTGTTGAAAGCTTTGTATTTGATTAAGTTCCTAATGTTTGAGAAGAAAAAGCAGGGCAAATTTTTAAGTAACAACCACAACAAGAAAATAACTTACTAAAAGGACCTTAGTGAATTAATTGGAGGGCCTGGGTTTTATGTAAAAGATGAGTACCCAGAATTTGAAGTTTATTTCTTGCTGAGCCAAATCAGTTAGCTAGGCAAAATCATGTGTTAAATTTTCTTAAATTTCTTTAGTCATTATTTCATTATATTAAATTTATTAACATTTATTGATTATATACAGTGGACTTCAGTACTATGTTTCTTGACTTCAATATTATGTATTTTGCTCACAGTCAACCTTCCTATCTATAATAACCTAGATTATGAACCCTGTGCACCACAGACAGATCCTCTTACTCCTCCCTTCTACTCCCTTCAAAGACTTTTTTTAATATAGTGACTTACATTAAGCAGTTTATACAGAAATGAGTGACAGTTTGTTTTGAGGAATGGGGGTACCTTACCAGTGACTATACTGTTGGCGACCCTGGACCACCATCCCAGCTAACAAAGTTGCTTAATGAATTGCCTTAATGAGAAACTGTCTCTTTTTGGAGAATCTGACCTTCAGCTAAGAAAGAATTTCCTGTTCTTAGAGAACTGCTGCCCCAGGATATTCCAGGAAAAACTGCAGAATGCTCCACCGGATGACTGACCTTATCTATCGATAGTTGATAGAGTCCCCATCCTGTTCTTTGTTTCCCTTCCTCCTTTGCCTAGAGTATATCTTGTAAGGTGCTTCTGCATTAAAGTAGACCTTGACAAGTCACCATTTGCTTGGTCTCGTTCTCTCTCTTGCCCATGTTCCTTTCAGGTGAGGTCCCACTCGACCCCCATGAATAACTAGACCTGCGGGTCGAGTCAGGTGGTGCACAACGTGAGGCAAGAGGTACAGACGCTCACCCGACGGCGTCAACTATTGAGTCACCAAAGACCCCCGTCGCCCGTCGGAGCCCAAAGGTGAGGTAAGTCATTGCCGTCAAATTAACCTGGGCAAATTAAGGAAGAGAAATTTATTAAAGGCCTTAAGGCCTCACTCAGGGAGGGAGGAGTCAGGGTAAAAATAGAAGTATTTAGTAAAATTTTGTTGATGAAAAATAATTTCATTGGTGATGTTTTCCCAAGAAGAGACTATTGATGAAAAAACGCTACACCTCCTAAGGAGGAAATAAAAAGATTAAACCTTGAAGATGAGGGAGAGAAAGGGCTAAAGCAGATGTCCGCTATCTGGCCATGTTAACAAAAGAAAAGGAAAAGGCTATTTTAGAGCCCTCCTGGGAGCAGGAAAAAATCAGGAGACATTCTTCATTTTTTCTGACTCATATGGGAGAGATCCTCAGTCCTGCTTTCTCTGTCTATTGTCTGTCCTTGGAACTCCAATCTATCCAATGTGTGTCAACTGTCTGTGTATTTGTTTCATTGCTTAAATGTTGGTCCGTGTTTCATGTTTAAAAGAAAAATGGTTAAAACTTTATATGCTGGTTGTTCAGCCCTTGATTCAGTTTTTAACTAGTTTTTTTTTTTTAAAAAAAAAAAGGAGAGAGAGAATGAAAAAATAAAAATAAAAAGCAGTTTCAATTGGCCTTTGGAGCCCTGCAAATGTGGTTAGGAGTATAGCATAGCATGGAGAAGCCCTGCCACAGTCTCACTAATGTAAAAGCCGCTCTTAAAGGAGCAGGCAGATTTTTTTCTTTTACTTCTATGGTAAGGAGCTGATGGTTCATTTCTCCTAGAAAAATCTGTGACTATGATTATTGGGTTCAGAGAGAGAGAGAGAGAGAGAGAGAGAGAGAGAGGGAGGCATGGACAGACAGAAGAATCATTCCCCTGGAATCTGTCTTCAGTGCAGGAAGGATAATCATTGGGCCAGGCCTCAGGAATTAGGCCCAAATTAAGTACTTTCACATTTGAGTTAAGACAAAGCTCAGAGTGGGCTCAGCAGAAGCTGGTGTGACATTCCTGTTGCCATGGTCACTCTGACCAGCCCCTAGAAAGGTGTTTTCCAGAATTTGTTTTATTGCCTTGCTTCTTCCTTGGGGAGGAAAGGTCAGCCTCAGACCCAAGGGCATTTACAAGAGACAGTTTATGGTCCAGGAGCTATATAATGATTATGCTGGAGAAATTAAAATTATGCCTGCTTCCCTCCATGGCATAGCTGTGCTTGCTACAAGACACTGGTTATTCCAATAATCCAAAACAAAGTTCAAATTTAAGATTTATAAAACATGTGGGGAATTACAGCCTGACTTGCCTACTCCAGCTGCCATTCCAGGAAATGCATATAGAATTATTATAGATTTAGAAGAGTGTTTTAATACTGTTCCTTCACATCCTGGTGAAGGTGAGAGGTTTGCATTCATGGAGTATACTTGTAATTTTTGAGAGCCCATGAAGCGATATCACTAGAAAGTTTTGCCTCAAGAAATGGCTAGTAGCCTTACAAGAAGTTAAGAGTTTGAATCTTCCAGTGTACATTATTCATTGTATGGTTTTTTATCAGTTGATCTCTCTGAAAGAGTTTTAATGCAAGCCTTCATGCTCATACAATAAGCTTTAAATTTTGAGGGAGTACTTGTTGCTCCAGAAAATATTCAAAGGCAGAAAATATTTACAGACAACTCACCTAATGGGAAGACAGTATATGTAATTATATCACATGTTCATTTTCTTGAATTTTCCTCTGCTTCTGCACAAATAATTAAATTATGTGCTATAGCCACTGTTTGAAATGCTGAAAAATTAGGCTTTCAATTTGTATACTCATAGCCAGTATATATCCCATGGTTTATAATTGCTTAAAATTGTTCCCTTTTTAGATATTGCTAATTCTCAAATTTTACAAATACAGCTTAATTTAAGAAACATGTACTTTTCCTTAAATTTGTAAGACATTTAAGAGCTCATACTGGATTGCCTGGATCCCAGGGCAATTCCACAGTAGATTTATATACCAAGCAAATTATAAGCCTTACAGAAACAATTGGCCATACAATCCTATTATTTACAGCATCAAAATAGTAATACCTTGAGACAATAATTTGGTATTTCTAGAGATTGTGCAGGTCAAATTGCAAAAACGTGTATCCTCAATTTTTTCATAATGGTGTTAAATCTTGAGGACTTATACCTAATCAATTATGGCAAGTGGATGTTAATTCTGATGTACATGTGACTTGACATCTTTTCAGACTTTCTAGTTGCAACTGTTTTAGCAGGAGAAGCAACTAAAAGTGTAATTAGTTATTGCCTACATTCTCTTTCTATGCTTGGTGTTCCATATAAGATTAAGAGAGAATATGGAACTGGCAATTGCAGTCGGACATTTGAGATGTTTTGCTGACAACTTGATATTGACCATGTTACTGAGATTTCTTAATCCTTAATCCTTAAGGAGAAGGCATTGTGAAACAGGTATCATGGAACTTTAAAATAATATCTTCATAACTCTCTGAGTGTGAGAAGAGCAGCTACTTGTGCTTTTGCCCTAGTTTTGAAGGAACTCTAAAAAATTGGCTTTTAAAAAACAAAAGAGTGGGAAATATACCCCCAGAAGAGGTCCCCTAGAAATGTTCTTCATCATGCCTTGTTGTTCTCAATTTTCTATATCTGTACGCTCATGGCAAATCTACTGCCAATCGCCTCTGGCACCCTGAGACCAATAAAAACTATGCCTCAGTTATGTGGAAGGACCATCCTACCTTTAAATGGAACGGCCTAGACTCAGTTCTCATATGGGGCCGAGGATCGATATGTCTGTTTGATACCAAAGAAGGCGCAGCTAGACAGTTGCCGGAAAGATTGGTGAAACAGATAACTCCACAAAGCCAGACCCAATTGTAGATAAAATGGATAACAATTGAGATCCAGGGAAGAGAGATCTCCCTGAGAATTCCCTTCTTTTTTCCTTTCCAGATAAAAATGAGCCACCCATGGTGATTGCTGTTGGAGGTTCTGATCCTGATGCAGGCCTCGGGACTTGTACTACTCAGAACTTCAACGGGCCATTGACAAGAACATGGAACAGCTAGAGATTGGCATCATTAATCTGGAAAAATCCCTTCATCTGCTTTTCCTTCAGCAAAGAGGGCTCTGTGCTGCCCTCAAAGAGGAATGCTGTTTTTATGCTGACCACACCAGGGTAGTTAGAGATAGTGTGGCCAGAATCAGAGAGAGATTAGAATGGCGAGAAAGAAACAGCAAGAACAAGAAAAACTGGTTCTCTGCCTCTCCTTGGCTTGCCACTCCTTGTCCCTTCCATCCTGGGTCCAGTGGTCAGTCCCCTTCTCCTTTTGGGTTTTGGCCCTTGAGCCTTTAACAGACTCATGGTCTTGGTAAAGCAACAAATTGACTCCTTGGCATCTAAGCCCCTACAAGTACATTATCATAGACTTGATTTAGCTGATAGAGGCTTGGCTGAGCCTTGCAACACAACGAACACAACGTGGGTACCTGCAAGGGGTGTGTGACAAGGTACCGCAGGGGGAGGACCCAAATTGTCCACTTCAGAGTCCCCCGAAAAGCAAACCTGATTGCATAGAGGTTGGTGTTGATTTCTTGTGTCTCAAAGCAGCCAGCTAGGACCCTCAATATCCTACATGGCCGCGAGACAAATAACCATCTCCTCCCCAAAAAGACACCATTACAAATGATACTGGGAGGATCGGGTCAATGCTTTCCCCCTCTGGTCAATGCCCATTCGTCTGCCGATGAGAAATGAGATTTCTTAATGTCCGCATTCGCTTCCCTGCCTCATTTAAAATTGTTAAAAAGGAGCAGAGATGCTGGGAGCCAAACACAGGAAACTACCTGCTGTCCTAAGAGAACCTAGGAAGTTGCCTGCTGTTCTTGAAAGCCTAGTCAGTGCAAGGTTAAGAAAGGATGTTCACGGGTCTCAGGCTCCAGGAACTTAAAGAATGTCTGGCATTTCCTGGGAGCCAGTTATGACAATGGGATGGTCTACAGCAATAAGCATTCAATAGTGGGACAGCCCTAAGCAAGGACCTTCGCCCAAACTTCCTGGTTTGCTGTGTCTTTATAACCTGCACCCAAAATGAAAGTTTCAGAGCTTGATCAGAACCCCAGAATTTCTCTCATTCCTTGTGCCTCTTGTTCCTTCATTCTTTCATCCCTTCCCTAAGGTCTCATCGAATCCCCGCGGGCCAGGGCAGTATATTATATTTCTCTAGACAGAATTAGTCCTGGCAAGACCATCACCCTGGAGGTAGAGCCCAGTGACACCATGGAGAACGTAAAGGCCAAGATCCAGGATAAAGAGGGCATCCCCCCCAGCAGAGGCTCATCTTTGCCAGCAAGCAGCTGGAAGATGACCGCACCCTCTCTGATTCAACATCCAGAAAGAGTCAACCCTGCATCTGGTCCTCTGCCTGAGGGGTGGCATGCAGATCTTCATGAAGACCCTGACCGGCAAGACCATGGACATGCTAGACCACCCCTCTTCTCATTGTACAGGGAATGGGGAGATGTTGGCGACCCTGGACCACCATCCCAGCTAACAAAGTTGTTTAATGAATTGCCTTAATGAGAAACTGTCTCTTTTTGGAGAATCTGACCTTCAGCTAAGAAAGAATTTCCTGTTCTTAGAGAACTGCTGCCCTGGGACATTCCAGGAAAAACTGCAGAATGCTCCACCGGATGACTGACCTTATCTATCGATAGTTGATAGAGTCCCCATCCTGTTCTTTGTTTCCCTTCCTCCTTTGCCTAGAGTATATCTTGTAAGGTGCTTCTGCATTAAAGTAGAGCTTGACAAGTCGCCATTTGCTTGGTCTCATTCTCTCTCTTGCCCATGTTCCTTTAAGGTGAGGTCCCACTCGACCCCCATGAATAACTGGACCCGTGGGTTGGGTCACTATACAATTAGGAAAAAAATATCTTCCCTTTCTCAGATTCCATTAATTGGGTATACAATTTCAAGAAGGGTTAAGACCATCTAAGCTTCTCCTAGTACCATGGCAGGCTGCTGGCAAATCCAACACTATGTGGATCTGATTGAGAAGTTAGAGCTTAGAGCTATTTTGAGTTAAAGAAAGTTATGACCATGTCATTTATGTAGTCAGTGCCTCCAAAACTTCTTACAAAACTTCTTACAAAACTTCCTACAAAACTTCCTACAAAACTTCCTACAAAACTTCCTACAACTCTTTTAAATCTTTGGTATTGAACATGTTATGTCATAAACCTAGCTATGTCTATGTCTATGTCTATGTCTATGTCTATGTCTATGTCTATG
>NW_021604576.1:5612240-5623338 GCF_004785775.1 Grammomys surdaster | reverse complement strand
TCTATGTCTATGTCTATGTCTATGTCTATGTCTATGTCTATGTCTATCTATCTATCTATAATAAATACAGTACTTATCATTAAACTAAACATAAATACATCAAATTTCATCATTTATCTATGCATGTAGTACATGTAGCTCTGGCTGTACTTTACACTCTCAATGGATAATACTCCCAGAAAAAACTTATGCACAATTGTGCCTTAAAGAAGTGTGGATTTTCCCAATAAAAATAAAAATTATAGATATTTTAATTCTCTTTATGAAATTTTGACTTTTTGTTTATCATTCTTAAAGTTTAAGACTGATTTATGACTCATTAGAATTTATAAGGTTATCACTAAGATCAGAAAATTCATAGTTGACAATGTAACAAAAATTGATGAAAAAAAAAAACTATGAATTTGATAGAGAGCAAGAGGCAGATATATTGGAGGCCTTGTCGGGAGTAAAGGGAAAGAGGAAAGATGAAACTCTAGTGTATTCTCAAAAATGAAAAGAAATAATTCTTAAATATACAGCTACAAATGAACTAAAATAAGATCTTGTATTTATTAATTTATAAACACTTGAACATATGTGCAAATTATCTATTCACATTCTGTTTTGTCATAATCATTTCTCCATAGGATGTTACTTTCTGCCATTATAAAAAAGTTTCCCCTTAATTTGTTACTGTAATGTCTTTGAAAATCTCTTAATTTCCTTATTTCAAAACAGTACAACAGTTCCATATTATCTGCACCTCTAGCACACCAGCCCCACTTTGCTCCATTACATGTGAGTTCCTGTTAGGCTTTTGCTTCTGTGTGTTGAAAAATTCATCATTATCTTGTGACTTACTCTTAGCTATTTTATAAATATCACATTAAATTTTCATTTATACAGATAAGTCTGTAGGGTTTAAAAGATAGTTTTAGAAAGTAAAAGTAAAGAGCAAGTAGAAATGTAAGTCTTTTTACATACATTCTCATAGAATTCAGGTACAAAATTATATATTCATCAGAAAATATAAACCAGAAAGAGCCACCATCTGTCATTTAGCCTAAACAGCCTTAAAACTAATTATGGAATTTAAATTAATGGTCAAAGCAGAAAAGCTACAGATTATCATTAAAACAAATATGCATCTCAAGCTTCTTTGTAACAACTAGATGATACATTAAGATCAACAGGATGTATATGGATGTTGTATTAACTTTCTAATATTGTCCTGACAAAATTCTTTGAGAAGTAGCTACTTTCCTGACATTGGGTTTCCAGAGCTCTCACAAAGTGCTTCCTACTCATTTTCAAGGGACAAGTTTCTAGGTATCTGAAGATGTAGTCCTGTCATAAACACACGTGAAATTCCCAGAGTTGATGTTTAGAAGTGAACAGCTTACTCTCTTTCATAAATACATAGAGTGTGAGATCCCCTGAAATTATTGATGCTACTTTGCTATGCTTATAGACAGCAGCCTCACACAACTATCATGTGAAGTGATTCATCCAGTAGCTAATGGAAACAGATGCCAAACATTAGGCAGAGCTCAGGGAGTATAAGTGAATAAATACATTAATTAAAATTTTAAAAGGAAAACAAATGAACAAAAAATAAAAGAAATTCTGAAATGAATACTTGATTTAATCCTCAATCTTGGCACCTTTCTTTACTGGTATCTAACTGATCACAGCAAAGAAATTATTAGACATACAATTCTATGTTTTTGTTACCAACTACTAAATACTTGCATGTACATTCAGTAAATTTTCTTGGCTTGAATTATTGTAAAATTCCCTTGTAACAAAAATATCAAAGACATGATACAAAATTTATCATTATGTACCTAAGATCAAGAAAATATTGATACTAAAGAAATAAAAACCTTCCTACCATAATCTCACTTAATAGTTAAAATGAAAACTCACATAGACAAATTATTTTAAGCAATGACTGAACATAAGATTTTTCACTTGTGCTTTGCTGATGAGCACTGTTTGTGATCCTAAGATGCTTGTTTGATAGTTACCATCTAACAACAGCTCTTTAAATCAACTATATGGTTTTATTTGTTTCTCTTAACTGTTTGCTTACATTATGAAGACAAAAAATACAAAGACAAAAACCTGATACTAATGCATATAAAACACTAGCTCCTACAAAAAATTTCACATTATCAAGAACTAAGAGAGAGAAAATAGAAAATAAATACTAACTTACCCCAGTCATCTCATTTTGGAAGTATAAGGAGACTCTTAACACTTTTGTTGTTGCAGATATGGCAACTATGTAATTCTCCTAATCAAGGAAATGTCCAAAGTAGTCAATACAATGAACATGTTCTTTTCTAATGCTATTATGCACAGCAGGCACAAAGAATACTGTGTGGAGCCATTAAGCTTAAATTAAAATTACACCTTAGAGTGAAATTCTGCACTAATGTACATTATACTCCTTTAGGGTGGTTTTGCTTCCTTTCTATGTTGCATTAAGCATGCACTTGACATCTTTTGGAAATCTACTGAGGGAGAAAAAATATCACCACATCATATATCTGTTCTGCTTTGTACTTGATAGCCTTGCTGCCTGAGCATTTGCAAAGGTACAAAATGGGTTGCTAACCCCATCCAAATATTGAGGCTATGAAATGCAGGGAAAGCATTCAGAATCTACTCTCTAGTCTTTTCTTTCAAGAAAAAAAAAATACCACTTGCATTTCATACCTATTGTAATGGTGCATAACTGGAAATAGGTCTTTTTGTTTGTTTGTTTGTTTGTTTGTTTTTTAATTCTTGCTATCTACTTGTATAAAGGCAGTATTGGTAAAAGCACATATAATTCTGTGAAAGTATAGGCACTAAAGTTTCTAAATAAACCTCTAAACTTTTTCTATGTGTTTCAAATGGGATTTCTCTTGCCACGTTACATTTTAAGCCATATTTGACAAATAAATATAAATGATGCAAATGTCCCTGCCATGAGTGCATAATCTTTGTGCAAATATTAAAAACAACAAAATTACAAACATTGTGATATATTCAAATCTTATAGTTACCTAAACATTTCTTCCTGATGTCCTTTTATCCATGGGCATATATGACATAAAAAATTCAGTCAATAAATACAAGGTAACTTGAATTTATTTTGTTGTTAAATGAGTAAGTGAAGTTAAATTTCATATTCTTATATTCCTCATTCCCCAAGACTAAATTGATCTAAGCAATTAGTAATTTTAGATTGAATAGATTCACATTTGACATATGCTTTATGATTTTATTTACTTTTCAAGCTATAAATCATAACTCCAACCACTTTAAATGAACTGTGCTTTTGCCAAGAGAAATGAAATTATGACCTTCTCTCAGAATATTTTTCTTATTTTGCTTTTAGTAGATAAATGCTATAAGTTTGGTACTTTGTTGAATAAATTAAATAATAGAAATAATTATAATCATAGTTCTTTATAAATAAGAAATTCGGCCCTTCTGGAATTCCACTTCCATTCTGTCCCTGCCTGGTCCTTTGGGCTGAGGAAGACACAGAGTTGGTCTGCCCCTGTGGAGATACTGAATCCTGAGCCATCCTAGAGAAGCCACTGCATTCAGAGCAGCCAGTAAGAATTCCATCTCACTCCCTAAGCCCCAGAAATACATCTGGGAGTCAGGGACATTGAGGACCCACCAGCTACCCAAACCCCACCCCTCTGGAATTCCACTTCCCTTCCGCCCCTGACTGGTCCTTTGGGCTGGGGAAGACAAAGAGTTGGTCTGCTCCTGAGGAGATACTGAATACTGAGCCATCCTAGAGGAACCACTGCACTCAGAGCAGCCTGTAAAAACTCCATCTCACTCACTAAGCCCCAGAGTTACATCTGGGAGCCAGGGACATTCAGGACCCACCAGCTACCCAAAACACACCCTTCTGGAATTCCACTTCCCTTCCTCCCCTGCCTGGTCCTTTGGGCTGGGGAAGACACAGAGTTGGTCTGCTCCTGTGGAGATACTGAATCCTGAGCCATCCTAGAGGAGCCACTGCACTCAGAGCAGCAAACACCGAGCTGGTTTGCACTTGGGAGACATCTTAGCCTGAGCCATCCTAGCATCCTACCACTGCACACAGAGCAGAAGGATTTCCAGATCCAAGAGGTGGCCTGAGTGCCAGGAGTTCTTCCACCCAGGAGATTAGGATCACAAGACCACAGAGACATCTCGACTCTGAGGAGCTCTGCCACAAGCAAGATAACTGGAAATACAGACTCCAGTCTTACACAGTGAGGGCAGGTAACACTAGAGTTAACCAGATGGCGAAAGGCAAGCACAAGAATATAAACAACAGAAACAAAAGTTTCTTGGCATCATCAGTACCCAGTTCTCCCAATACAGCAAGCCCTGGACACCCCATCACACCAGAAAAGCAGGATTCACTTCTCATGATGATGATAGAGGATTATAAGAAGGACATAGTAACTCCCTTAAAGAAATACAGGAGAGTACAAGTAAATAGGGAGAAGCACTTAAAGAGAAATCACAGAAATCCCTTAAAGAACCACAAGAAAACACAAAGAAGGAATTAAAGAAAAACATTGAGGATCTGAAAATGGAAATAGAAACAATAAAGAAAGCTCAAAAGGAGACAACCATGGAGATAGAAAACCTAAGAAAGAGATCAGGAATCAAAGACGCAAGCATCACCAACCGAATACAAGAGATAGAAGAGAGAATCTCAAATGCAGAAGATACTATGGAAAATATTGACACAGTTGTCAAAGAAAATGAAAAATGCAAAAAACTCCTAAATCAAAACATCCAGGAAATCCAGGACACAATGAGAAGACCAAATCTAAGGATAATAGGTATAGATAAGAATGAAGATTCCCAACTTAAAGGGCCAGTAAATATCTTCAACAAAATTATTGAGGAAAACTTCCCTAACCTAAAGAACAAGATGCCCATAAACGTACAAGAAGCCTACAGAACAACAAATAGACTAGACCAGAAGAGAAATACATCTCGTCACATAATAATCAAAACATCAGATGCACAGAACAAAGAAAAAATACTAAAAGCAGTAACGGAAAAAGGTCAAGTAACATATAAAGGCAGAACTATAAGAATTACACCTGACTTCTCACCAGAGACTATAAAAGTCAGAAGAGCCTGGACTGACATCATACAGACCCTACGAGAACAAAACTGCAAGCCCAGACTGCTATACACAGCAAAATTCTCAATCACTATAGATGGTGAAACCAAGATATTCCATGACGAAACCAAATTTGCAAAATGTCTTCCCACAAACCCAGCACTTCAAAGGATAATTGATGGAAAACATCAACACAAGGAGGGAAACTACAACCTAGAAAAAGGAAGAGAGTAATCTTCCAACAACCCAAAAAGAAGATAACTATACAAACATAATTCTACCTCTAATAACAAAAATATCAGGAAGCCACAATCATTTTTCCTTAATATCTCTTAACATCAATGGTCTCAATTCCCTAATAAAAAGACGCAGACTATCAGACTGGATACACCAACAGGACCCATAATTTTGCTGCATACAAGAAACGCACCTCAGTGACAAAGACAGACACTATCTCAGAATAAAAGGGTGGAAAAAATTTTCCAAGCCAATGGTCCCAAGAAAGAAGCTGGAGTACCCATTATAATATCAAATAAAATTGACTTTCATCCAAAATTAATCAAAAAAGAGAAAGAAGGACACTTCATACTCATCAAAGGAAAAATCTACCAAGGTGAACTCTCAATTCAGAACATCTATGTTCCAAATGCAAGAGCACCTACATACATAAAAGAAACTTTACTAAAGCTCAAAACACACATTTCGCCTCACACAATAATAGTGGGGGATTTCAACACCCCACTCTCTGCAATGGACAGATCATGGAAACAGAAACTAAACCGAAACACTTTGAAATTAACAGAAGTTATGAACCAAATGGACTTAACAGACATCTATAGAACATCTCATCCTAAAGCAAAAGAATATACCTTTTTTCTCAGCACCTCATGGTACTTTCTCCAAAATAGACCATATAATTGGTCACAAACCAGGCCTCTACAGATACAAAAAGATTGAAATAATCCCTTGCATCTTATCAGATCACCACAGATTAAGACTGGTCTTTATTAATGACAAAACCAATGGAAAACCCACATGCACATGGAAACTGAACAACTCTCTACTCAATGATGACTTGGTCAAGGAAGAAATAAAGAAAGAAATAAAATACATTTTAGAATTCAATGAAAATGAGGACACATCATATCAAAACTTGTTGGACTACATGTAGGCAGTGCTAAGAGGAAAACTCATAGCTCTAAGTGCCTACAAAAAGAAACTGGAGAGAGCACACACTAACAACTTGACTGCACAACTAAAAGCACTAGAACAAAAAGAAGCAAATACACCCAGGAGGAGTAGAAGGCAGGAAATAATCAAACTCAAGGCTGAAATCGACCAAGTAGAAACAGAAAGAACAATACAAAATATCAACAAAACCAGGAGCTGGCTTTTTGAGAAAATCAACATGGTAGATACACCCTTACCCAGATTAACCAGAGGGCACAGAGACAATATCCAAATTAATAAAATCAGAACTGAAAAGGGAGACATAACAACAGAAAATGAAAAAATTCAAAAAATCATCAGATCCTACTACAAAGGCCTATACTCAACAAAACTGGAAAACCTGGGTGAAATGGACAACTTCCTAGACAGAAACCAGGTATCTAAGTTAAATCAGGAACAGATAAACCATCTAAACAGTCCCATAACCACTAAGGAAATAGCAGCAGTCATTAAGTCTCCCTACCAAAAAAAAGCCCATGACCAGATGGTTTTAGTGCTGAATTCTATCAGACCTTCAAGGAAGACCTAATACCAATTCTCATCAAATTATTCCACAAAATAGAAACAGAAGGAACACTACCCAATTCATTCTATGAAGCTTCAATTTCACTCATACCCAAACCCCACAAAGACCGACTAAGAAAGAGAACTTCAGACCAATCACCCTTATGAACATCGATGCAAAAATAAACACTCAATAAAATTCTAGAAAACCGAATCCAAGGACACATCAAAACAATCATCCATCATGATCAAGTTGGTTTTATCCCAGAAATGCAGGGATGGTTCAATATTCAGAATTCCATCAATGTAATCTACTATATAAACAAACTCAAAAAAAAAAACCACATGATCATCTCACTAGATGCTGAGAAAACATTTGACAAAATTCAACATCCCTTCATGATTAAAGTCTTGGAAAGATCAGGAATTCAAGGCCCTTACCTAAACATAGTAAAAGCAATTTACAGCAAACCAGTAGCCAACATCAAACTAAATGGAGAGTAACTTGAAGCAATCCCACTAAGATCAGGGACTAGGCAAGGCTGCCCACTCTCCCCCTACCTATTCTATATAGTACTGGAAGTCCTAGCCAGAGCTATTAGACAACAAAAAGAAATCAAAGGGATACAAATAGGAAAGGAAGAAGTCAAAATATCGCTATTTGCAGATGATATGATACTATACTTAAATGACCCCAAAACTTCCACCAGAGAACTCCTAAACCTGATAAACAACTTCAGCAAAGTGGCTGGTTACAAAATCAACTCAAACAAATCAGTAGCCTTCCTCTACATGAAAGATAAACAGACTGAAAAAGAAATTAGGGAAATGACACTCTTCACAATAGTTGCAAATAATATAAAATACCTTGGTGTGAATCTAACCAAGCAAGTGAATGACCTGTATGACAAGAACTTCAAGTCCCTGAAGAAAGAAATTGAAGAAGATCTCAGAAGATGGAAAGATCTCCCATGCTCATGGATTGGCAGGATTAATATAATAAAAATGGCCATCTTGCCAAAAGCAATCTACAGATTCAATGCAATCCCCATTAAAATCCCAACTCAATTCTTCACAGAGTTAGAAAAGGAAATTCTCAAATTCATATGGAATAACAAAAAACCCAGGATAGTGACAACTATTCTCAACAATAAAGGAACTTCTGGAGGAATCACTATCCCTGACCTCAAACTGTACTACAGAGCAATAGTGATAAAAACTACATGGTATTGGTCCAGAGACAGGCATGAAGATCAATGGAATAGAATTGAAGACCCAGAAATGAACCCACACACCTATGGTCACTTGATCTTTGACAAAGGAGCTAAAACTGTCCAGTGGAAAAAGGACAGCATTTTCAACAAATGGTGCTGGTTCAACTGGAGGACAACATGTAGAAGAATGAAAATTGATCCATTCTTATCTCCTTGTACAAAGCTCAAGTCTAAGTGCATAAAGGACCTCCACATAAAACCAGATACACTGAAACTAATAGAAGAGATGGTGGGGACGAGCCTTGAATACTTGGGCACAGGGGAAATGTTCCTGAACAGAACTCCAATGGCATATGCTCTAAGATCAAGAATTGACAAATGGGACTTCATAAAATTGCAAAGTTTCTGTAAGGCAAAGGACACTGTTAATAGGACAAAACGACAACCAACAAATTGGGAAAAGATCTTTACCAATCCTACATCTGATAGAGGGCTAATATCCAATATATGCAATGAACTCAAGAAATTAGACTCCAGACAACCAAATAGCCCTATTAAAAATGGGGTATAGAGCTTAACAAAGAATTTTCAACTGAGGAAACTCGAATGGCCGAGAAGCACCTAAAGAAATGTTCAGTATCCTTAGTTGTCAGGGAAATGCAAATCAAAACAACCCTCAGATTCCATCTCACACCAGTCAGAATGGCTAAGATTAAAAACTCATGTGATAGTAGATGCTGGCAAGGGTGTGAAGAAAGAAGAATGCTCCTCCATTGTTGGTGGGACTGCAAGATGGTGCAACCACTTTGGAAATCAGTCTGGCGGTTTCTTAGAAAATTGGACATAGCATTACCTGAGGATCCAGATATACCACTCCTAGGCATATACCCAGAAGATGCTGTAACATATTACAAGGACATATGCTGAAGTATGTTCATAGCACCCTTATTTATAATAGCCAGTAGCTCGAAAAAACCCAGATGTCCTTCAACTGAGGAATGAATTCAAAAAATTCTGTATATTTACACAATGGAGTATTACTCAGCTATTAAAAATAATGAATTTGAGCGTTTCCTAGGTAAATGGATGTAACTAGAAATTATCCTCCTGAGTGAGGTAAGTTAATCACAAAAGAACACACATGGTATTCACTCACTGATTATTGGATATTAGCCCAGAACCTTGAAATGCCCAAGATGCAACTCACAGGCCACATGAAGCTCTTGAAGAAGGAAGACCAAGTGGGGGTGATTCGGTCCTTCTTAGAAGGAGCAACAAAATACTCAAGGGAGCAAATATGGAGACAAAGTGAGGGACAGAAACTGAAGGAGGGGCCATCTGAAGACCATTGTACCACCTGAGTATCCATCCCATGTGCAGTCACCAAAGGTAGATGCTGATGTGGAAGTCAGGAAGTACATGCTGATAAGAGCCTGATATAGATGTCTCCTCAGAGATCTGCAAGAATCTGACATATTCAGAGGCAGATGCTCACAACTAGCCATTGAACTGATCATGGGGTTCCCAATGGAAGAGTTAGAGTGAAGACCATTGGAGCTGAAAGGGTTTGTGGCCCCATTAGGAGAGCAACAATACCAACCAACCACAGCTCCCAGGGTCTAAACCAGAAGCCTGGGAGCACTTTTGGAGGGATCCATGGCTTCAGCTGTATATGTAAGAGTGGAGGGCCCTGCTGGGCATAGGTGGAATAAGAGATCCTTGACCTCATGAATTTGAGGTTGGGGAGGTGGGAGTGGGGGGGTAGGTAGGGGTTACATCTGCAGAGAAGAAGGAGGAGGGGTGAGGGGATAGGGGGTTCCTGGGTGGGGGGGGGATGGGGTAAGTGAACAATATATGAAATGTAAATAAATCATCCAATAAGAAAAAAAGACAAAAAAATAAATAAGAAATTCACATCACTAAATGTAAAATAAATAACATGTATTTTTATATAAAATATAACAATTATTTTAAGAAATTTTATTTTATTTTTTTATTTTTATTTATTTATTATATGTAAGTACACTGTAGCTGTCTTCAGACACCCCACTAGAGGGCATCAGATATCATTACACTTGGTTGTGAGCCACCATGCGATTGCTGGGATTTGAACTCATGACCTCTGGAAGAGCAGTCAGTGCTCTTAACCACCGAGCCATCTCACCAACCCTAAGATAATTTTAATACACAACCATCCTACTTGATCCTCCACATTTACAGAATTAAGATTTCAAAAATGTTTGTTAGCATACGAAGTAATAGCTTTTACTAAAAATTTCCATATATGTGTCATTGTACTCTATTTGAATTTGTACCAATCTCCTACCACCCTCCTTTAATGTGTTTACCCTTGGTTGTTTATTATTTTCTCCCTCCATATATTACTGCCTGCTTCCAAGTCACTTTTATGAATTACTCTTGCTTTTTTAAAAATATCTTTTATTTTAATATTTCTTCCTTCCTTTTTATAGTCCCATTCTAGAATTTTGACCTCAGATACCCATGGTTGCACATAACACACACACACACACACACACATACACACACACACATACACACACACACACAGAGAGAGAGAGAGAGAGAGAGAGAGAGAGAGAGAGAGAAATATAAATCCATATTCCATGAGAGAAAATATGCAGTATTGTCTTGTTTTTGAACTGTGTAGGGGAATTATAATAAAACAACATGGCTGTTCTAGTAAGGGATCACATCCAAAGACCATATAGGTCTGTGTGATCCAGGTGGAATGAGACAACTTTAATACCTCTATTTAGAATACAGACATGCACTTAGTATACACCTTTAATCCCAAGCAGTATAGATACAATTAATTTATTGAAGAAACCAGCCATATTAGAAAATGATATCTAATTGAGAGGAAGACAGAGTGATGAATCATAGAAAGATTTCACAGAATGAGTCAGAGATATGATATACCTTACTCTCATAGACAGATGGAGAGTGAGGGAGGGAAGGAGGGAGGGGAGAGAGAGAGAGAGAGAGAGAGAGAGAGAGAGAGAGA
>NW_021604576.1:5565419-5607240 GCF_004785775.1 Grammomys surdaster | reverse complement strand
AGAGAGAGAGAGAGAGAGAGAGAGAGAGAGAGAGAGAAATATAAATCCATATTCCATGAGAGAAAATATGCAGTATTGTCTTGTTTTTGAACTGTGTAGGGGAATTATAATAAAACAACATGGCTGTTCTAGTAAGGGATCACATCCAAAGACCATATAGGTCTGTGTGATCCAGGTGGAATGAGACAACTTTAATACCTCTATTTAGAATACAGACATGCACTTAGTATACACCTTTAATCCCAAGCAGTATAGATACAATTAATTTATTGAAGAAACCAGCCATATTAGAAAATGATATCTAATTGAGAGGAAGACAGAGTGATGAATCATAGAAAGATTTCACAGAATGAGTCAGAGATATGATATACCTTACTCTCATAGACAGATGGAGAGTGAGGGAGGGAAGGAGGGAGGGGAGAGAGAGAGAGAGAGAGAGAGAGAGAGAGAGAGAGAGAGAGAGAGAGAGAGAGAGAGAGAGAGAAGCAGTTTTACCAGGACAGTTTTAAAGAGACAGGATGAGCCAGAGAATTGAGGGATCCAGAAGATTAGGACAGATTGTAAGAATTGTAAGAGTTAGTTTGAAGCCAAGGAGAGGAATTCAGTCAGAAGCTGAGAGAAGCCAGTTTAAATCAGCCATCTTGGAGAGGACTTTAGAACATAGCAGCTGAATTGAATCAGCCATCTATAGTTCACAAAGAAAAACTGTGAGATTGGTCAGCAGTAAGTCTAGGAAGCTGAAACATTTTATGTCTAGGTCAGCAGACATTGGAAGATGGTACAGAGGGTAGAAGCTTTGAGGTCTAGACCTAGGAATACTTAGAGCACAGAAAGAAATGCTTTAAGTTCAGTTCAGTGTGTGTATTTGTGAGGATTGGGCACAACTCTCATCTCATCCCTGCCTCCAAGGAATAGTTTACTTTTATGGAACTGGTTTGTTTTGATTAACTTAATCATTTGTGATTTCATTGATTTTCTTTCAAATGCTGTTATTTTATTTTCTTTCTATCTGAATAAAAATCCCATTGTGCATATATACCATATTTCCTATATCTATTTATCTGGTGATAGACAGCTAGGAAGGTAATTCTGTTTCTTGTGGATACTACAGCAGTGAAGATGAATGTTCACTGTGGTATGCTTATTTAGAATATTTCAAGCATAAATAAACAAAGCATTCCTTATGGAAAGAACCATTCTAGGGGCATGATATAACCTAAACTCAGAGAATGCTAGAGGAAAACTCCAGTACAAGGAGGGTAATGATACCCAAGAAAACACATCTCAAAACAAACTCAAAAGAAGAGAATCTCTGTCAGAGACACACATAATACCACTTCTAACAATGAAATAACAAAAACTAATAATCATGAGTAACTAATATCTCTTTATATCAATGGACATAATTCCCTACAAAAAAAAGACACAGGCTAACAGAATGGAACACAATGAAAGCAGATTTAAAAGGAAAATGCATAGCACTGAGTGAGACAGATGCAGACACTTACAGCCAATCATCAGACTGAGGTCAGGGACCCCAATGGAAGAGTTAGAGGATGGATTGGAGGAGATGAAGGGGATGGCAAACCCATAGGAAAACCTAGAATATCAACAAACTTTGACCCCTGGATACTCCTAGAGTATAAGTAACCAACCATAAAGAATACATGCTCCATGGTCCCTGGCACATATGTAGCTGAGGACTGCTTAGTGTAGCCTCAGTGAGAGAAGATACACCTGATCCTGTAGAGACTTAATGCCCCAGGGAAGGAGCATTCTTAGAGTGGGGCCCCTTTCAGAGATAAAGGGGATGGTGGATGTGGTAAACAACTCTGGGAGAGGAGAGTTGGAGGGGGAATCTTTTAGGATGTAAATAAAATAATTAATTAAAATAAATTAATTAATAAAAACCCTACACTTAAATTACACTCTGAAACCATAGCTACAAACCATAGGAAGCCAGTAAATTTATCATTCTAATATCTGAAAAATGTAGTATAAGTTAAAATAAACTATAAGAAATAATGAAGATTAGTTCATATTGATTAATGCAACAACCCATTCATCAAAATGGTGTTTCAATTCTAAACATCTACACTCAGAATACAAGTATTCCCATTTCATAAAATTGACACCACTGTTGGCAAAGTTACAGATTAACTGTAATGCAACACTAAGGGTTGACTTTTAATATACCACTGTGACCAATAATACAAAAACAAATACCCAACAAAAATAATACCCAAACAAAAAGGGGACATATCTGAGTAAAATAATATCATAGATCAGCAAGACCTTATACATTTCTAGGAACATTAAATCTAGACATTGAGAAATAAAATATTCTAAGCAGATAATGGAATTTCTCTATATGGTATAATAGGGCACAGAGTAGTTTTCTGCACATATGTGTGTGTGTGTGTGTGTGTGTGTGTGTGTGTGTGTGTCATCAGATCATAGGGAAGTATGACTAAAATGGAGATCACTAAAAACTATAAAACATAAAAACATACATAATCTTTTGGAGACTCAAATAACCTATCAAAGAAATAAAAAAAAAATTCTATTAATTGAGTGAAAATAAAAACAGTACACCAAAACACATAGAATGCAATGAAAACAGTCCAAAGAGATGAGAACTTGTTGCTTACAAGTGTTTATATTAAAATTTATAGAAATCTGAAATGAATAAGTTATCGATATATCTTATGGTTTTGAAAGCATGAAAATTTGTCAAGACTTTGCAGGACACCATTCCTTGGCCTGGTGTTTTGGAGTGTATACCTTGAAGAAAGTGTGATGAGCACATTCTTCAATTTTTTATTCTGCTTCTTGATTTCAGATGTGAAATGTGTCATTGTTTCAACCTCCTTCTACCTTGATTTTTCCACTTTGATGGATTTCACTCTTCAAGTATGAGACAGAACACATCTCATCTTCCTTATGTTTCTTTTATCAGGCTATTTAGCACAACAGAAAAAAGAAAGTGAGACTCCTGTCACAGTTTTAAAAGGTGAGATAAATAATTTAAAGAATTTATAAAATCAGTGATATTAAAGTCAGAATATAAAAGAATCATCATTTAAATAAATCCAAGTACAGATGCAGGCACTGCTAAATTGTGTCAGACTTTTAAAGAGTTAACACTAATGCTTCTTAAACTGTGCCATTAAATAGAAAAGGAATGAATGTCACAAACTCTTTCTAAGAGGCAAGTGTTACCTTGAAACAAGAAATAACAAATCAGAACTTTATAGGCCAGTCTCCCTGGTAAAACTAGATTTTCAAACTTTAGTAAAACACTTGAAAACAGAATAAAAGAACACATCAAAAAGATCATCCACAGGCTTTGAGATGACTGTGTGGGTAAAATGATGTGCTGCTAAGCATTATGACCTGAGTTTTATCCTAGGGACCACATGGTGAAATGAAACATTCAATGCAAGTTGATCTCTGATTTTTCAGGACCCACATGTTTGCATAGTGTGTGCAAACACAGAGACAATTAGTAAATAAACTAACAAATAAGTATTATAAATAATAGAGATTATAAATCGGTTTTTAAATAAATGTTATAATAAAAGTCATAAATCTGAATTTATCACGAGGCAGTGCTGCCTCAACAGATATGTACTGATGAACGTAAATTACCTACATAAATGGACTGAGAGACAAAAATCACAAGATAATATTCACATGAAAGGAACTTTTAAAAAACTTCAACATCACTTTAAAGTTTTGAATAATACAGAAATAAAAGTAGCATATGTCAACATTCACTTATGTAGAGTCCATATTAAACTAACTGCAGAAAATTTATATCTCACATTAAAATTAACAATTGTAATAACTGCCTTTATGCATATTCAGTACAGCCTTTAATAGCCTCTTTATATAAGCATCCTTGATACAGGATCCTTATTATTTCAGGGATTTCGAGCCTGGAGACTATAGGCTACAGGTGTCTCATGACAACTTTGAGTACAGCCAAACACATTTAAGAGCTGATAACCTAATATCATACTTTCAGAATGTTGGACATTGAGAATTTTTAAACACTGAAGAATGAAACTAACAATGAAAATAAAATATGGAAAGATCTATAGTTATTAACTGAGAAAAATGTTTTAAAATATCTATTATAGTAAACACAATCCAGAGAATTAATACAATCCCCATCAAATTCCTGTGGAGAAATTTTAGTGCAGCAACATGGCTATTTTGGCAAGAGTCTATAACCAAAGACCTTCAAGGTCTATGTGATTGGGATGGAGTGCAGACATGCCATGTATTATAGCATGATCTGGCTGCAATACAGACATACCCATAGTATACACCTTTAATCCCAAACAATGTAGGTAAAGCTAGTTGATAGATGCATGCAATCATCTTTAAAGGGAGAAGAAAGAAATCACAGAAGGCAGAAGGAAGGAGGAGTCTGTGTGTGTGGGGGAGGGGAGGAAGAAAGGAAAAGGGAAACAAAATCAGGTATGTGGAGGGGGAGACAGGAAAGAAGACCTGAGTGCCAGCAGAATGGAAATATGTAACCTTGGGCATTGGAAGGTGGGGGGACCCTCTAGAATGTACCAGAGACCTGGGAGGTAAGAGATGCTCAGGACTCAAAGTGAGGGATCTCAGATGAAATACTCAATAGTGAGCAGAGGGAACTTGTAGAGTCCATCTCCCAGTAACAAGACAGGTCATCAAGTGGAGGGATGGGGTTGCCATCCCACACTCAAAACCTCTTACCCAGAAGTGATCATGTCTAAAAGAACTGCCGGAACAAAAATGGAAAAGAGTTAGAGGGAAAGGAGGTCTAGTGACAGGCCTAGCTCAAGGGAAAGCTGCTAGTCTTGACTCTATTGCTGATTGTATGGTGTGTATACAGATAGGAGCCTAGCATGGCTGTCCTTCAAGAGGCCCAATAAGCAGCTAAAAGAGTCAGATGCAGATAATTACACCCAATGAATGGATAGAAGCCAGAGACCCCTGTGGCTGAATTAGGGAAAAGCTGAAAGAAGCTGAGGAGGGCAACCCCATAGGAAGACCAGCAGTATCAACTTACCTGGACCACTGAGATCTCTCACACACTGAGCCACCAACCAGGCAGCATACATGAGCTGATTATGAGGCCCCAGAAACATATACAGCAGAGGATTGCCTGGTCTGGCCTCAGTGGAGAAGATGTGCCTAATCCTTGAGAGACTTGAGGCCTAGGGAGTGGGGAGGCCTGGTGCAGGGGTGGTGGGGACATTCACTTGGGGATGGGGAAGGAAGAATGGAATGAGAAACTGTGGAAAGAAGAACATGGAGGGGGCTAACTACTGGATTTAAAGATATAAAAGTAATAAATGGAGACATCTAATTGAGGAGCAGACAAATGATATATCAGAGAAAGATCTGACAGAATGAGGAAGAAATAGAATATGCCAAACACTCATAAAAACAGACAGGAAAGAGAGGAGACTTATGAAAGCAGCTGAGAGAGAGAGAGAGAGAGAGAGAGAGAGAGAGAGAGAGAGAGAGAGAGAGAGAGACAGAGGCAGACAGAGAGATAGACAGAGAGATAGAGACAGAGACAGAGAGAGGGGGAGAGAGAGAAAGAGCAATACATTGAGAGAGATACAGAGAAAGATATACAGAGAATGAGACCCACAAAGAGAGTTACAGAGAGAAAAAGGGAGACAGGGAGATGGAGACACAGACCGAGAGGTGGTTTTACCAGCAGTTTTACAAAGACAGGTTCAAGTGAAGACAGAGAGTAAAAAGGAGCCAGAAAATTAGAACAGATTCCTAGAGTTAGTTGGAAGCCAAGCAGAGCAATGCAGTCAGAAGCTGAGAGAAGCAAGTTTGAAACAGCCAGCTGGTAGAGGAGTTTGAGTCAGAAGAGTTGAGGTGAACAGCCAGCCAGAGTTCAGGAAGAGCTAGAGTGATCTTAAAATAATCTGTGAAACTAAATGAACCTAGAATTTAAAAATACAATGTTGCAGGCAGGTATCACCTCATGTAATTTCAAGTTTTGTGTGCTAAGGATTTATAAAAGAAATAGGGTCTGGAATGGGAAAAACTCAAAATCCATAGATCAGGAGAAAGGAATAGAGTAACCATAATAAATCAACATAGCTACAGACACTCACATTGTGCCAAAGATGCTGAAAATATACCTTAGTGAATATACCACCTATTGAAAAATTAGTGCTGGGAAAACTAGGTATTTTCATGTGAAAGACTGAAACTTATAAATGTCTCTCACCTTAAAATATCAACTCAGTCTCAAATACGTTTACATAAATTCTAAAATTTGTAGTGAAAACAACAGGGAATATTAATATTGCTTTTCTGAATTTCTATACATTAAACAGCCAAATATATAGGTTACTTTTATCATTATAATTCTATATGGATCTCTTACTGTATTTATTATGATACATATAACCTTTGATTTATTTACCTATACTTCCCAATACAGTTTTTTGTACTGACTTTTGCACTCAGACTCTTTATAACAGCACAGCAAGAAAATTTAACTTCACTGCTTGTTGAATTGATGATACTTAAATGATTAAAGGAAGGAAGTAAATGAATCTTTCTCAAATGCTACATTAGTTTGAAATTTGATAAATATTCAATCTGTATATTATATTAATATTATTGGGAATAACTATATCCTTTATGTCTAAAAATCTTCAAAAGTGTTTTATATATATGTACATATATATATATATGTGTTTGTGTGTGTGTGTGTGTTTGTGGGTTATATATTCCTCAATATACAGGCACCTACATTCACAGAGGAAAATAAACCGAAATACATAGCAAAGACAGTAGAAGTTGAATGCTATTGAGTTGACACTCTTGCAATCAGGAAAAAAGTTAAACTTTATGGAGGATGAAAATCCCCACAGTGATACTTCTTTAAAACTCTGATAAATTAGTATGTGCTTCACCTGTAACCCACAAGTTAATTTTTAATAATGAACTTAACAAGACTCTTTGTGTGTAGCTTGTTACAAACTAGTAAACCCCTTAAGAGCAGACTTTTATATTGAGTGGTTTCCCAATAACATTTCTGTATATCGATGTCCTGACAATGATGAAACTGCATCTGTTGTTGAAATGTCATTAAATGTTGATGAGAGATCATTATTACAAAAGATTTGTCCCAGAATTTTTTGTGTGTGGGGGGGTTCATTTCGACACACAGCTATCATTCAGTCAATTAAATTGAACCATGTCTTGACAAATAACACTTACACTAGCTAAAATCGGCTCCATGATTATGGCTGGTATAATCTCCATGTATCTTAGGCAAAATTATAACTTTTTGATCCCAGGAAACATGATAGCATGGGTGAATTTTTGTTATAATGATTTACACTTTACCAGAAATTAATAATAAAGGATTTATAGCATAATTTCCCAAATTTAATGAATGCCATTTTAAGAGGATTCACCATACTTTACAGAGCATGACACCTGGGCAGATGGTCCTGGGTGTTATAAGAGAGTAGAATGAGCAAGCCATGAAGAATGAACCAGAAAGCAGCATCCCTCCTTGGCTTCTCTTTCAGTTTCTGCTTCTAGGTTCCTGCCCCAAGTTTCTGCCCTGATTTCTCTAGAAAAATGGTAGGTTATAGTAGGATAAAAGATTTACAAAAGATAACCCATATCCTATCCAAGTTGCTTTTCGACATAGTATTTTATCACAGCAAAAGAGATCCTTAAATGTGCATTGATACATGTTCTATATCTCACCCAAAAAATTAAATGAATATAGCATTGACATATAGATGATAGATTGAAAGTAGATGATAGATGATATAGATAGGTTATATAATTTTTTACTTTATTTACATGATTTTTATAATATTAAGAAATATTAATGATGATGATTTTTATAATATAAAAATGATGTAACTTACTGAATTTCAGTAAAGTGAACCATTTTCTAACATTAAAACACATAAGAGTTGCTTACATTTCTAAATGATCATGAAATAATTAAAGAAAATCCAATAATCACATTAATCTTCACAAACACAAGTGAGCTAGAAAGATGTGGGTAAGCATATTTATGTTCAGATGTGAGAAACAGAATTGATCCCTTGGAACATGTCTGGTAAAGAGAGAGAACAGAGTTTTGATAACTCTGTCCTTTGACCTCACACTTATGGCATAGAACACATACTCACACCTGTGCAAACATGTCAAAATTTTATAAAACACTCATACATGACAGTAAAAAACTCTCTTTTCTCAGCTTTGATAAAAACACAACTACTGGAAACTCTTCATTTAACCCCTAAATCACTGTTTTTAATTAATGTTGCAAGACAATTTGCCTTCAAACTAGTGTCCCTTGGCTCAAACACCATGTCCATGTCAAAGTAGGAAACAAGACAAAGATTCTCTTTTCTTTTTTGGAAGTAATGCACACAGAAAGACAAAACCAGTTGATGTCACTTCTGGGTGAGTGTAAGTCTTCCAGAGTAGGGCGTAGTTGGTGGGCATAAGGCTATTAGGCTTATGCACTTAAAGGAGAATTTGCAGCATGTTTTTTTTTTCCTTTCCAGTTCATCATGAGATTGTGTAGCTTTTCCTGTCAAATGTATTTTTGTCATTCTGTAAAGCAAATAATTCCTAGTGACAAGGACTAAAATCTCTGAAACCACAATCAAAAGGTAATCTTTCTCACTTTAATTTATTAGGTATTTTAACATGAAGATAAAAATCTAACTCAAATATACAACAAGAAGAAAATGTTTGTTTGAAGAACACCATTGTATTGAACAAACACTTTAATAAACTAATAAAATAATGACTACACCACATTGTCACAATTCTTTGTATCAAAATATAATTGTGTGAATGCTAAAAAATTTAATTTGAATTTGGTCCTGATTACTATGCTTGTTGCACCTTTTTATTCAACTCTGCCTAATTTTTTCATACACCTGGTAATTAATCATGGTTATCAACTTGAATGAATTAAAAAACACATATGATTTAGAGTATATCTGTGAAGGCATTTCCAGAGATGATTAATTAAGGGGCAAAAAGGTTTGCTCTGAATTATGGTGGTACCATCCCTTTTGGCTGGCATCCTGAACTAAAGAAAATAAGACAAAAATGAAAGCCAGATGACCTGACATGGTGCTTTCTTTTTACCCATGTCCTCTGAGGTGTAAATAAGTGGCCACACATTCCTGCCATCCTGAAGCTGCTTCCCACTCTGTGTCCTTACCATGATGGCTTCTGTACTCTCAAACTGTGAGTCACAGTAAAACTTTCTCCTGTAAGTTGCTTTTGTCAGGTGTTTGGTCACAGCAACAAAATAGTAACAGTTATATATGTTGAGGCATAGTATTGAATTTAGACAAGCTTTGTCTTTCTTAGGGCAACTCTAACAGTTATGTAAAATGTACTACCCACACTTTAAAACTCCCTTTTTTAAACTCTTATTGACTGGCAGGTAATCTTTTTTGGTAAGTGGCTCCCCTTTTTCTCTTTAAAAAAAATCAACCATATTCTGTATTAACTGTGAAAATAAATTATTTGATATATTCATAAGAATTTTGATACCCCAATTAAATAACAAAATATTAAGAAAGAAAAGACTAAGTTCGGTATAGAAATACTGTACCAAAAAGGATACAAAAATTTCTGTGTCATTTTAAAAGGAGCTGAGTAAATATAGTCTTGATTCTAGTTCACAATTACCTGTGATAAAAATGACCTGTAAATAATCTTCCAGTGTACAATTGTACAGTTGATCTCTTTTCTTGAAAAGGCTCCAGAGGCCAAAAGCTGTTTTTGTGGTTGTTGTTTTGGTTTGTTTTTTTGTTTGTTTGTTTTGTTTTGCAGGATTCCACTTCAAAGCCTATAGCCCAAATTGCAAGCAAGGGGAATTTAGAGTCCTTCACCATACTGGCAAGCTGATATTCTGATTTCTATTAAATTTCACTGAACTATTTTCTATTCTGAAAGGTAGACAACACATAAAGATTAAGAGAAGAAAGAAGCCACCAAATTTTAATCATAAAAACATTGCAATGAGTTAACTTAGATTGATAATTAAGTACCATGGCTGCCCATCAAGTGTTCATAATTAGAATATTATGTGTTAGAGTGTGTGAAAACAACTGGATTTTTTCATTGCCTTCGGGGAAAAGGAAGAAAAAAATGACCTTGGTATTGGTCAGAAAACAATGTTATCAGGGAGGAAACATAAACTCAAAGGTGTTCTAAAATTAGACATTTACAATCGTTTAAGAGGCACCAAAGGTCCTCACCTGTTCTTATCCTAAGTGCAATTGCTTTATATTTCATTGATCTTGATTTTCACTAAAAGACATTGAGTGCTTTCAGAGTTGCAAGTGGGATGTTATGCTTTGGGGAGGAAAATTAAAGCCTGTCATTTATTATCAGAAAAAAAGGTTATCTATATTTTCACAAAACATCCTCATTTGAACTATATATTTATCAATTTTAAAGTCAACCATGTTAAAATGTCTCATATTAAAGATAATCACACACAGAATTCTCCCTAAAGTCCTGTCATGCTGTTTGCCATCCATCTGCCTACAGACTCCTCTAACACACTTCTTATCCCAAACTCTTATAGAAACTCTTCTAATAAATTCCTTAACCTCATATCTGAGTTAAGGATATGAATTAAGTCAACAATCCACCTGTATCCTCTTGAACTCATGTCTGAGTCTGTTCTCTCCCTATCACCCACTCTAACTTATTAGGAGACAAGACAAATTATACATATGTGCTTTGTAGAATTTTACGTATATACATATTTTATTGGATTTCTGTGGCATATGGCATAGATAAGCAAAAATTTATTTCTATGGAGTTCCGTGATTGATACGAACTGATATGTATTTTTTGGAGGGTAGTATCAATTCCAAATTTTTGAAAAGAAATAAAACCTATCACATATGTAACAGTTAGGACATGTTTTCAGCATATGAGCAATAAAGAGAGTACAAAAACACCAGCTGTTCCCATAGTCAATGATGCTTTGATGAGCTGCTTCACTGTGACTTGTGATAAAATAACACAATTATACCTTGTTGTTGTTTCCAGAATGGAAATGAGCTGTTACTGTCAAAATTTCAATACAGACCAATAATTTGTGAAATTGAACATAAACCTGAAACCTAGTTATATGTTTAAAGATTAATGATATATCTTATATTAAAAATGTCATAAAAATAAAATGATTGTATGTCTCTTAATAGTTTATAGCTAGATTCAAATTTTCTGAAAATTCCTGAAAATGTTTGTCTTAGTGAGGGTTTGTATTCCTCCACAAATTATCATGACCAAGAGGTAAGTTGGGGAGGAAAGGGTTTATTCAGCTTATACTTCCACATTGTTATTCTTCACCAAAGGAAGTCAGGACTGGAACTCACACAGGGCAGGAACTTGGAGGCAGGAGCTGATGCAGAGACCTTGGAGGGTGCTGCTTACTCTCTTCCCCTGGTTGCTCAGCTTGCTTTCTTGTAAAACCCAGGACTACCAGCCTAAGGATGGCACCACCCACAATGGGCTGGGCCCTCCTCTTTGATCACTAATTGAGAAAATGCCTTACAGCTGGATCTCATGAAGGCATTTCCTCAAGGTAGGCTCCTTTCTTTGATAATTCCAGCTTATGTCAAATTGACACACAAAACCAGCCAGTACATTGTTTATATTTGTTATGCATTTCTGTGATAAAATATCTGACCAAAACAGCTTAAGGACAAAAGGATTTGCCATTCCCTAAGGAATCAGAATGTGGTCCATCATGGCAGTTCAGGTATGGGAGGGAGAAAGAGAGGAACATGGGAAAGAGCTGGTTATTTTGTGTCCACAATAAGGACAAATAGAGGCAAATGCTTGTCCTCAGCTCATTTTATTTTCTTTCTACTCAGACTTGGACTCTAAGCCAAAGAATACTTCCACACACATTTTGGAAATATCTTCCCTACTCAGTTAAACCTCTCAAAACATACCCATATGTCTCTCAAAGACATACCCATAAGTGTGTTTCCATGGAGATTCCAAATCCAGTCAGAGAAACAATAAATAACTAACCAGCACAATTTCTTTTGCCAACTTGCCACCCAAACACATCACTTTTAAATTCAATCAGGAAATGTTAAGAAACAGTTTTGGCCAATCATGCTCTACAATTTGGTTTTTAGTGGCTTGTGGACATCTCTCAATGCAAGATATATTAAAATTCCCCAAACCTTAATAGTTCCAAACTACTTCAAAATCCCTAAGTGGAAGGCTTAGAACAAATAGTCAGGCAATCTCCTAAAAAATTCCAAACAATTACACATTTCTCATATATAATGCCACAGGGTAATACTCATTCCAAACTGATATATAAAACCTAGCCAAAAAAAAAAAAAAAAAAAAAAAAGATTGGTTAATGCTAGCTGGAAACAGAATATGCCAAAGAGCAAATTCTGCTGCAACTTTGTGCCAAGTATCATGGTGCATGATGGTATCAAGTATGTTCCAATGAGCTAGACTTGACAGCATTCTAGTAGAGTTTTGCTACATGTATGACATGAAACTCCCCTTGAGCAATCTATTGTTGTACCTTCAATTTTGCTTGGCTCTGGTGAGGGACTAAGAGTTAGACAGGGTCCCTGGCCAGCAGACAGATAGGGAGAGGAACCATGACTAAGTAATAAAGGTGATGAAACTCCAGGATGGTCTGCTCTTCCTTGCATTCCTAATCTTTAATGTTTCAAGCCTTGCAGCTTGAAACAAAGGCCTTGTAAACATTTCCTCCTGTCAGTAGGCTCCTTGCTATTGTACTGGTTTAATAGCCCAGGGCAGATAAGAAATGTTACATAACACCTGTTAGCTGATCAATCACCTGATCTTTTCTAAGTGTAGTTTTTATTCCTCTGAAGTAATTGTCATCACTAAGACTTAACAGCTGCCAACTTAGGTCTAGTACTGGAAGTTTCTAGCCTCCATACATCTTGGGCTAGAATGCTTTCAGCCACTGATACTTACTGATGAGTAAGTTCATACTTTCTAGTTCTTTCCGAGCTCTTGGTGGTTGGTTAAACTCAGCTATTGTGGCTCAAACTCCTCTCCAAGATGGCTGATTGAAACTGGCGTCTCTCTTGGTCTCCACTGAAGTGTTCTGATTGTCCTCAAACTGAATCTCAATATGTTCTAATCTTCTGGATTCTTCTCATTCTCTGCCTCATTCTGCCTTCATCTGTGTCTATCTTGTTTTCTCTCTGCAACCTGTCTCTATAACTGTCCCAAATAGATTGTCTTCTTCCTCTTTTGTCTAAGCTGCTCTCTTAAGTACCTTCCTTCTTTTCTAGTGAGAATTGGGCATATTCTATTTTGTCAGTTCTTTCTCTGATTCATCACTTTGTCTGCCACTCAATTAGACATCATTTTCAAACACTGGTGCTTCCTTCTACAAACTAACTTTACCTTCATTGTTTGGGACATGTCTATATTCCAGCCAGAGGAAATAAAAGTGTGTGCTATCACAACTAGAAACACATTATTTCAGTAAGTAACACAATCTTGGGGTTTAGAGTGTGATCAAATATCCTACAACAATCTTTTTTTATAGTGACCAACCATAAATCAGAGGAGGAAGACCTTTCAGAGACTATAGATACCTAGCACTGGAGAAGAGACTGTATTTTTCAGCTTCCTGAACCTACCCCCCCTTTATTATTCAGAGGGTCTTTGGCTCTTTGGGTTTTCTCCAAGTGTGTTTCCTCATTCCCACCCAATAAATGCCTTTCATCCACCGCTGATTCCTTTATCCTATCCTGACACATCAGGTCCCTACATGGCTATATGCTTTCTCTCCCACTAAGGCTAGACAAGGCAGCCCAGTTAGGGGAACAGAATCCATAGACTGGCAATACCTTTAGGGATGGCCCCCACTCCAGTTATTTGGGACCATATGAAGACTGAGCTGTATATCTCCTGAATGTGTGTAGGCAGACCTAGTTCTAACCCATGTATGCTCGTTGGTGGTTCAGTTTCTCAGAGCCCACAAGGGTGGTCTTTCTGTGGAGTTTCTATCCCCTTTAGGAACCTCAATACCTCCTCCAGCTATTCCATAAGAGTGTTCAAGCTCCATCCAATGTTTGGCTATGTGTCTCTATATCTGTCTAATTCAGCTGCTAAGTGACAGAGGACAACCATGCTAAGCTTCTACCTTCAAGAAGGACAGGATAGCATTAACAGAGTCAGGAATTGGTGCTTGCCCATGGGAGGGGGCTATACTTGGGCAGGTTATTGCTTGACCATTCCCTCAGTCGTTGCTTCAGAGCTAAACAGAGAATTCTCAACAGAGGAATCCTGAATGACAGAGAAACACTTTTAAAAGGTTCAAAGTTTTTAGCCATCAGGGAAATATATATAAAAATTCTTTTCATATTTCATCTTAGATCTGTCAGAATCACAAAACAAAACAAAGGAAAACAAAAAACAAACAAATAAAAAATTCTATTGCTTGTAGACGTGCAAACTTGTACAACCACTTTGGAAAACAATTTGACTGTTTTTCAAAAAACTGAGAATAGTTCTACCTCAAAACTGAGCTATCCCAGTCCTGGGCATATACCCAAAAGATGCTCCATTCTACCACAGGGACACTTGCTCAGCTATGTTCATAGCAGCTTTAAATGTAACAGCCAGAAACTTTAAACAACCCAGCTGTCCCTAAACCAAATAATGGATAAAGATACTGTGGTTGATTTACATAAACAAAACTATTCATCTATTAAAAACAAGGAGAGCGCTGCCTACTCCTTTGGGCTGGGACAGACACAGAGTTGGTCTGCTCCTGTGGAGATACTGAATCCTGAGACATCCTAGAGGAGCTACTGCACTCAGAGCAGACAGTAAGAACGTCACCTTACTTCCTAAGCCCCAGAGTTACATCTGTGAGCCAGGGACATTCAAGACCCACCAGCTACCCAAACCCTGCCCCTCAAAAATTCCACATCCCTTCCATGCCTGCCTTGTCCTTTGGGCTGGGGCAGACACAGAATTGGTTTGCTCCTGTGGAGATACTAAATCCTGAGCCATCCTAGAGGAACCACTGCACCTAGAGCAGAAGGATGTCCAGATCCAAGAGGTGGCCTGAGTCCCAGGAGTTCTTCCACCCAGGAGATTAGGATCATAAGACCACACAGACATCTGGACACTGAGGAGCTCTGCCACAAGCAAGATAACTGGAAATACAGACTCCAGTCTTACACAGTGAGGACCGGTAACACTAGAGTTAACCAGATGGAAAAAGGGAACCACAAGAACATAAGCAATAGAAACCAAAGTTACTTGGGATCATCAATACCCAGTTCTCCCAAGATAGCAAGCCCTGGACACCCCATCACACCAGAAAAGCAGGATTCAGAATTAAAATCACTTCTCATGATGATGATAGAGGATTTTAAGAAGGACATAAGTAACTCCCTTAAAGAAATAGAGGACAGTACAAGTAGACAGGTAGAAGCCCTTAAAGAAGAATCACAGAAATCCCTTAAAGAACTGCAAGAAAACACAAAGAAGGAATTAAACAAAAACATTCAGGATCTGAAAAATGGAAATAGAAACAATAAAGAAAGTGCAAAGGGAGACAACCATGGAGATAGAAAACCTTAGAAAGAGATCAGGAGTTATAGACGCAAGCATCACCAACCCAATACAAAAGATAGAAGAGAGAATCTCAAATGCAGAAGATACTATGGAAAATATTGACACAGTTGTCAAAGAAAATGCAAAATGCAAAAAACTCCTAACTCAAAACATCCAGGAAATCCAGGACACAATGAGAAGACCAAACCTAAGGATAATAGGTATAGACGAGAATGAAGATTCCCAACTTAAAGGGCCAGTAAATATCTCAACAAAATTATTGAGGAAAACTTCCCTAACCTAAAGAACAAGATGCCCATAAACATACAAGAAGCCTACAGAACACCGAATAGATTATACCAGAAAAGAAATACCTCCCGTCACATAATAATCAAAACATCAGACCCACAAAACAAAGACAAAATACTAAAAGCAATAAGGGAAAAAGATCAAGTAACATATAAAGGCAGACCTATAAGAATCACACCAGACTTCTCACCAGAGACTATAAAAGCCAGAAGAGCCTGGACTGACATCATACAGACCCTAAGAGAACACAAATGCCAGCCCAGACTACTATACCCAGCAAAACTTTCAATCACTGTACATGGTGAAACCAAGATATTCCATGACAAAACCAAATTTGCACAATATCTTCCCACAAACCCAGCACTTCAAAGGATAATTGAAGGAAAACACCAACACAAGGAGGGAAACTACAACCTAGAAAAAGCAAGGAAGTAATCTTCCAACAACCCCAAAAGAAGATAGCTATACAAACATAATTCTACTTCTAATAACAAAAAGAACAGGAAGCCACAATCATTTTTCCTTAATATCTCTTAACATCAATGGACTCAATTCTGCAATAAAGAGACGCAGATTATCAGACTGGATACACAAACAGGACCCAGAATTTTTGTTGCATACAAGAAACACACCTCAGTTACAAAGACAGACACTACCTCAGAATAAAAGGGTGGAAAACAGTTTTCCAAGCCAATGGTCCCAAGAAACAAGCTGGAGTAGCTATTCTAATATCAAATAAAATCGACGTTCATCCAAAATTAATCAAAAAAATAAGGAAGGACACTTCATACTCATCAAAGGAAAAATCTACCAAGGTGAACTTTCAATTCTGAACATGTATGCTGCAAATGCAAGGGCACCTACAAACATAAAAGAAACTTTACTAAAGCTCAAAACACACGTTACACCTCACACAATAATAGTGGGGGATTTCAACACCCCACTGTCTGCAATGGACAGATCATGGAAACAGAAACTAAGCCGAGACACTTTGACATTAACAGAAGTTATGAACCAAATGGATTTAACAGGTATCTATAGAACATTTCATCCTAAAAAAACAGAATATACCTTTTTCTCAGCACCTCATGGTACCTTCTCCAAAATTGACCATATAATTGGTCATAAAACAGGCCTCTACGGATACAAAAAGATTGAAATAATCACATGCATCTTATCAGATCACCACGGACTAAGACTGGTCTTTAGTAATGACAAAACCAATGGAAAACCCACATGCACATGGAAACTGAACAACTCTCTACTCAATGATGACTTGCTCAAGGAAGAAATAAAGAAATTAAAGACTTTTTAGAATTCATTGAAAATGAGGACACATCATACCAAAACTTGTGGGACTCCATGAAGGCAGTGCTAAGAGGAAAACTCATAGCTCTAAGTGCCTACAAAAAGAAACTGGAGAGAGCACACACTAACAACTTGAGAGCACAACTAAAAGCTCTAGAACAAAAAGAAGCAAATACACCCAGGAGGAGTAGAAGGCAGGAAATAATCAAACTCAGGGTTGAAATCGACCAAATAGAAACAGAAAGAACAATACAAAATATCAATAAAACCAGGAGCTGGTTCTTTGAGAAAATCAACAAGATAGATAAACCCTTACCTAGATTAACCAGAGGGCACAGAGAAAATATCCAAATTAATAAAATCAGAACTGAAAAGGGAGACATAACAACAGAAACTGAAGAAATTCAAAAAATCATCAGATCCTACTACAAAGGCCTATACTCAATAAAACTGAAAAACCTGGATGAAATGGACAACTTCCTAGACAGATACCTGGTACCAAAGTTAAATCAGGAACAGATAAACCATCTAAACAGTCCCATCACCCCTAAGGAAATAGCAGCAGTCATTAAAAGTTTCCCCACCTAAAAAGCCCAGGACCAGATGATTTTAGTGCTGAATTCTATCAGACCTTCAAGGAAAACCTAATACCAATTCTCATCAAATTATTCCACAAAATAGAAACAGAAGGAACACTACCTAATTAGTTCTATGAAGCTACAATTACACTCATACCCAAACCCCACAAAGACCCGACAAAGAAAGAGAACTAATGACCAATCTCCCTTATGAACATCGATGCAAAAATACTCAAAAAAACTCTAGCAAACTGAATCCAAGAACACATCAAAACAATCATCCAACATGATCAAGTAGGTTTGATCCCAGGAATGCAGCAATGGTTCAATATTTGGAAATCCATCAATGTAATCCACTATATAAACAAACTCAAAGAAAAAACCACATGATCATCTCACTAGATGCTGAGAAAGCATTTGACAAAATTCAACATCCCTTCATGTTAAAAGTCTTGGAAAGATCAGGAATTCAAGGCCCCTACCTAAACATAGTAAAAGCAATTTACAGCAAACCAGTAGCCAACATCAAGCTAAATGGAGATAAAGTTGAAGCAATCCCACTAAGATCAGGGACTAGACAAGGCTGCCCACTCTCCCCCTACCTATTAATATAGTACTGGAAGTTCTAGCCAGAGCAATTATACAACAAAGAGAAATCAAATGGATACAGATAGGAAAGGAAGAAGTCAAAATATCACTATTTGCAGATGATAAGATAGTATACTTAAATGACCCCAAAACTTCCACCAGAGAACTCCTAAACCTGATAAACAACTCCAGCAAAGTGGCTGGTTACAAAATCAACTCAAACAAATCAGTAGCCTTCCTCTACATGAAAGATAAACAGACTGAAAAAGAAATTAGGGAAATGACACTCTTCACAATAGTTGCAAATAATATAAAATACCTTGGTGTGAATCTAACCAAGCAAGTGAATGACCTGTATGACAAGAACTTCAAGTCCCTGAAGAAAGAAATCGAAGAAGATCTCAGAAGATGGAAAGATCTCCCATGCTCATGGATTGGCAGGATTAATATAATAAAAATGGCCATCTTGCCAGAAGCAATCTACAGATTCAATGCAATCCCCATTAAAATCCCAACTCAATTCTTCACAGAGTTAGAAAAGGAAATTCTCAAATTCATATGGAATAACAAAAAACCCAGGATAGCGAAAACTATTCTCAACAATAAAAGAACTTCTGGAGGAATCACCATTCCTGACCTCAAGCTGTACTACAGAGCAATAGTGATAAAAAACTACCTGGTATTGGTACAGAGACAGGCAGGAAGATCAATGGAATAGAATTGAAGACCCAGAAATGAACCCATACACCTATGGTCACTTGATCTTTGACAAAGGAGCTAAAACTGTCCAGTGGAAAAAGGACAGCATTTTCAACAAATGGTGCTGGTTCAACTGGAGGACAACATGTAGAAGAATGAAAATTGATCCATTCTTATCTCCTTGTACAAAGCTCAAGTCTAAGTGCATAAAGGACCTCCACATAAAACCAGATACACTGAAACTAATAGAAGAGAAGGTGGGGAAGAGCCTCGAATACTTGGGCACAGGGGTAAAGTTCCTGAACAGAACATCAATGGCATATGCTCTAAGATCAAGAATTGACAAATGGGACTTCATAAAATTGCAAAGTTTCTGTAAGGCAAAGGACACTGTCAATAGGACAAAACGA
The DNA here is from genome assembly GCF_004785775.1 of Grammomys surdaster. Lineage (NCBI taxonomy): Eukaryota > Metazoa > Chordata > Mammalia > Rodentia > Muridae > Grammomys > Grammomys surdaster. Next base: position 5,587,709 of record NW_021604576.1, on the reverse strand, counting down.
CAACCACCAAATCTTTATCAATCCTATATCTGATAGAGGGCTAATATCCAATATATACAAAGAACTCAAGAAATTAGACTCCAGACAACCAAATAACCCTATTAAAAAATGGGGTATAGAGCTTAACAAAGAATTTTCAACTGAGGAAACTCGAATGGCTGAGAAGCACCTAAAGAAATGTTCAGTGTCCTTATTTGTCGGGGAAATGCAAATCAAAACAACCCTGAGATTCCATCTCACACCAGCCAGAATGGCTAAGATTAAAAACTCAGGTGATAGTAGATCCTGGCATGGGTGTGGAGAAAGAGGAACGCTCCTCCATTGTTGGTGGGACTGCAAGATGGTGCAACCACTTTGGAAATCAGTCTGGTGGTTTCTCAGAAAATTGGACATAGCATTACCTGAGGATCCAGCTATACCACTCCTAGGCATATACCCACAAGATGCTGGAACATATTACAAGGACATATGCTCAACTTTGTTCATAACAGCCTTATTTATAATAGCCAGGAGCTGGAAAGAACCTACATGTCCTTCAACTGAGGAATGGATTCAAAAAATGTGGTATATTTTCATAATGGAGTATTACTCAGCTATTAAAAAAATGAATTTGAGAGTTTCCTAGTTAAATGGATGGAATTAGAAGTTATCATCCTGAGAGAGGTAAGCCAATCACAAAAAACACACAAGGTATTCACTCACTGATTATTGGTTATTAGCCCAGAACCTTGACATGCCCAAGATTCAACTCACAGGCCACATGAAGCTCATGAAGAAGGAAGACCACGTGGGGGTGATTCGGTCCTTCTTAGAAGGAGCAACAAAATACTCAAGGGAGCAAATATGGAGACAAAGTGAGGGACAGAAACTGAAGGAGGGGCCATCTGAAGACCATTCCACGTGAGTATCCATCCCATGTGCAGTCACCAAAGGTAGATGCTGATGTGGAAGTCAGGAAGTGCATGCTGATAAGAGCCTGATATAGATGTCTCCTCAGAGGTCTGCAAGAGTCTGACATATTCAGAGGCAGATGCTCACAACTAGCCAGTGAACTGATTATGGGGTCCCAATGGAGGAGTTAGAATGAAGACCAATTGAGCTGAAAGGGTTTGTGGCCCCATGAGGAGAGCAACAATACCAACCAACCATAGCTCCCAGGGTCTAAACCACTAGCCTGGGAGCACTTAGGGAGGGATCCATGGCTTCAGCTGTATATGTAAGAGTGGAGGGCCCTGCTGGGCATAGGTGGAAGAAGAGATCCTTGACCTCATGAAGGCTGGACACCGCAGAGGGTGGGAATTTGAGGCTGGGGAGGTGAGAGTTTGGTGGTAGGTAGTGGTTACATCCGCAGAGAAGCAGGAGGAGGGGTGAGGGGATAGGGGTTTCCTGGGTGGGTGGGGGATGGGGTAAGTGGACAACATATGAAAAGTAAATAAAACATCCAATAAAAGAAAAAAAAAACCAAGGAGACCATGAATTTGGCAGACAAATTGATAGAACTAGAAAAATATCATCCTGAGTGAGGTAAGTCAGACATCATAGGGCATGCATTGTATGTACTCTTTTATAAGTGGATACTGGCCAGAAAATACAGGATACCAACAGTCCATTCCACAGAATCAAAGAAGTGAAACAAGAACTAAGGATGCTTGAACCTCACTTAGGAGAGGGAATAAAATAGTTGTAGGAGGCAGGGGGAGGGAGGAAACTGGGTAGAAGAGGGAAAGGGAGGGGTCAGGGTCAGCTGTGGGGAGATACCCAGATGGCCAGGAGAATGAAAGGAAATCTGCAGCTACCAAGGGGGCATTATGAGGATGTACCAGATACCTGGGATAGGAGAGGCTTCCCAAAATCAATGTATGAACTTAGCTGAGACTCACAGCATAGGGGAGATGGAACCTAAAGAGGCCACATCCTGTTGCCAGGCAGAAACACCATGGAGCAATAGGGATATCAACCCACCCACAAAGCTTTCAACCCAAAATTTATCCCACTACAAGGAATCTTTCATTTCTTTAAAGCACAGAAAAAAGTACAACAAAACCAGAGAACCTTATCAAAGTCCCTAGACTGCATCTACTTGACCTGAACTGGCTTCTCTATAACCCGAAATCTGTATTTTTAACTTAGGTTTCAACTTCAAAACTTCATGCAATATCCTTGTAGGGAATCTGACACTATCAATCATTGCTTACTTATGTAGATTTATGCGTCTTTGTTAGGGTTCTCCATAACCCTATAAATTTTGTATTTGGTGTGTCTGTAAAGCCAGGTCATGCCTATCAACTGACAACTTTTGCTGCAAGATCAAGACATAGCATTTTCTCCCTCTGCCTCTGTGTATCTTCAAAATATTTTCTATATACTCCTTTGGGCATTGTCAGCTGAAGCTCTTTTATCTTTTCAAATAAAGGCATTTTTCATTGTTATAAGTTAAAGCTTTTGATAGACAGGGACTTATTCTCTGGTTGTCTATGCTATCCTCTAGGCTCAGGGCCTGAGGTTTCTCTTTAATGTTTATTGATTAATGTTGCTTTCTACATATTCACCCATCTCTATCTTTAAGCACATTTCCACTCTTTTTCTCTTTGTGTATTTTTCTGCTCTCTGTCACTGTAGATCTTACTGGAGCACTGAAGAGTAACTATGACACTACCTGGATATGATGCTGTCTTGAAGTTTGCTTTACCAATAGTATTTAATCCACTGGCTTTTCAACTCAACACACTCAAATTTTTAAGACATGAGAAGGAAGTACGTGAAAAATTTGCCAGACTGTGTCATGAATGTGTTGTAGCCAGATTTCCAAGAGCCTCCATGGCCTTCTCAAGCCTCACAAGCAAGAATATCACTGTGCATTTCTTTCAGAATTCTGATTTTCCTCATTCCCTCCTGAATGGCCCATTAAACACTGCTTACAACATGTTAGGGCTTTTGTATCTCACTGCTTTAAACTCTCCTGCATTCCTCGCAATGCAATTCCAAAGTTCTTTAAAACTCATGTTTCTGAAACCAGAGCAATAGACACACTTCTCTATTGGTTAGTTTTCTTAATCTGTGAAAGAAGCAATTTATAGACATAAGAATTTATTCTAACTCAATTTGTAGGAACAACCAATCATGGGGAGGGTTGGGAACAAGCAAAAGAAAACGTTTAATATCAGAACTACCATTTTGTTTTTAGACTAAATTTAATTGTAAGAAGAAACTACATTTAAGGTCCCAGGCCCCAGGGGAGTTGTGGCCTTCCCAATAGCTGAACAGCATTTGTTGTAAAGAAATAGTTGTCTGAGTTCAGACATCTCAGGAACAACTTGTAAGGAGGCAGCCATTTGAGTCCAGATATCTCAAGGATAACTTCTCCATCTTGCTGGCAGGGTCAAGCTAAGTTCATATTCCCAGGCCCAGGATTCAACTCACATCCTGACTGATGGAAACTCTCTTTCTTAACTCCTTATGTCAAAATATGATTCGACAATGCTATAGTCCACTTCATTCCTTTCTCTTTATGATTTCATCCTTTAAATACACTGTACAATGGTGTCACTTCAGGGTCATAGTTCAACTCCTGAGTCCATTCTGCAGCCCTGACTGATAAATATTAGCTTGATTACAATAAGTTTCTGTCATCAGCATTGATGTGGTATTAGGAAGCAGAAAGCAGTGAATGCTAATTCTTACACCACTTCTCTCTATTCTTTTTGTTAACTAGGATCATAGCCCATGGGATAATGCTATTCCCACCCTTCTCGCCTATCCAAAGATATGGTGAAAAATTTCCTACAAGATTACAAGTTCAGTTCACTTGACCTTGAAGATTATTTTAACTGAAAAGATGGTCTTTTCAGTCATTATTATTATGGAGTTATTTTGGCTTTAAAGATAATGGATATCTTTTCCCACTTTTCCAGACTCTTTATATACACCTGCTGTTAGAGAAGGGGTGATGGAGGTGACATGAAAATTAAAAAAAAAAAAAAAACAGACCCACTTCTCCAGTGAAGAAATTACTCCATTAATTGGAATAACTGAGGTACCATATCTCTCTGGTAGCATGGCAAAGTGTGGACACAGGCAATCTGAGAGGCCAGAAAAGTAGAACTTTGGGGCAGTATGATTCCATGTGTACGTCAGTTTTCTTGCAGTCAGTTGAAAAGTGGTAGATACCTGCAGGGCTTCGTATGTTGATCTTACTTTAGAAGCTTCCTGGATTCCACAGCCCGAAAGTTTTATCAGTGAAGTCTATTTTCTGTCTGGTGTTTCTCAGCCTACCTGAATCTTCTAGATCACTAACTCTTTATTTGCCAGTAACAATCAGCTATTATTAAAACCCCACATACTATCCCTTTTTATCTATGGTGCCATGATTTGTTTTCTAGACTCTATGTGCCATTGTCACCATAAGGTGGTCAATTGTCTTTAGCCATCCTTTCTGCTATATGCATGATTGAAAATGAAATCCAAGATCAGTATTATTTAAAGAGATAATAATTCCTACAAGTTGCATAGTCTTCATCATGAATTTTCACAGGACAAGTGAAGAGAATGGTTTTACTGAAGAGAAATAGTTGTTTTGTCAGATATTCACATATGTTTCCTGTGTTGAATCAGAGTTTCCCCTGAAAAAAATCAGATTCCTGATGATCTTTCAAGTTGTTTTTTTTTCTCCCACTTTATAGTACACAAAATTTAATACTTCTTTTTAAACAGAACTTTCTCTAGGGGAGAGCCAGAAGTGTGATCCCTTAAGAATAAATGCCCTCAACCAACCTGGTCATTAGATGTCACTTCTCTTCGAAATGGCAAGAGCTAAAGGGAAGTTTATGTTTTCCTTGGCAGCACAATGAAAATGCAGCCGGCTGAGGCAAACAAGCGCTTTAAATAGGAACTACAGATGTGTGAACCATTTGGAGAAGTAACTTGTTTTAAGTTAAGGGAGATTTATGAAAGTCTTTTGAACTAGCCTGGAACAATTCGGAAAGTTTATGGCACATTTAGCTTTTACCATGTAGTTGTATATTTCCCTGAGTGCTTTTCACCTTTTGCCTTTCTTGAGGAAATTTAGTTCCTATGGAAGTGTCAGAAAACTAACTGTTCCTGAAGATGAAATTCTACTCCAATCACATGCAGAAACATAAAATAACTCTGTTATTGTGTATTGCTCTTCTTTTTCCCCATAATTTTCAGTATAGAGAAAACTGTTGAAAAAACAAAAAACAAACAAACATAGTAACAGACTATTGTTCACTGGAATGGTGAGCAAAGTCCACTACTATGTTATCAAAAGCATAGAAAGCTTTTTCATTTGTCATATCTGTTCTCTGAATTCTTCCTAGTGACTCTATCTTTCCCATTGTAAATTTCTAATGAGTGTCAATATGACTGTTGGGTGAAGTGGAGCACTTGACATCTAACAGTTGGTTCAGCTGCAGTCATATAACTTACAGCTGTAGGTTTTAGACATGTGTTAGAGGAAGCACAAGATGATTATACTTTGCAGTAATTATGCTGTGTTGTGGCAATTAGTAGAGGATGTCCAAACCTGGACTATTGTATAGTGGAGGGTGCTGTATTAACATCAGTAACATCAACTGATGATGCCTGGAAGCAAAGGGCAGCCTTTTCCATCATCTGTTTCCTTAAATAATGGATTTATATATAGATAATAGATTATCCTTTAATCTCACTTTTTAGTTCATTGACCAAAACAGCTATATTTAAGTTAATACAGTATTAGTACATACATTTAAAGGAATTATTAGTTTAAAAATGTATAGGAATTTTTGGATAAAAGAAAAATTAGCCCTCAGATTGTTTAAATATTATAGTGTGATATTACCAATTAGTAAATATGAGTGAATGCTATTTCAAATATATTGTATCTGTTGTAAAAATTGTTTCAAAAATACATCTAAAGGCTGCAAATAGAAATAAGATATTTTAATTGACAGTAATAATATCTGCAATTATCTCTTTAATAAAATGCTTGTATAATTACTTCTTTAATCTAGAAAATATTCTTGACTTCTAGATTGTATTAACTACTGCTAGAACCCTCCAAATTCTCTTGAGTTCAAAAAGCAAAGAGTAAATATCATTGTTGAAATTAAGGATCTACTATTGCTTCAGTTTGGGCATGCTTTTGAAGTTCACATACTTTTATATATCCTTATATGTATAGCAATAAATTTGGAGATTCACACATTTTTAAATATTTATTTAAAATTTGTGTTATAATTTTTTGAGAAAAGTTGTTAATAAAACCGCCTGGAAGGGAAAATATAATCTGACACTTTATTTTTGCATAGAATGAGGATAAAACATAAAATTAAATGAAAGGGATCCTGTCCCAGAGTTTTCTATTATTTATTATCCAGTGTTTTCCATGGCAGTCTCAGTGCTTAGCGTCTACTTTATGGCATAAGGAAGCATTTTTAACTTTCCTTGGGGAAGCAGAAAAGGCTTTTGGAGATTTATTACAACTGTTTGGTAAAAGGCATGAGGGGTGAGGTGCACTTTTCTGCTTTCTGCATGATTTGTTAAGTTTTCTTTCACCCACAGCTCTGTTTCTTTTTACCTCAAGCCAAAAAAAAAAAAAAGAAAGAAAGAAAGAAAAAAAAAAGAGAAAGTCTTTGATGCTTTTTTTACTTAGCGTTCAATTGTTGAAAGAGTAACTTTTATTTGATTGAGAAAATATTGTGCATAATATTCAGTTGTCTCAAACAGTTATCTCTAATAAGTAATTTCAATTATAATTTACATGTTTACATAACTTTCTAAAAAATTCTTTAAAATTAATGTAAATAGCAAAGTATACTTATAAATATAATACATAAAAATTAGAAGATATTTATAAGTAAAATAATAGTATTTGCTATCATATTTGGCCAATAATAATAAACAATACAGCAGGAATTTTAATTAAAACCCAAAAATTTCTTTGAGAATATTTATAGTTGTTTTTGGCAAATCTCATATTAAATTATAAATTGATTAGAAAACAATTTACAATAGGAGAATTTGGGAAAATATTTAGCTATAGTTCCAATTTCTCATTCTATACTTACCAAACTATTTTTCTAATTCCTTTAGAAATTCCTGTCTTGAAAAAACAAACAAATAAACAAAAAAACTAAAAAACATTAATCTGATAGAGAACCTGAAAGTATAATTATAAGTCAGAAGCTAAATATAAAAAAATTAAAAATAAAATTTTTAAATAACAAGAGAAAGCTATAAATGTCACTAAATCTACAAACAAATTTTCTGTAGTAAAGATGAAAAAGCAACCCAATCAAAAATTGTTCCTTTGATTTTAAAATATTAAGAAAGGCTCCTGTGAGATGGTAAGACTTGAGAGAGACTTTTATGAGTCTTAATTTCTCTCTCTCTCTCTCTCTTTATATATATATATATATATATATATATATATATATATATATATATATATATATAGTGTGTCTATGTATAGTAATATACATAACTCTCAACAAATTGATAATATTATTCCTCAAATTATTCCACAAAATAGAATAGAAACAGAAGGAACACTGCCAAATTCTTTTTAACAAGGCCATAATTAATCTGAAGCATAAACCACATGAACACTTCCAAACGAAAAGAATATCAGATACTAATTTTCCTTAGGAACATAGATAAAACTTTTCTCAATTAAATACAGAATATGAGAAGTTATGAAAAAGACCGACCATCCTTAATTAGACTTCATAGGAACTTTTAATTCTTGAAATATTTTTATTAAAATGGAAGTAAAATCCAGAAATCTAACCCTAGTGAGTCACTCATTTAACATAACCCAGCTTTCCTGTGATATCAGGAAGTACATCATTTAGCACTGTGTGGATACAGTTCTTCAGAGATTTCAGTGCTATAATTGCCAACACAGACATTCACACTCCTGAAATTTCATGTTTTCATATTGGACCTAAAGATTTCTGATTTTATATTTTGTTATATAGTAAAATTCATAGCCCAAATCCAAGCTTTGTAGATTCTTATTGATTTATGTTTCTTGTCCATTGAGTAACTACTAGGCAATGCAGCAAGATTCATGACAGCTGCTCTTGAGACAGCTTCAATACTTATAGTTTGCTCATTTTGAAGCTTGTCTTTCAGCAAGAAAACACAACTGTTTCTTTTCATGTCTGGGTCCCAAAAAAGGCCATTTTTGGGTCAAAAAAAGGTCAATTTTGGGTAGTTATTGTTGATTATATGTTAACATTCACGGGAAGCAGACAGTGGCTATTTTAGTATCAAGATGACAGCTAGAAGCAATGATAATTTCACTACATTTGGAAGTATAATTAAATAGGCTTTGTGCTTGGAATGTTAACTGCAGGGAGACTGCTCACTAAACGTTTGATGATAAGAGAAAGGGCTTGAAGTCTTCTGAACTCCAGTTTTATTTATAAATACAACGTTCAACATAGCCTTCAGGAACTCATTGAATATTTTCAAGAGTAAAATTGAATAGGCAGTATAAAAATCATTCCTTACTCTTGTGTTATCAAAATCCCACTGACTTTTCACAGATTTTAGAAAGGGCTTCTCCAAAATTATGAGCAGAAAATACTTTATCCTTGTTCCATATACATTGGATGGTAATGTCCATGCCAATTTTGGCATACTCCAAAGAATATAACAAGATGCTCTCATGGATTGTCTTTGATTAAACGATGGTTATACTCACCAGCAAATCAGCTCATAATTCTACGTCATTCACTAGTATAAATTTACAAGTAATCTGTCATTTTATTTTCATGCATCTCATTTGCTGCAGAATAATTTTTTTTATTTTCAAGCATGTGAACTTAAGAATAATTTTCTCTAGTCCCCTCATAAAGGTATTCATACATAATAGAATATATATGAAATATGTATAAATATATGAAACTTCATCACTGTCATTGACTCAAATAAAATGCCATATTTGCTTAAAATCTTTAGATATTATTTATCCTATATGCTTATTTATTTTTTTACACGAATTCTGTTCTTATCCTCCTGACTTAACATACAAACTGGACCATCTACCTTCCTTCCACAGCTCCCACCTTCATTGTAGTCATTGTCTTTGTTCCTTGCTCTGCAATACATGGAGGGATTTCCCATTCGTCAGCACTGTATAAACTCCTTTGCTACCTTTATAGCAGATTTTAATTCAGCCATGCCATTAACACATAGCTTCACCTTTCTTGGTATCATCATACAATTATATGAATAATTATTTAGCATGTTTCTTAACCCTGACTGACAGTCTTCACTTCCAACAACATATCTTTATAATTTTCTCAAGTATATGGTGAGATATGAAAATATAAAGAACAGGATAACACTCTGGATTTCAAGCTGTAAACTGAGGCAGAGTAAAATATACAAAGATAGCAATAATAAAATGTGTCTTTTTTGTAATTTAGTGTTGTATTTTCAATTATGCTTACCACTACTATCTTTTTTGATTTTGTTTATTTTATTCTGTATTTCAATACACTAAATATGTCTTCTCACTTTTGTATATATCAAACTTTTTATTCTTTTATTTTATTAAAGGCAAAAGAACACACAGAGTCTCATCTTGCTTTTCGTAGAAAAATTTTCCCATAGTTACAATTTCTTCAACATTCTAAAGTCAGTAATTGATTCTTTCTTGTTTTTGGCACCTACATTATTTTTCTCCATTTTCTTTATCCTTGAATTTTACATGGAAAAATACAACAGAGAGGAGGTTTTCAAAACCTTCCATGGAAAGTTACTCATCCTTGATGCTCCACAAAGCTTGTGATTGGATGCTAAAACATGAATGGTACTTTGTCTAAGAAAAACATCTTATTAAATTATCTTCATAATTAAAAAGGAAGAACAGCTTAGTGGTAGGCACTCCCACATAAAATGAAATCATATGAGGCAAACTAAAGTTATCTTATAAATACCATATGTGTGGACTGTTTCGACAAAGGACTGTTATGGAGACAGTATGAGAGTCATAAGGAAAACACCCTGTCTTGTCTTGAACAATCTCTAATGTATAATTTCCAAGCCAGACATTCCATTTAAATACTCTTTACTAATAAAGTGCTGTTCACATTACTTTTGGTTCATTAATTTTATGTGTATGGATGTTTGGCCTGCATGTGTGCATGTGCAACAAATAAGTATGCTGTCCCATGAAGCCAGAATAAAGTGTTGAAACCCTATGAGCTGGACTTCTAGACAGCTGTGAGAAACTGTGGGTACAGGAAACCAAATTCACATCCTCTGCAAGAGCAGTAAATAGTCTTAACTGCTAAGCTATCTCTTCAGCCCTTAATGTCATATTCTTCAATGGTCACTTGGCTTAGAAAAAAATGAAGTATGCCCAAATTTTGTTGTTATTGTTTCAATGCTTTAAAAATAATTGAAAAATCATTTCATCTAGCTGGCAAGCTTAGAGTTTACTCTATTGTGCATGTCCAAGCCATCCAATGGTAAACTGTAGGACTGTAATGTGTTTTTTCATCTACAATTAAGTTAATTAAGCACAGTATTTTGACTCTGCTTTTTGAAGTCTTTAAATATCTACATTGAACATCTTCAAGCACATAGCCTTCAGACATTTAGCAAAGCTGAAAAAAAATTATCTGTGAAGTCATTTGTTGACTTTTTAAAATCTCATTTCAGTCTAGACCATGAGAAAATAATTCAAGATTCCCACTTCTCAATTCTTCCTCTTGAAAGTGAATACATAACAATTCTTTTAAAAGTTCCTATCATATTGTAATTGTTTTATTGATGACTTTCCTCATTCATCATAACATTCTTCAGGGATGAGAGAGCTAATGAGAGAACAATGTCTCTACTGAAGTGAGCAGATGGAAGCTGTAGTTTGTAAGTCTTCCTTTTCTCAATTTAAGAGTTCCTATATGATGTGTAAATTACATGATAAAACCATGCAGGAGAACACACTGTTAATAGTTAGGGAGCCAAAATATTTAATTTCAAATGATCATCATTTGAGAACTTGAATATTGATTGAGTGAATATTTGAAACAAACAGGCAATTATATATTTAGATACGAGAAACTTAAAGAATTATTTTAGTACTTCAATTAAAATTTATTTAGTATTTTTGAGAACAACTATTGTTTTTATTTCAGGATATCTTTACAATCTTCAAGTGACAGAATATCTCAAAGGGCTCCTTTATTCAAATGTGGATTATAACTCTTAGTTATACTTAACTAACTCTTGGTCTCTACTGCATTATAACTTAAAGAATAGAATTCCTAAAATTATTGAATTTTAACATAAAAGTGCTATGTTAAAAGTTATTCAAATGGTATATTACAATCCTATTACAATACTTGAGTTTTTCAAAACAAAATATTTAGTTGCAAATCTAGTAATGTCTACTAAAAAGACTTAGATATTGATGGATGTTATAGTTTACTTCTTCAGCCTATATAGCTTATATCAATTAACCAAAACTTTCCAGCAGAATATGCTTCAATTGGAAGGCCCATAGATGCTAATAGGATAGCAAGAGTCTAGGGAGAGAGATCTTGAAAGGAGTGGAGATTCAATACAGTGAAATAAGCAGTGAATGGAGAATAATAGAATAGAAAGAATTAAATAGAGTCTTAAATTTAAATATTTTTAAAAGAAACAAATCTTAGCATTCTATTGGACACTAGGAGGATTATCACAGCAATATGCTTTACATTTCAAAAACCCTGAAGAGAAAAAAATGGTTCTGTAAGAAAAATGATAAATATTTAGATGTGATAGATATGTTAGTTTCCCTAAATATAGGATTATATGATGTATTCTTCTTTTAAAATATCAAATATACTACACAAGCATGTAGGAGGAGCTAAGGTGGGAGGAGTAAGGAGAGGAAGAGGAGGAGTAAGGAGGAGAGGAGCAGAAGGAAGAGGAGGAGCTAGGAGAGGAATGAGAGAGAGGGGAAGATGGAGGCGGATGTTCATGTGTCTGTAGTAGTCAAAGGTAGTTGGTATATCTAGGTTGGGTATTTGGTTACACTTCTGATTGTATGGGCATCTTGTTACTGATCATTACCAAATACGTAAGCTTTTGGATAATTTAAGCATTAGAGTCTCATTTTCCTACTGTGCCCTTGTGGATGGTGGGATGGTCTGAACAATGCCCAGCTTTGTGGAGACAGTGTCGAAGATTGGCAGAGCCACCTCCCACACTGGCAGCTCTTGGTTGACATGGTTGGTGTTTCTGGCTGGCTGTTTCTAGCTGCAGTGCGCACATGGCCTCTGCTGAGAAACATGGCGGCTGAGCTAGACAAAGCCGCCTCAGCTTAGATAGTTGGATTGACCGGTGGCCGGTTTTAAAAAATTATTTCAACACAAGCATGCAAAATCATTATATCAATTACAAATAAAGTAAACTACAAAAACGTAGTATAAGATTTTATTTTGGTGTATCCACAATGATCACTAGTTTTGCCAGTTGCATATTTACCTGCTTATATTTTGTTAATTAAGCTGTATGCTAATAGTGATAGACTGGCAAATAGATTATTCTTTTCCAATGCTAATGATCATTTCTGAGGATTTTATTCACTTATCTTTAAGTTAGATTTTTTCCATTTAGGACATAGTGAGAATTTAGTTTTCACCGTAGGAATGGACCATTGAAATAAACATAATAATAAGAGAGAAGAAGAACCTAAAGCTGAGGATTTGATTTCCAGGACAAGAGGACATATTGTCTGGAATAAGCAAAGCTGTGTAATTTATAGTTTAAAAAATAAAGACAATAATTATCTACTGATTTTAAGCAATGACATAATGAAAAATTTAAGTATTCTGGCTTTGATAATTCTTCTATTCACACATAATACTTTCTGTTTCTCTTATTAGTGATCAATATTAATATTGATGGTTTTATTATAATCATGAACATATTAGAGTTAGGTAAAATATATTATTTTGTCTGTATTATATGACTATCACAAATCATTTTACTATTCAAAATAATTAATATATCACTGCTTTAAAATTTTTGAAAGTGTTATACATGTATCTAATGATCTTTAGTCCTTCTTACCCTTCTAATTCCTAAAATTTCTTCTAGTGAAACCTTTCTTTGCAGTAAACTCCCTTTCTAATTTCATGTATGTGTGTTGAACAAAAAATCTTATTAATAGAGTTTAAAGGGAATTGCTTGCATAAGCATGGATGGGAGTTTCTATGCAATAGCATGGATTATATATCAATATTTACAGTACTGTAAAAATTGGCATCTCTTTATTCAGCCACAGTTACTCATTAACAGTTGTTTGGTGGCGGATGAGCTTTCATGAATCTTTTAGTCTTCGATGTTAAACTATGAAAGGGACCCATATTTTATGTCTTGTACAGATATCCAGAGATACAATGAGTTTAAGAGCCTGTTGTTCATATTAAGTCCAGAAAAGTCCTCTACACTTTGACTCTTAACATCTTTTGACCCTTTTCCCACAGTGTCTCTTGAACCTTGAGTGTGCTTATGTAGCATGGATGTCTGATTTATAGTCTGGTAGTACACAGTAACATATCATCTCCACTTTAAACCATTATGACTCTCTGCATCAACTGCTGTCCAGTTCACAAAGCTTCTCTGTCATAAGCTGAGAGCTACAGTGATATGTGGGTATAAAGATTAGTATTTATAAAGCAGATTGATATTACCTTCATTTAGCAAAATAGTTGCTAGAGTCTCCTCTATGGAATATAAACTTTAGCCAAAGTTCTTGGTAAGGTTTATCGTACTGAGTATAAATTTCTTCTTGTGGAGTGGGCCTTAGATTCAATCAGAGTGTTTGATTAATTTTATAACATTCATGTCACTATTGCACAAATGGGTGTTTCTTATCAGATCTGTCATTGCTGTAGTTCATAGCATTTATACCTTGATAAGACTATTGGTAAGTTTTCTCTCCAAGAAGCTTGCCTAGCATCATGCAGCATGTGAAAGCTAAATAGCAGAGAAGAATCTTCCAGGTCAACCTTGAGCTGATTTTCTCATGGGCTTTGACCAATAATGTGTGCTATAACATTTCATTATCAAGTGCTGATGAGCAAACAAGGTAACTAGCTATAAACTATAATGTTTTCTTTGGGGGGGTCTCTATATATCTTGTCATAGAATTTTGTTTTATAATCTATGGGTTTCTGAGATGAGCATTTTACCCTCTGTAGGGTACCTCCATTTAAACTATTTTAAGTTTTTGTTTTGAAGTCTTAGAAATAGTAGGTTTCTACTAGATTCTATTAAACATCTTTAGTAATAGTTATCTTTCGTCCCACCTCCTCTTCTGACAACCCTATCATTTCTACCCTCTCCTGTCCCCTCAACTATTTCTCATTTCTAAAATACTTCCTTAAAATTTGTATCCCTCATAAAGGCCTAGTAAAACTAGTACTATAAAATGTATTTTCTACTTTGATTTTACTTAGAGATGTAGTTCACTATTATTATTAATGTAAATGAAGATTTTTAAACTCCTGTTAATTCCTTCAACAACATTTTCTCTGAAATGTGCAACCACTGCAATCTCATAAATTTCCTCATTATCTAGAAAAGAAATAAGTAACCAATACCAAGTAGAGTGAAGAAAATCTAGCAAGGTCACTTAATATATGTTAATTTGCTCTTACATAGACTGCATATTTGCACAAAGAGAATGCTTTGTTTCCTGAACCCCCATTTGATGTTACAAAGTATGTGCAATGCTTCTGCATTTGCATTGTATTTTAAACATTTAAAATGGAAACAGAACTCATTTTTGAACATTCAATGAATAATTTATTCTACTTTCAGCTGTAGATGCATTGAAATACTTCTTGGAATATTATGGACAAATATGTATACACTATGGAATTCTGAATTTATGATCATTAAGATAAACTAGTTTCCTTGATGACAGTAGAAAATTTTGAATTCTTCATTTTTATTTTATAAATTGGATATGGTTAAATATTATCATTCATATAAACTACAAATGTTTTTAATTTGAAAAATAATGGGAAAGATTATTAGTTACATTGTCAAAATATGTTAAATAATGTCAAAAATATCACGTGAAGGCCATCTTTATAGAGTATATTTAAAAAAAAAAAACTCTTAAGCCAAGAGACAGTGGGAAGAACCTGTGACAATGTCCTCTTGCTTCTGAATCCAAAGCCAGGTGATGTTCTTTTATTCTTGTCATGCCATAGTACATGGGCATGCATTTTAGAAACAGAATTTTTAAGCTTCTTTATGAATTAATTACAAGGACCTAGTATCACTTTGAGAGATTTAGTAAGATTCTGAAACTGGGCAAAGTCTAGGTAGCAGGAAGGTCTCTTACATTTCAGTGTTTATATCATGTCATGCCTTGCTACCACAGGTCTGTCTATTTTTCCATTTATCCAACTAATTACAGAAAATAAACATGATTTTCCTGTGAATAAAGATGAGAAATTTTAATTTAAATATGCCATTAAACAAATATAGTAATAACTACTAAAATATTACTGTAAGTTTATTTTAAGCTTCTGTCTCTAAAACAATTGAAAGCTAAAATTTAGTATATACAAGTTTACCTACAGTAGATAGACAGTGTTCAAGTGGAGGGACTGGATTACTAACTCACAGTAAAAATTTCTGACCCAGAATTGTTCCTGTCTAAGAGAACTACAGGGACAAAAATGCAGAAGAGACTGAAGGAAACATGGTCCAATGACATACCCAACTTGGGATTCATCTCAGGTGGAGGACCAAGGCCTGATACTATTATTGCCTGGCATGGCTGTGTTCTGAGAGCCCCTACCAGCAGTTGACTGAGACAGATGCAGATACTTATACCCAACCATTGGACTGAAGGTCGGGGTGAGGGGCAGGACTATCATTGAATTGGAGGAAGAATTGAAGAAACTGAAGAGGAGGGTGACCCCATAGGAAGGTCAGCAGTTTCAACTGACCTGGACTCTAGGGAGCTGCAGGAGACTGACCCATGAGCCAGGAGTGAACAACAGTCTGAGGCTTCTGGCACATATATACCAGAGGCCTATCTAATCTGGCTTTAGTGAGAGAAGATATGCTTAATCTTTAAGAGTTGAGGTCCCAGAGAGGGGGGAGGTTTGGTGGGGGTGGGAGCACCCTCTTGGAGGTAAGGGGAAGGAGGAATGTGATGAGGAATTGTGGGGGGGGGGTACCAGGAAGAGGAGCAATGACTGGAATGTAAATAAATGAAATAATTTTTTAAAAATTACAAAAAAAACCTAAGGCATCCTATGTAATGATTCACTACACATACACTATGCATAATAATCAAATTAGAGTGGTTATTGTTATCGACTGACAATAACCTACAAAATTGCACAAATAAAAGTCTATCTCCATCAAATTCATTCACCAAAATACTCACTGCATTTTGGTGGTTCATTTGACTATGAATATTTTCATTTGCTTGGCATGTATATACACTATATATTTCTTTGGAATAGCCTTGGTTCACTGTCTTTATTAATTATGTCTGCTACTTAGTAACCACAAGAGAAGTTAATAGAGTAATGGCTTTTGTGTTTTTTTTGTTTTTGTTTTTTGTTTTTTTTTTGTCAAAAAGACTCTTAGTGATTGGAGTTCAAATAAAAACGGGTCTGGAATGTCGATCTTTCTAGCAGCTATAAATCAGAAGAATGACTGTATCCTAATGAATAAACATTTCCATGGCCTTTAAAGGATAAGTCCTTTGTTGTTACTTGTATATCCTTTATAACAGTATTGTGCACATAGAATTCATGCTCATGATTTTGTTTTGAATGAAAGCTAGGTAATTGGCAATTACACAAAACATGCATTTTATTTGAGAAAAAATACTTTGTTTCATGTACAAATTGATATGTGTCAGCATCTTCTTATGTTGACCTCCTATAAAATTATGGAAATAAAAGCAATATGCCTCTCTCACAATATATATATATATATATATATATATATATATATATATATATATATTTAGCATATACATATATATGCTAAGTTTAGGGGACATTTTTCAACAGGCAGAATGTAAGCCATGCTTTTGTCTGAAGAAGACTAACAGATTTTTCAGGGCTGTTTGCAAACTTGTCTTCTGTTCTAGAGAGCACTATATTAACATTCTTGAAGTCACACTCATCAGCACCTCTGCCCATAATATCAAAACAATAAAAGACTGGTGTAAAACCCCATGTCCCTCGGCAGTGTTCACTTTTCATTTTATTTCTTTTCATTTTCATGAGATAAAGTCTCAGTTTTTCATCCTGCTTGACCTCTAACTCATGATTGTCTTGCTTCAGTTTCCTGAATGTTGGTTTGTAGGCATGTAGTATTATGCCAAACTTATAAGTTTTTGGTATCATATTTTGGCTTCTTGTAAATGTGCTTATTCTATCAAAATCTGGTTTAAATTCTTGATCTCATGTGTCAAAAAATGTGTACAGGGTTTTACCATATAACTTCTAATGAAAGATTATATCAACAGGACTTTAAGCAATGTGCTGAGTCCCAGTAAAGAACTGATCTTAGAATACACCTCTGGAGTCTCAGACAACCTGTTGAATAAGTCCCATAAACCATTAAGAATCTGTGTTAGAAGCTAGGTGGTACCTAATTACATCAAGATACCTCATGACCTTTCCATATTACCTGAGATATTAATCCAAACACAACAGTTTGAATTAGTAATTACATTGATTGCATTAGCATGCAAGAAGGCCTAGGCAATTTTATTACCCATAAAGAGCTCTAGATCAGTGAGTTGACACCAATGTGAATGTCTTTCAGAGCCAAGGTGGAATAAGTTCAGCCTACTACAGAGACAAACTTCCTACAATCATTTCTTAGCATGTCACTCCTCTCATAATTATAATTTCTAGCTATTCTTTGGGACTTTTTCTATGTTAGAAAAAAAATCTCTGTACTCTCCTGAACATAACACAATTAACCACTATTTTTCTTTTTTTTTTTTATTGGATATTTTATTTACATTTCATATGTTATCCCCTTACCCCATCCCCCACCCACCCGGGAACCCCCCATCCCCTTACCCCTCCACCTTCTTCTCTGTGGATGTAACCCCCAACTACCCCCCACCACTCCCACTTCCCCACCCTTAAAATTCCCACCCCCTGGGGCGTCCAGCCTTCATGAGGTCAAGGATCTCATCTTCCACCTGTGCCCGGCAGGGCCCTCTGCTCTTACATATTCAGCTGAAGCCCTGGATCCCTCCATAAGTGCTCCCAGGCTGGTGGTTAGGACCCTGGGAGCTGTGGTTGGTTGGTATTGTTGCTCTCCTCATGGTGCCACAAACCCTTTCAGCTCCTTCAGTCCTCACTCTAACTCCTCCATTGAGAACCTCATGATCAGTTCAATGGCTAGTTGTGAGCATCTGCCTCTGAATATGTCAGACTCTTGAAGGCCTCTGAGGAGACATCCATATCAGGCCCTTATCGGCATGTACTTCCTGACTTCCACATCAGCATCTACCTTTGGTGACTGCATATGGGGTGGATACTCAGGTGGAAAGGTCTTCAAATGGTCCCTCCTTCAGTTTCTGTCCCTCAATAAGATAGATAAACCGTTAGCCAGATTAACCAGAGGGCACAGAGACAGTATCCAAATTAATAAAATCAGAACCACTATTTTTCTAATGCATAAAATACTTTCTAACATCTCCTGAGGAAGTAACCAGTATTTTCAGATGAAGGTAAATCAATGTGTGGATCATACATTAGAAATATTTATTAGGTGAGAGCAAGGATTTTGTGCCTTTGTTTTTAATTATATTGTTATTATTTAATACACTTTTTAAAAAAATTTAAACATACTCTTCTCCCTCAAGGTCCTTCCAGATACTCTTTTCCTCCCTACCTTCCAGATCCTCTTTCTCCCCCTACCTACCCAATGTTAACTTCTTTGTAAAAAAAAAAAAATCAAAATACAACAACCCCCTTCAAACAAACAAACGAACAAGCAAAAGAATCTAACAAAACCAAGAAAATAAAATAAAAACACACCTCATAAGACAGAAAAATAAAACATAAAACCCATCAAAGTGTAACAAAATAAAAGCACATACACAAACACATACACAAACTACAAATAAAGACCCACATATTGTCACACTCTGGAATCTATTTAAAACCCACTAACCTGGAAGCAATAGTATATTTTCAGAATACCTGCTGCAAACCCATACATGCATACTATGGTCTATTCATACTGCTTCTGTTTCTGTGAGGTTTACTTATTTGGATTTAAAGGGACTTATTTTTCTGGTCTCCACCATCTCCTCTGGCTCTTACAATTTTTTTTCTTCTCAGTTCTCTGAAGTCTGAGGTGAGGGATTTGATGAACACATCCGAGTTAAGGCTGAGTGTTCTAAGGACTGTCTCTGGGTAATATTTGGCTGTGAGTCTCTATATTTGTTCCTTTCTGCTGTAGGAGGAAAAGTTATCATCAATCATAGCTTATCAAGGCATTGATAAGTGAGTGTAAAAGGATATCACTAGGAGTTATTTTATCATTACTTTTTTTTTTTAAAGAACATTATCATTTGCTTTTAACCTAGGTCAACAGGATATCTGGTCTCATTTTCTTGATCATAAGTAGTGTTGAGGATGGACTCCGTCTAGTGAATTGAAATTCCACCCATGTTGACATTACCTTCACCTTGGACTCTAGATCAGCTAATAGAGATTAGAATTTTATATTATATAATTAAAATTATATCTTGTTAGAGATAGAACTTTTTGGTGTTATCTACTCTATTTTTACTGTTTTTTAACATTACTAGGCAGCAGATATTTGTCTGGACAGAGAATAAACAAGTATCAGTTATAGGAAGAGATTCCAGGAAGTTATCTGATAGTACTAAGAACTTATTTTCATCAAAGATCCAAATAATGAAGCCATATCCTGCAATTTTCAATAGTCTTTCAGGCAAGATAATGGCAAATCTTGTTCAAATCATGATCCAGTGATCTGATGTGATCACACCAGTCAGCTGTGACACATTATAAAGTAGCTTGATGAAGCATATTAATGGTTTTCGTAATAAGAAAGTGTTCAGGGGTGCTTCTCTGAGAGAGAGCTCACTAGTGTCTTCCCCACCATAATACATTCTAGGTTTGAAGTTCCTTTCTTCAGGCAATGCTATGGTAGTTTTCCTTATCCATCCCTTAAATTGTTCTAAAAACTATATTTTAAATAAACTATATTCTAAAATCTATAAATTATCTTTTATTTCAGCCCTCTCTTACTGAACCAATCAGTTTGTACAGAAAGACCATGTAAAAAGAGAATATTTTGTGTACAACATAGAGAGAAATCGTCTTCTTCTTTAGTTTATGTATATCACTGAGAGAATTGAAACATAGTCCATTTAACCAAATGGTCATTATCACTGTTTAGAGCCACATCTTTTCAAAAAGACAATGCAAAATGTTGAAGCAGAACCTTTTTATCTACCCCCACTGTACTACAGTCTGGCTTTCAGAGGCTGCCAGGGGAAAAGATCAAATGTTACATCCTGGAATGTTCAGGAAGGAATCTTAATAAAATAAGGCCTAGGACCTTTAAAATGTTAAGCACATGCTTTAATACTGGACATTTCTCCAGTGATTAGAATCTTTAAAAAATGTATCGATGTAACTATTCTTTTATTTCATTTTTTTTTTGTCTTTAGTGACATTTATGTCAACTTTGGCCTTGTGGCCTGGTAGAGAAGATTTTCATTTCTGAAGAAAATATTATTCATTGAAAATTAATAATAATTGTAACGTTTATGAACAAGGAAATAATATAAAAATTAAAGTTTTAAATATCTTAACAGTAATTATTACAAGGTCATATAAAGTAGGCAAAACCAGATGCCTTTGGATGTTAGAGACATGAAAATTTGTTAATTTGCTTATTCCTTAGGAATCTTTATAACAGATGGCACTCAATTGTCTATACTGTGATATAAGGATGATTTAGAATGTTAAAATCTTTATATATCCATTTAATTAATTGCATCATATTATAGGACTTTGCTTATAAGACTGGATCACGAGCTATAACCAAAGTCCTGGAAAGGTTGGTCATTTTGTAAAGTGTTTGCCATGTAAACATTAGGACCTTCATTCAATTTTCAGTACCCAAATGACAAAGCTACGTGTAGTGATATGAACTTGTAATCTCAGCATTCAGAAGGTAAAAACAGGCAGGTCTTTGGAACTTTCTAGACAATAACGTTATCCTAACTGATGATGCCAGTTTTAAAAAAATAAATCTCAACTTAAACAATCAAAGCAGATTGTTTATGCCTAAATACATGTAACTTTAACCTCTCGAGTCTATATTCATTCAAGTGCTAACACTGTACCTATATACATACACACTTGCATACTTACAAACATACATGCACACAAAGCATAAAGTAAGAAACTATAACTTAAAAGAGTCCACAGTGGGGGTGTACTCTCTATAAAACTGAGACTATGTACAAAATAATATACCAGTATGCCAAGAGTCTGCACAGGTAATCTCCAAACTAATGTGTTTTTATTTCATTTTGTTTTGTCTTTGTTTTCGCAGTGAAACAAAACAGTTGACTTTTTGTCACAAGATACAAGTATTGGCTGTTATAGTACCCTTGGCAACAAAACAGATTCCTGCACTGTTTTATTCTTCTAGGATACAAACTTTGTTTTCATGTCCATGATGGAGAAGAAATAAAGAAACATAAGGTCATACTTAAAAAGGAGAGTCATTTTTCAGTTTAGTTTTACTAGAGCACATTAACCATTATTGTTGAATTAAAATGAATGGCCCAAATATTTTGATTAGCACATATTATCTGTTTTCATCCTTTAAAAACCATAATAATTGATGTCTTTAAATTATTAGTGTTTTATTTTCCATTGGCATACAAAAAGTGGAAAGAATTCTAAGCTTATTAAAAAACAATCGATTTAATCAAGAACAACTATAAGAACAGTTGAGTTCAACCCATGGAGTGGAACTACCTTGCTCAATTTTGTTTTTTCATGGTTCACTTTCCAAATAGAGGGAGCTTAATGAAGTAGAAAGAACATACACTTCAGAATTTAAAGTTCAAGTCAAATAGACATGCTTTAGAAGTTTAGAGGTCTGGGGCATATTATGCAACTTACTTAATTATCTTGGCTAAAAATTGGATCACTATTTAACTGATATATACATATACATATACATATACATATACATATACATATACATATACATATA
>NW_021604576.1:5513255-5565409 GCF_004785775.1 Grammomys surdaster | reverse complement strand
ATATACATATACATATACATATACATATACATATACATATACATATATATATATATATCAGTGAACTATATATTTCATTTGCCATATTAACACAAAGACAATATGAGAGTATTAATATATTCATAACTCTGCAGATAACATTCTAAAAATATTCCTCATCCACCATCACTTAGAGAGTATTATTCCATGTTTTTCCAGTGATTGTAGGAGCCTGTGTACTTTCATAATGCTTTAGCATCTATCCAGAAGTTACTGACTGCAGCATATTTGTTAGAATATTATCCAAAATAGTCAAAACTGTACACTGCACTATACTTTTAGTTCTCGGTTTTACTTGAACAGAAGGAAAGTATATTTGGGTTTGACTCTTGTAAACAATAATGCATTTAATATATTACATTGTTACAAATCTGAACTAACATTTCATATTTGATATCCAGAAAAATGCATGAATGTGAGCAGAATATGAGCAGAATATTAGAAGCAAGGGGGATTTAATACAGCAGGTATAATTAGTTTTGAGAGAATATTTTTCTGAAAATATACTGAGCATTCAAGTTTGTGAATTAACAGAAAAGTAAACTAAATGATCATTAGATTTCTATGATGATTCATGCCTGTTTGCTCTACAAGAATAAATTTAGATCAAGTATTATGAATGAATTAAATAACTCTTGAAGCCTAATGCAAAATGCTACAGTACATTTGGAAAACGTTGTTTATTTTCTAGTTCTACAATATATAGTAAGTGTCTTGGTGTCTATACCAAAGAAGAAATGAAACACCCTTGCCAAGCTACAGCTTTATTAAATATCTATTTTCATATATATTCAAATATATACATGGAAATTATACAATATACCACATGTAATAATATATATATATATATTCTTCTTAAAAAAAGACTGTCATAAAGGTATTCAGGGGAAACCATCTCAATGGTCCAGTAGAGTGTCATGAAAAATAATATAATAGGTATACATAAATATAATGAACTTTCAAAATGACTGAATATTTAAGAAGTAAAGTCAGATTTTATATCTGATTTGGATATAACTTAAGCATATTTATTTTGGCAGTATTTTCATAGAATGCTTGTTCAGTTTGGTTAGATTTTTGAATAACATTTTGGCATAAATTGGCCAATGGAATGATTTGGGTTAACCAGGGGGATACAAAACCAGTCTGTTTTCCCTTGAATTGACTTGTTTTTCTTCATGTAAATCTGAGTACCAGAATATGTCTGCTGAATTATCTTTACCACGTCCTGCAGCTAACCATGAGGCTAATTTTAGCAGAGGTTTGAAATTAGGCAATAGAATGAAATAGACTGGCAATCTGGTCAAAACTCTAATTTATACTCTTCTTTAATGTTAAGGTTAGCCTGTTTCTTGGCTCTAAGACTAAAGAAGCACTAAACATTGAGACCTACCATTAAGTCAGAGAAAATAATATACCTAAATCATAGTTATATCTACCCTTGCACATTTGTCTCTTTTTCCTCTTTTTACCAATCCTGCCCTTGAGTATCTATCCATAGCTATGGTTCCTGACTTATACAGGAAATAACAATCTATGCTGCATCTGCCTAATCTTGCTCTATCGTAGATATCTGTTCCCTCCAACTCTCACTAAAATAATCTATTCAAAGAAAACTGTCTTGAAAGTTTTTCCAAAGGAAAGTCTTAATTTTGCAACTAATAATTACTCAAGAAACAGATGGTGAGATGGCATTTTGGGTGTAAATTCTGGGATCATCAGTTGAGAGGAGGAGGAAATAGGCTTAACCAGAAAAAGGTTGAGTTGCAGTCAGTCTGAGGTTTTGGTCATTACAGCAGGAAGCTGTAGCCCAAATGCTGATAGAATCCTACATGATCAGATCCATGCTCTGTGACTTACTCAGTCAGCACATGTGTCTCCCAGGGGAGCTGTGAACTTAGGGACAGCTGTTCCCAGGACAGACATCTGGACATAGTGTCAACTGGACTACTCAGAGTTGAACAAAAAGTTGTCTTTGAAGAACAGTCTAGATGAAATCTTTCTGCATCATTTGATCAAGTAATTCATACCAAATTCGTATATGCTAATGACTTAATTCAATGATTGTTTAAATATATTTCTTCTAATAACTATTAGAAACTATTGTTGGCAAAAATATTATGTGCTCAAGTTCTCTTTGTTGCTGCTTGTTTATTTGCTTTTGTTTTTCAGGACAGTGTTTCCATGTATTACTGGCTGTCTTTGAACTTGTGTTGTAGACCAGGATGGTTTCAAAGTCATGCAGTCACCTGCCACTTCATCTTGAGAGCTGAGATTTAAAGTCATGCACTACCACTGCCCTACATGTGCTCAAGCTCTGTGATTCTATAAAACACAGAGCATTACAAAACTAAAGACTACCTTTTGTTGTAGTTTTTATTCTTATTCACATTAACACTTTTAATATGTACTATATCATGGTTGACATACCAAGAGGTAGGATATAAAGTATTACCCAAAATTATACAGACATTTTAATTTAGAAATATAGTCAATATATTTTAAAAGTATTTAGGACACTAATGACTCATACAACAAAATTTAGGAAATTTACATAGAGTCCAGTTCATAAAACTTTCTAGATTATTGCCTGCTGTGTTTGAAGAAATATGAACTTGAATGTTCT
The DNA here is from genome assembly GCF_004785775.1 of Grammomys surdaster. NCBI lineage: Eukaryota > Metazoa > Chordata > Mammalia > Rodentia > Muridae > Grammomys > Grammomys surdaster. The sequence continues at coordinate 5,562,744 of NW_021604576.1, read as the reverse complement.
AGAATTCTTGCTTGTGGAATGCAAAGTAAAACTAAGTAGCACATCAGGAAAATAGAAGCTGTACTTGCTGTGGTTTTATCTTTACCTTCAAAGAGACAGTTCTCAGACTAGAAAGCCTACAGCCATCACCAGGAAAAACACATCACGTATAAGGATTGGCAAGGAAGTATTAAAATTACTGAAAAAATTCACTTGGACTCACAGAGACTCATTGATACTGAACCCAACAATAGGAAGCCTACATGGGGTTTTTATCTAGGCCCTCTGTATATATGTTGTAGGCATGTAGCTTTGTTTTGTAAGACTCCAGAGTGACTGTTGGCTGTTTATCACATTTTTGCTTGCTTTTGGGACCTCTGTCCTCCTACTGGGTTACCTTTTCCAGCCTCAATATGAGGAAAGATGCCTAGTCTTATTGCAACTTGATATGCCATATTGGCTTGATATACACCTAGGAGGCCTGGCCTTTTCTAGGGGTGAGATTTGGGGATGGAGGTAGAGTGGACAGCGATGGAAAATGTGGGAGAGAGACTGGGGAGATTGGAGGGAAGAGAAGCTGTATTCGGTTGTAATATATGAAAGAATAAATTAATAAGAAAAAATTCCAAAAAAGCAAGTGCTGATATGCAAAGACTTTTAGGTATATATGATTTTAATAGGGTGATAAAATATGTACTTTAGAATAAACAAACTTACTAAAAATAAAAATTCTAAGTGAAAACTATCAAATAGCTGATTGATACTCAGTGAACATTTAAAAAAATAAATTTCTTCACAAATTAATTCTGCCAAAATAACTTGATTAATTACAATTTTATAGACTAGCTTATAAAATCATATAAATATTCCTAAATTTGGAAGTAAGATATGCTAGAGAGTTTATTACCATCTGCTGGGTTATGTAACAATAAGTTGCCTGATGTTACTGTTGTTTTGTTGATTCTTCTTTGACCAGATTGCTTCCTAAGGAGCCTTGATTAATTTGGTGAAGTTCTCTTAGAGGAAACAGTTTGTCCGCCACTGAATGCTATTTTGATTATATTTATAAGAACGTTATTCTAGCGTGCCTAGCATTTTCTATCAGTTACTTGGATGAAAACACAGAAAGCAAGATTTGTTTCTTCCCAAGTAACACAAACTGAGAGGATAGATGAATTCATGGCTCCATATTAGAAAACATCAAGGGGTAACAGGAAAACTTCAGGCTGAGATCAATAAAAAAGATCATAGGCTAGTGCATGTATTGTTGTTCATATCCTTGGCACAGCATTTGTTTCAGAAGGCCCAGAATTCATAAACCTCATACAATTTGTAAGTTTTAAGAAACTGCTAACAATGTCTTTTAATACTGTGTGTAAGATGTTATTTAGAGTCTTAAAATCATTTTACATTTATGTCATGGAATTGTTCTGTTCCAAGATTAAACTTGATCATTTTCTACTTTGCTCTGGAAAGGATGCACTACATTAAATTCTTTCTTGATCATGGTATTTTAATAAGGGGTTGACATACAACATAACTCTGAAACTAAGGAACAAAACTATATGATTATGTATGTGAAAGAAAAAAAAACACTTAATGAACTGTTGACTTTAGCTAGGAGAAAGCCAGAATCAAAGATTAATATTGGTATCTAACATACAGTTATAAGTAAAATGGAGTAAGCCTGTAAGATGATGTTTCTGAGTAAAAGATGAAGATGTTCATATGTTTGTGTACTAGTCTCCTAGGGCTACCAGAACAAATTGTAGAAAGTGGATAACCTAAAACAGCAGAAATATTTTCTTTTGTAGTGTTGGAGGCTGCAAGGTATCAAAAAGGCTCTTCTCCTTCTAAGATCTTAAGTGAAGGATGATCCATGGCTTGTCCAAGACTTTCCCAACTGCTGCACTTCTTGGCATTAATGTTGTACTGCAGCATCATTCAAATCTACACTCCACTGTTATATTCTTTCTTTCTGTGTCTGCAAAGAACCCTCTTAGGAGGACAGAGATTATTTAAGGCCAATTCTAATTCCCTGACCTCATTTGGATGCTTATATCTGGAAGAGTTCTATTCCCAAAAAATCACTCTAGGATTTCAAGTAAATATGAATTTGGGAGATATGTTGTTCAAATCATTACAGTTGGATTTGCTTACTTGTTTTTCAGTATTGAAAGAAATATTCAGTTAACTTAGTAATAACTTTAAAATCAACTGTTACCATCTGCAGTGAAAATAGAGTGCTTTTTGAGAAAGTAAGCTCAGGCACTGTGCTTTTTAACCAGAAGCTGAAATAATCAAGTCAACAATTTTGAGACATAGAGTCCTATCTTTGACATTCAGGGAGAGAAAGAACTAAACCAGACAGTCTCCAGTTTTCCCCCAATCTCTGTGAATTTGATGAAAAAGAATGTATTTTCCAAATGTTTAGCTGAGGTCCTGTGAAAGATAGAGAGAATTTAGATGTATGTATGAAATACAGTAAGAAGTAAAACTTTAGTTCTTTGGCTTTAGATAGAAAAATTGACTATAGAAAATACAGAGTTATTACTGATATTGTGACAGACAGACACTGGCTTAAACCTTTATAAGTCCACTTTCAAGATACTCATTTCTAAATAATTGTGTTTTGTTGCCAGCCAGCGGCCACAGTCAACTGGGTTCACCTGAAAGAGAGGCTGGGAATGGAGGAAGGGACAGGAGGGCAGGAAGAGATGAAGCCAGGACAAAGGTTTCTGATCTAGGCTCAGTGCTTTAATGTTCATCTTTCAATTTAAAGGGGAAGCCCCACCCCTACCACTGAACCCCTTCTGGCTTCATCCCAGCTTGGGTGAGGGGAATCCATCCTTAATTGCAGGCCAGAGGTGTCTCAAGGTAATCTCAGCAGGTGGCCTATTCATCTCAGTTCCTGTAGCAGGTCATGAGTCTGACAAGATGGTTAACACCTGAGTCCTATTGTTTTGGTCTGCTGTAGTAAACAAGGTCTCTCAGGCCTGCTCAAGGCTGGAGGAAGGGCACAATTCCCCCTTTTTAGTTTTAAGGATAGCAGTGCCAGCAGCTGGATGGGGCACAAGATTTCATCCTTTCTAGGGTAAAGAGTGCCTGACCGACCATGTCTGGCTTAGATCAGTGTCTATATTACTCCTATATTACCCATCTTCAAGGAACATACATAGCATACTGATGCATTCTGTCTTAGGTTTACGGGAGCTCAAGAACAATCTTACCTGTCTTTGACTGACCGGCCATCATTGGCAAACTCTTTCCCATATAAACCACAACCACATTCAGACCAAGGACCTGTGGGCATTCACTATATGCAATTCTTCACAGTGATGCGTAACTGCCAAGATGAAAAGCTGAGCTTGCTGAGAGCGATCCTGTGTGAGAGCAATCAATCTGCTTAAAATTCATGGTTCAAAGGTTAAAAGCAACATGATTATCCAAGCAATGTAGAAAATAAGGTTGAAAGTGGATATGACCCAGCATCTAATCCAACTGCCAGTTGACAGGGATCAGACACAAGTCTGGCCACCAGGTATCTAGTGGGGGCTTTAAGTACTGATAAACACTTACTCTCCAGTAAAAGCAGAGATTACATGCCAGGTTAAATCAGCTGGCTGATAAGTATTTTGAGCCATCTTCATCACTATAATCATAATTATTAGGCTCAAGATCTGTGCCCACTTGATGGACCAATCTTCCAGGTAGCCATCGGGCTCCATTCTCTTTTTCTGAAAAAAATACAGACTGAGCCATGGCCCCAAATTAAAACAGGGTTGGGACTACACCAAGTATTAGTTAAGGGGTCTCTCCACATGACCCTGGCAATTGAGGTGGAAGTGACCAGATGCCAGTAGCGATCCACTGCAGACTGACCTTTAGCATCAGTTTGCAGAAAATTTAAAATAAGACAAAAGGTATGCTTTTGGTGACCTTGGGGGATATAATCCGACCTTTGTAGTTTTTAAAATTCAAGTTTTCAGAGTTCCTTGCAAAACCAGGGAAGAATCATCAGTAGCTGTTCCTCCCACATTCAAGAGAGTTATCAAGATATTATTTTAAAGTTCTATAATCTCTCTTTCACAATTCCTTGTCCTTGAGGATAAGGGATCTCAGTAATAAGGATAATATTAAGCTGTCAATAAAACATCTCAAATGTTTGACTGCAATAGCCAGTTCCATTGCCGATAATCTGATATGGAACACTAAGCATAGAAAAATAATGTAGGCAATAACTAATTATAATTTTTAGTTGCTTTTCTTATTAAAGCAGTTGAAACTAAAAAGCCTAAAATGGTATCAAGTCACATATACATATTTTAATTTTCCAAAATCAAAAATTAGTAACATCCACCTGTCATAATGGACTATGCATAAGTCCTCAAGGATCAACACCATTATGAAAAATTTAAGGACACTGAGAACAAGCTTTTGCAATTTAACTTGCTCACTTTCTAGAAATATCAAATTATTGTCTAAAGCTATTACTATTTTGATGATGTAAAGAATAAGATTGTATGGCCAATTGTTTTTGTAAGGTCTATAATTTGGCTGGCATACAAATCTGCTCTGGCATTGCCCTGAGGCCCAGGTAATCCAACATGGGCTCATAAATGTCTTATAAAGTTAAGAAGCAGTGCATGTTTCTTAAATTAAGCTGTATTTCTATAAATATCTGTAAAATTTGAGAATTAGCAATATCTAAAAAAGAAACAATTTTAAGCAATACAAACCATGAGCCAAATATTGACTATGAACATATAAATTGAAAACTTGATTTTTCAGCATTTCAAACAGTGGCTACAGCACGTAATTATTTGTGCTGAAGCAGGGGGAAATTCATGAAAATGAACATGTGATATAATTACATATACTGCCTTCTCAATAGATGAGGCATATGTAAATACAGTAAACATCTTTTCTATGGGCTGCATGCAAATTTATAGGAAATACAAAAGCATGCATAGAGAAAAACTATAACAACTTGTCTTATGGATAATGATTATCAAATTTGTCTAAAAAGTTTGCCATGTAATAGGCCAAATATCATTATTCTCCGATAACCAACTTAATTTCTACTTGGAATAAAGAATAAACATTTCATCTAAAATACTTTCAGGATTCTATCTTATAATTCTGTATTAACACTGTAATAGTTACATAATAGGATGTTCAAACTTTACTTGTAGATGAAAGATGAATCCACATTAAAGGTTTCTTTTGCCAATGGGTTGTTGTGAGCACATGTGTAGCAATAACTCAAAGAGCCAACAATTTATCATAGTGTATTAAATGCATCTGTTGATAAGTAACAGCTTACTCTACTTTCAGCAAAGTTATCCCTTCTTTATTAGTTAATTGTTGAGGGGAATTAGGACTTGTATCCCCCTTGAGAATATCAAACAGAGGTTCAAGTTCTCTTATGGTAAGCTTAAGATGAGGTTTTAGCCAATTAATATCTCTTAACAACTTTTGAGAATTATTAAAAGTAAACCATTTTTTGTATGTACACTTGCAAGTCAGAAGAGGACACTAGATCCCACTACAAATGGTTGTGAGCCACCATGTGGTTGCTGGGAATTGAACTCTAATATTTTAACTTGTGAGCCTAGCCTTTAACGGCTGAGCCATCACTCCAGCCCCAACTATTCATTCTTATTGGAATTTTCTGTGCCACAATATGCTTAAGATATAACTGAGGTCCCAAATATTGAAAATTATTGCCTTTGAATCTTTTCTGGAGTGACACTCTAAAATTTTAAAGCTCATTGTATTAAAGCAAAGGCTTGCAGAAAAACTTCTTTAGAGAAATCAGTTAATAAAATATACAATGAATAGTATACACTGAGAGAGTTAAATGCTTAACTTTTTGTATTAAAGCAACAACAAAATTTTAAGGCCATTAATTTTTCCCTGAGGCAAACTTTTTTAATGATATTGCTTCATGGGCTCTCAAAAATTACAAGCAAATTCACTGAATGTAAATCTTTCACCTTTGCCAGGATGTAAAGGAACAGTATATAAAACAATCTTCTAAATCTTTAATATTATATGCATTTACTAGAATGGCAGCTGGAGTAGGCAAGTCAGGCTGTAATGCCCCATTAGTTTCATAAATCTTAAATTTGAACTTTGTTTTGGATTAATTGAATAGCCAATTCCTTTGAGCTGAGTGAGAGTATCAGATAAAAGCCAAGCTGAAGGCAATCTTGTCCTCTTGTAATTGTTATATAGTCTCAGTGTCCATTAATCCTTCAAAACCTTTTTCTTCAATTACTGGTTTAAGATTAGGTCTCTTGCTAGTAATAGATAGGACCCAATACACAGAGGAACCAAAGCCATCTTGTCCTCTCTTCATTCTCAACAAATTTGGAAGGAAGCAGATGCAAAGGAACTAAAACAAGTTGAGGAATTCCTTTGCTAGCAGGTACAGTTACAATACCATGAAGGGAAGCAAGCATAATTTTAATTCCTCCAGCATAATCATTATCTATAACTCCTGGCCCATTAACTTCCCTCCCCCAAGGAACAAGCAAGTCAATCAACAAATTCCAGAAAACACCTTTCTAGGGGCTGGTTAGGACAAAAGGAATGTCTGTCACACAAGCTTCTGCTGAGCCCAGTCTGCATTGTCTTAATTGAAATGTAATGGTTCTTAATATATGCCTGTTTTCTGAGGCCTGGTGCAAAGATTATCTTTCCTGCAGGCCTGTACTGTATCACAACTGTTTTAAATACTTTCATTTAACTCTACCTGCTTTCTCCTCTTTTCTATAAACATGGGCGAATCAAAAAATCCCAAACTCACGATTGAACTGCCAACTGCAGCCAATGGAATATTGGCAGTTTAAATATATTTTTAAGTTTCTTTTGCAACATTAGAGTATAACCATAATTTTGGGAAGCAAAACCAAAAGCAAAACAATGTAAACAATCTATTTTCTCTAAAGTCAACACCAAGTTGATTACCTTTATGTTACAATGTTTTGCTGCCAATTCTTATATATGAATACATGATAGGGCAGCTTTTAATATCTCATTAAAGAGACACTGTTTTAAAATCTTATCTTTTATACATCTGGTTTCTTAATGACTCCAACCCTGAGTTACCAGTTTTAAGCTAACTTTCTGTTACCAAAGTTGCAAATTTCTAATCACACCCAATAACTTATGAGCCAATAATCTATAACCAAGACATGTAGAACATATTTATACTTTTAAAACCAATTAGAAACAACAATGATGTGGATACACATCTTATATATTTAGACCAAACAAAATTTCTTGCTTTTCTAGCTGTAATTTCAAGAGAAAGGCACCTTATCACAGAGATTTTTCTGGGACAAACAACTCTCAGCTTCTTTATAGAAACCAAAAAGCTGCTGCTCCCTTTAAGATCAGTTTATGCAAACAATCAATTTCTGGAAAGGTTTTTCCAGCTCAGCTCGACTCTTAGCTACAGGTAACTCATCTGTGCACATTAAGATTGCTTTTAAAACCAAGTTAAACTAGATCAAGGGTTGGATCAAGCAGTTTTAACGATCTTTTCTTTTGAATATGAAACATAGAACAAACATTTAGACAATGAAACAAAAAACAAACAATTGACACACCTAGACATTGGCGCACCAAGGACAGACAACAAAGAAAGACCTCTAGGAGACAAAGAGAAACTCAGGACATCTCCTTAATTTCCTCCTGTTCCTAGGAGAGCTCTGAAACAGCCTTTTCATTCTTTTTTGCTGACACAGCTCAGAGAGAGGACAACTGCTTTTCTGAAGCCCTTTCTCTCTCTCATATTCAAGATATACCTCTTCATCTCTTTCTTTAGGAGATGTGGTGGGCAGCTATTGTTAGTACACCTCAGTGCCCTGTTTTCTTATTCCAATTCCTTCTAACCCTGCTCCTCTCGCCTGAAGCAACTCTTAGACTGCAGGCAATGCCTGTTTAGAATTCTCCTGACCTATAATTTGTTGTCACTTCCTAGGCAAAATTGGCACTGAGTCAACACCTACTCTACCTAGACTGTATGCCCTTAAACACACTTCCTGCAAACACAGCCATAGCTAGCATCAGTGCTGTTCATTGCTTACCAAGTGTCCAGGATATTCTTCTTGTTCTGTTTTCTATAGAGCTCTACACAAGACAGCGTTCCTCAGCTGGTCTCTTGTGTTCAGGCCCCAAGTCGGGTGCCATTCTGTTGCTGGCCAGTGGCCACAGTCTACCGGGTTCACCTGAAAGAGAAGCTGGGAATGGAAGAAGAGACAGGAGGTCAGGAAGAGATGAAGCCAGGACAAAGGTTTCTGATCTAGGCTCAATGCTTTAATGTTCATCTTTCAATTTAAAAGGGAAGCCCTACCCCCCTACCACTGAACCCCTTCTGGCTTCATCCCAGCTTGGGTGAGGAAATCCATCTTTAATTGCAGGCCAGAGGTGTCTCAAGGCAAGCTCAGCAGGAGGCCTATTCATCTCGGTTCCTGTAGCAGGTCATGAGTCTGCCAAGGTGGGTAACACTGAGTCCTATTATTTTGGTCTGCTGTGGTAAACAAGGTCTGCTCAATGCTGGGGGAAGGGCACAGTGTTTCTTTTAATGTTAATGTGATAGTTAATGAGTTAATGTGATAGTTAATGATATATTGGTCACTAGGGAGTGGCACTATTTGAAAGGGTTAGGAGGTATGGCCTTGTTATAAGGAGTCTGTTATTGAGCATGAGCTTTGAAATTTCAAAAGCTCATACAGAGCCTAGAGTGTCTCTCTCAGCCAGTCATTTAGGATGATCAGAATGTTTCCTTGAGTTAATTAATCCTGCACCATTCCTATACTGTGCTTTCCATCATGGTGATACTGAATTAAACCTCTGAACTTGTAAGCACTGCCTCAATTATGTGCTTTACTTTATGAGAGCCTTTATCATAATATTTCTTCACAGTAATGGAACACTAACCAAGACTGAGTAAAGCCCACCTTACTTGTAACAAATAAAATATATCAAAGATACAGCATACATTTTACAGATGTAATTAATGTCCGATTTTAGTTGGTTGAATTAGTAGTGGGTAAGCCTGACTTCTTTGGATAAATGTCATTTAAAAAAGATATTAATACATCAATGATGTGAGAGATGGAGTTGCCCTTGGGATTGATCAAATCAATACTTTTTTTCATTTTCTTCAACATGGAAGAAGGAAGAACAAGTCTTTTCTATATGAGGACAATCTTCAGACAAAACTCCAAATCCATTTCCTGCCCTCAGAAGAGAAAGCCAAGATTAATGAAAAGATAGTAGAAAGGATTAGCTTGTATTTATCAGCCAAAAATATCAAGAGAAAACATCAGTAACTAGGAACTGGAAGAGACAAGGAGGGATCAACCTTAAAGTCTTGAGATAGAAAGCATGATCATGCAAACAGCTTCCTTCAGCTTCCAGAAGGTCAGAGGATGAAAGATATGTGCTTGTAGGCATACTGCTTGTGGTTACTTGTTATAGAAGCCACATGAGACCATAACAGAAATATATTTGCTAACCATGGAATCTTGGAGAAGTCTCTTCCCTGATTGAGTCAGTCTCCAGAACATTCACTTTAGTCAGAACATCTGACTTCTGACCTGTAAAATTGTGAGGAAAATCAATGTTCGCTGTCAGAAGCTAATGATCTTACAATTATTTCCTATGTAACATGTGGGCACTAGCATGTGTCAGATACAGTGTTATTCATGGCAATTTTCTTTGAATTTGGAAGCAGTGTAAAAGTAACTTGATTCTCTATCCTCCTAGTCTCTTGGATGTACAAAAATCATGCACCTAAGCAACTAATTTAACATTAGTCATATAATCAATATGTCCAGAACAACAATATTTGTGATTTATGGTCAAATGCATGATTATTTTTCTGAAAATGCAGATTTCTATTAAGATTAGGGAAAGCTGGTAGCAATTGTTCATGAGTTACCATTTTAGGCCTAGCCAGAATAGAATGGTGAGAGTTACAATTTAGTCATAGGGCCTTAGTGAATAATTTATGATAGCAAAAAATAAAACAGATAAAAAATGGTTCACAATTCAGTTTCATTTGTATATCTATTTGTCTAATATTATTTTTTTGTTTTTGAGATTACAACTTAATTACAACATTTCTTCCTTCTCCTTTCACCCTTCTAACCCTTGCATTTACCCCTCCCTACTGTCCTTCAAATTCATAGCCTCCTTAACAAACATTTGGTATTTGCATTTCTTTTTTTTTCATTATTTATTTATTCACTTTCCATCCTGATCACAAGATCTCTCCCACCCTTCCCCTTCTCCTCTGAGAAGGGAGAGGTCCTGCCTGGGTATCACCTAACACTGGCACATCAAGTCACTGCAGGACTAGACACATCCTCTCCCACTGAGGCCAGAAAAGGCAGTTAGGGGAATAGGACACATATGTAAGCATATAAAAGGACCAAGCTGCACATCTGCTACATATAAGTAGGGGAGCTAGGTCTAGCTCATGGTTGTCCTTTGGTATAGGTTTCAGTCTCTGGGAGCCCCCAAGGCTCTAGGTTAGTTGACTCTGTTGGTCTTGTTGGGTAGTTTCTATCACTTCAGGTCCTTCAATCCTTCCCCCAACTCTTGTCTAATATTTGGCTGTGAGTCTCTACATGTTTCAGTCAGCTGCTACGTGTAGCCTCTCAGATGAAAGTTACACTAGGTTCCCTCTTTAAGCGTAGCAGAGTATCATTAGTAGTGTTAGGGATTGGGCATGGCTCTCATGTTTGGCCAGTCACTGGTTGGCCATTGCTTCAGTTTCTATTCCATCTTTGTCCCAGCATATCTTGTAGGGAGGACACATTTGGGTTGTGCAAAGGACACATTTGAGATTTGTGGGCTGGTTGGTGTCCTTGTCCCTCCACTGAGAGTCCTGAGTAATGATTTGAAAAGAGAATGAATTCACTGACCAAGTAGTGCTTGCAACATAACTGGTTTTAAATATGTGTTCAATAATAATATTGACCTTATATAGAATCATCCAACACAGGAAAAACAAAAACTAAATGTGACCACAGGACATGATTTCAAGGTTTTCATTATCAATGTTTAGTTATAGTCACTCTATTCTTTTGGAAACAATCAAAAGAGGCTTTAATAAGGTTCTTTCTTAAGTCATTGAATATTTTTTTTTCTAAAAGTAAATGAATAGACAGATGAAGATACAGTAACAAATCATGGATAACCTCCACCCAAGTATGAACATGTTAGTAAACAGTAAGTAAATAAATAAATGGTATATATGGGAAATAGTGCGTGACCAAACAAAACAAGTGTCATCATTCCTGAAATACTAACTTACTTGTGCAAGCAAAAATCTCATGAACTAGGGATGTTGTAGCAAAGACTATGTTTGTAGAGATAGGTAAATGTCAAGGTCTTAAAATACATTATAAATATCCTTTTAATAGAAAATACTTGACTTAGAAAATAAATATTAAAGTTAATTATAAATCGAGGTATTCATAAATGAAAGATGAAGACAAAGAAGGGTATAAAAATAACCATTATAAACTCATCAATTAAGAAGTAAATAAACCCACATACTGTAAGATCTTTCTTTTGTTTATAGGTATATCTCCAGTATCTATAAAATGATTGACATATGATAAGAAATAGATACATTTTCAGTAAATGAGTAAAGGTTTAAGGCTTTATTTCACATTAACCTAACAGGTTTTTCATAAGTTTCTAAAATGTGAGAAGTAAGCTTCTTCCTGCTGGAAAGTTTCAGTACCAGAATGTCTGGTCTTTTGGCTAACAGATATTTAGGCAATCAGTGTGTATTTATCATTATTAAGATAATTTCAAGAAAATTTTGTGATCATTTAATAAAGAATGCTTGTTTCACTGTTGACCATGATGATAATACAGGAATTTCAGTTTAGTAAAAAGAGAGAGGCACAAAGTAATTTCATTTTGTAGGTATTATTTGAGAGAAAAGAAAGTCACCTTTGGGTAAATGTCTAAAAGTTTAGGGGAAAAGGAAGGATCGAGGGAAAAAAAAAGAAAAGAGGGAGGAAGGAAACAGACCGAAGAAGACATATGGAGGAAGATGTGCATATTTTGACTTATACATTCATTAATTCTGACATTTTCAGTTTTAGAGGAAGCCTCATTTCTGCTAGTTTTGCCAAATGACAGAAGTAATAAAAGTGCCTATATCAGAGGGGTATCACCTTCATAAAATTAGTGTACATAGGTACAGCAGGGTGGTAACCATACTGTGTTTTATAAACAGTGATGTTCAACATCAATACTAGAGTAAACCTTGTTTTCTTGGTTGGCTATAAACACTGATTTTTAGATTTTCTTTGATTTTTCAGATTATAATTTCATAATTTCTGTTTCCTCCCCACAAACACTTCCTCAGAACTACCTTTGTTCTTTATCAAAATCATGTTCTATTTTTAAACATTATTTTACACACAGCTGAGTTTGTATGTTACTCATATTCATAATTTCAAGGCTTTTAGCTAACATAATAGACTAGGGAAGACTAGATCTTTCTTGTGACCATCTCTGAATACTTGTCTCTCCTGCTCTTGGAAAAGATTGATTATATGCATGTATGGAATAAATAAATTTCTTTTAAATTTTATGTTCTATTGATCTTAATACATTGGCCACAGTTGGTGGTTTATCTAGATAACTCACTCTATGGGGTAATTGTGATGATATCATGGAATTTAATAAGATATGAACAGTTTAATCTTTTTTAGATGGAGGTTAAGCCTTTGCAACTCTGCTGACCTGTGTTTTACTATATGCTCCTTTAAAATTTTTATTCTCCTTTGTGCCACTGTGCACATCAAATGATAATTAAGCCTTTATGTGGGTCACATAATGTGAGCATTAAAAACGGTTTATATATATTCCAAATATTTGATTCTTTATAAAATCCATATTGGTATTTTCTAAAGTAACTTTTTACTTAACCAAAAGTCCAAATATATTTCATTCATAACTTGTTCAATACACGTGTCATTTAGAGAAGCTATAGTCCATCCTGTTCTCATAGGCAAGTACGTCATGCTTCAGTCCAAGAAGAGCCGCATTCTAAACAATACCAAGTAAACCAATGTCACAATGTTTGCATGGCTAATGAAAGTGCATTTTGCCCCGGGCACAAATCTTCCTTAGAGATCTGCTCAAATATTCAAGCTGTAATGAAAGAACTTCCTCAGGCTCCCACCAAAGGCTTTTACTTAGATGATTAAAATCAGAATTAGAAGCAGAATTTTATGTTATGTTATTTTTTTTATAAAAGCTGAAATGATTATAATTCTCAGTCAGCCTTTTGAATCTGAGACTTGGAGCACTGAAAATATACAAAAATTTATAAGTAATTTGACAAGCCATTGCATATCAGTGGCCCAGTAGAAGGTGGAGTCCTGCTGTGCTATTCTCTGGACCCTTAAATCTGTAGCAGAATGTATCTCATCCTCATGTCAGATTCTCAGTCTCTAATTGACGTGTAAAGTGATATGACTTACTGAGAAGGGACAATTTTGGCCTGAAAACATCTTCATTGACCCTTATATAATTACACATCTTCTTGACATTTCTCAGGGAGCCATGCCTTATAAATTCAGTTTCCCAGTTTGTTTACCACAATGCCTCAGATAGAAGGGGTATACTCTGTTAAAAGCATTCCAAAGATAAGAACTCTCCAGTGAAAACTATTATTATGTTTCCCAGTACAACCATGTTTATAAGGAGTCTTGGCAGGGTTGTCTGCTTTCTTATGTGGGGCTGGCTTTTCCCCACTTAAGAGAAAATATAGACTGCTGACCAGAATGTGAACCACATGCATCCCGGATGTTCTTGATGCTTCCCCATCTTCACATGCAGGTTTTGCAAAGGTTTTAACCAGTATCCTATATGATGTATTTAGAGGGAGAGCACCACAGTTTAACAAAAGTTAAAGTTGAAATCCTTCAAGGGAACAATACCCTCTACTTGGTTTTGTTTTTTGCTTAGTGTATATTTTTCTTATGAAATTGCCATGTCCTTTCACCAACATAGCTAGAAAACCCTCCAAATCTCTATTTCCAATTAAAATAAACATTAGTTTATGGAACTTATGTTTATTGTGGACTCACAGTAACTACATCAAGAAAACACACTAGAAAATGAAGGTAGTTCTGATTACAGAAACCAACATTAAAACAGAATGCACTCTCTTGTAAATGTTTCTGTTGCTCCTCATCAGCCAGAACACTGACAAATATGAGCCTTTGAGAAGTACTTTGTTATAAAAGAAGTCCTTTGAGACATTAAAACCTTAATTTTAATACGTTCAAAATGATTTTGAAGCTTGAAAGTGTCTGCAAAGGTGGTTGATGAAAAAAAGTAGTGTCTTCAACTTTAAAGTTATAAAAACAAACTTTTAGAAAAAGTTTTAAAAATCACATTGAAAAAATAAGCTTACCAAGAAAAATGTGTAGTGTCTGGAGATATAGATACCTATAGAACAGCAGGTTCTCTACCTGTTGCACTAGTTAAAGACCAGGAGTAGAAAAGCACACCTGTAAGCCCAGCACTGGAGAGTTGGAAATGGGAGATTCAGCAGTTTGAGGCTAGATTTCACTGCATATCAAGTTCAGGCTAGCCTGGGCTACATGAGACTTCTTCCATTGAACAGCATGTTTAAGCTAGCCCAGGTGTGTGAGATTTTGTCTCAAAAAAACATGTAAACGAGAAAAAAAAAAGCAGGGATTTGAATGAATTAAAAGGCCTTTAAACACCCTACATGAAAGGCATACATTTAATTTTGAGTTCTGACATACTTTCTTTGACTTTGAGAAAGAAATTTTGTGGAATATATTTCTAAGTGTAATCTGAAGTTGCATAGACTTGAGAAGTATTACTTTGCAGACACATGCATTGTGAACCTACTGGTGACAACTGTGCATTAAAATGAGTGTAAAAGAAACAAATATAGTAAGATTTATTCATATACATGTCAAAATATTAAAACTGTTTTTAAAAAGAGTTCCCAGTCAAATTTTTGATGCATCAGATTGTATGTTAAATTTGAAATAATATTTTATCTGTAGTAGACTATGTTTGTTAGGAATTGCGCTGAGTTTGAATATAAGTAATGTCTTCAACTTTAAAGTTATAAAAACAAACTTTTAGAAAAAGTTTTAAAAATCACATTGAAAAAATAAGCTTGCCAAGAAAAATGTGTAGGGTCTGGAGATATAGATACCTATAGAACAGCAGGTTCTCTACCTGTTGCACTAGTTAAAGACCAGGAGTAGAAAAGAAGATTTTCACAGTTTGAAATGCACAGTTTTAGAGAACGATCAGCTAATATTGAAGAGCTTTAAATACGTTCATGGTAAAAATGTTTAATAAAATTATTGGCAATTTTAGATTACATTTGTTTACAAAAATAGAATTAAAGAAAACTATACCTAAGTAATTTATTAAAAAATAAGAATGTTTGTTGATAAGAATTGTTTTGCATCATTTCATTTCAAAGATGCAAGGAATCAGGAAAAATGTGTTCTTCTGGCTATAAATATACATAAATTTGCAATGTTTCAAGTTTAAATATCTATTTTACTTTTATACTTTTATAATTAGTCTTATTGATATAATGTCATAAACCAAATAAAGCTACTTGATGGATAACTATTAAGTTAATATTCATACTAATATTTCAATGCTCTCAGTCACTAAAAGTACATCCTTGTGGTATATATCCTTGGAATGTCTATATCTATATCCATATCCATATCCATATCCATATCCATATCCATATCCATATCTATATCTATATCTATATCTATATCTAATCTATCTCTATCTCTATCTATCTCTATCTCTATCTATATCATCTATATATCTATATCTATATCTAATCTATATCTATCTCTATATCTATCTATCTATCTATCTATCTATCTATACCTATCTAGGTAGACAGATAGATATAGATATAGATATATAGATGATATAGATATAGATGATGTATAACAAAATATGTGGAAGATGTTCTGTGAAAATACCTATTTCACTGTCACAACATTAGAAATCACACATTCTTCATGCCTTATTTTGAAAATTCCTGCAGTCTTTTGCTGTATTTGTTTTGCTCAAGGAATCTTGAGAATGTTTAATGACATTTAATTTCATATAATATCTGAAGTTTCTGAATTCTGCATTCATTTTTAGCTGGTATAATGCAATGTACAGAGAATTGGGTTTCCTAGAGACATGTCTAGAGATGCACATAATATACTTTGCACATGCCCCTCTACATGTGGTAACCCTAACCTGTTTTTTTGTCTTTCCCTCTCTCCCATTAGAATATTTCTTTCCCCTACATACTTTTAATTCTAATATATTGTCATATATACATACGTGATTTTATCTATCACTACAAAATCTAGGAAGCAAATGATTAAAAAAAACCCATGATGTTTGTTACTATGTATCTGACTTAATATGTTTAATAAGAAAATATAATTACATCCATTTTTCTATAGATGATATACTGTCTCTTTTATTTGTAATCAAAGTGTAATATTGAACGCTAATATCTGAAATGTATATGTAATGTATACAACATATATACACAACTTTATTTATCTATTTCTGTCCTGACTCATACTTAGGTTGGTTACACAGCTTACTAATTTTCCCTCATTCTTATCAATTGTTTTCAAAAAGGTTAGTATTCTGACTGGGGTAAGAAGGAATCTTAATATAGTTTTGATTCTCATTTCCCTTATAGTTACTGATGTTAACATTTTAAATTATGTTTATTGGTCATATGTACTTCATCTCAAAATTTCACACTTTATTATTTACATTGTAGTGTGGGTATATACCTGATACAACATGTGTATGGACATCAATTTTGTTTTCTGAGACAGGACATCACTGTGTAGTGTTGGCTGACCTGGAACTTAAATTGTAGACCAGCCTAGCCTCACATCCACA
Source organism: Grammomys surdaster (assembly GCF_004785775.1). Lineage (NCBI taxonomy): Eukaryota > Metazoa > Chordata > Mammalia > Rodentia > Muridae > Grammomys > Grammomys surdaster. The sequence goes on along the minus strand of NW_021604576.1, from coordinate 5,545,770 downwards.
GATATCAATATTCATCTGCCTCTGAGTTTTGGGATTTATGGCTCATACCACCATAATCAGGAATTCTTGTTCTTATTCTTTGGGACAAATTTTGGAAAATTATAGAATGGTACAGCTCCTATTCATTCTTGCTGTTAGTTCCCTAGCTATATTTTATTTACACATGCCCAAAGGCTCAGAAATTTATCCCTCAGTTAAATTCTGGAGGAAACAAACAAACAAACAAACAAAAAAGGAAAAAAACGCACACATACATACAGACAGACACACACACACACACACACACACACACACACAAAACCCAAAACAAGCAAACAACAACAGCAACAAGAAAAACCCCCAAAATAGTAATTTCCCTGGGAATCATGATGAAATAGTGGTAATTATATATGGTGTGAAACAACACCTGCCTGGACTAAAAAGTAAGTAAAAAGTAAGAAGTAAGAAGATAGTGCAAGTTAGAGGAAGGACTGAAGGAGCTGAAGGGGTTTGCAACCTCATAGTAAGAAAAACAGTATCAACCAACCAGACACCACAGCTCCCAGGGACTAAAGGACCAACCAAGGAGTACACATGGAGAGACACACATGGCTCTAACAACATATGTAGCAGAGGATGGCCTTGTCAGGATCAATGGGAAAAGAAGCCCTTTTTCCTGTGAAGGCTCAATGGTCTAGTGTAGGAAAATATGAGGGCAGGGAGGCATGAGTGGTTGGGTGGGTGGGGGAAGACTCTCATAGAAGCAGGGGTAGGGGGAATGGGATAAGGGGTTTCCTGGGTAGGAAACCAGGAAAGAGGCTAACACTTGAAATGAAAATTAAGAAAATATCCAATAAAAAAGCAGACAATGTTCATTTCTAAGCAAACAAAATTATACCTAAATCAGAAAACTATAAATAAACCATTTATTTTGTCAGTTAAACATTATTATCCTCCTATTTTGTTGTAATTTATGTTCTCAGATAATTAGAATGAAATATTGACATTTGCAAACCTAGGGATTGCAGGATAAAAAGGCCAACATCCTCTGCCTCCTCCTCTTCCTCCTCCTCCTCCTCCTCCTTCCTCCTCCTCCTCATCCTTCTAGTCCTCTTCCTCCTCTTCATTGTCTCCTTGTATTCCTCTTCCTCTCTTCATTTTCCTCCTTTTAATCCTCCTCATCCTCCTTGTTGTCCTCTGTATTTTCCTGTTGTCTATTTATACAAACTTTAGGTTTTGGCATATTTTTATTATGTGCTTTTGTAATAACAAATTATTGTTAAGAATATTTAAAACATCTTACAAGAATATATTGTCTGTAAAGATTACCAATGCAGCTATCTCTATGCTACAGTTACAGTATGTGTCCACTTGAGAAATGTTCTGGGAACAATGTGAGCTCTTTCCCTTGGTCAGCTTGTAGAAACCATGCAATGTTTTCTATCTCATGTTCTCATAGACAGATCAACAGCACAGAAGTATAAGTTTCCTGTAAAAAGTAGTTTCATGACTTCCCATGTGGAATGGGCTCTCTTCATCTTGATTTCTCTTTTCAGTACAAAGTTCAAAAATTCATAAAATATTAATTCATATTTATTATTCATTTGCAACCTTATTCTGTACTTAAATCAAAACAAAACACATACAGTTGAAATAATGTACTAAATTCAAATTTGTGAAAGACACAACTACTTCTACACAAAAATATTGTAGTTTCTGCCATATCTGCAATAGAGAGTTCTTTTATTTGAGACAGAAAGAACCACAACTGAAACCAGGCAGTAGTTGCACATGACTTTCAACTCAGCACTCAAGGGGTAGAGGTATTTCAGGTCATCCTGATTTATAAAGCTAGTTCCCAGATAACTATGAGTACACAGAGATATCCTGTCTTGAAAAACTTAGGTTTTTTTTTTGTCATTTTATCATTTTCCATGTCTCATTAATTTTCCATATCTTTAATCTTAATATCAGTGCACCTTTTGCAAGATGTAAAAAGCACCTAGAGCTTACTACTTAAAGGGTCACATGGTCAAGGGAAAAAAATGATTCTGTTGTTGCCACATGGAAAGCTTCAAAAGGCTGTCCTTCAAAAGAATGGCCTTGTCAGCCATCAATGGGAAGAGAGGCCTTTGGTCCTGTGAAAACTAGATGCCCCAGCATAGGGGAATGCTAGGGCAGGAGGTGGGAGTGGGTGAGTGGGTGAGGAAAAACTCTCATGGAAGCAGGGGGAGGAGGGTTGTGATAGAAGGCTGGGGAGAGCGGGAAAGGGGATAACATTTGAAACGTAAATAAAGAAAATATCCAATAAAAAAAAAGAAAAAAATTTAAAAACATGACATGAAAAAATAAAAAGGAAAGAAAGCACATGGAGAGGGGAGGAAACCATTATCAGAATATATAGTTTGAAAAAAATCATTCTCAATTAAAAAAAAAAAACAAAACAAAAATAGAAGATATTAGTGGTTGTCAAACTGTAGGTCTCAACCACTTTAGGGGGTCAAATGACTCTCTCACAGATGTCACATATCATATCATATATTTATTATATGATCCTAACATTAACAATATTACAGTTATGAATTAGCAATAAAAATAACACTACATCATGAGGAACTGTATTAAAGCATCTCAGCATTTGGAAAGTTGAGAAATCCTCTGCTGTATATGTGTTGGAGGCCTCATATCAGCTGTAGTATGCTGCCTGGTTGGTGGCTCAGTATCTGAGAGATCTTGGAAGTCCAGGTCAGTTGATACTGCTTGGTCTTCCTATGGGGTCGAGCTCCTCCTCAGCTTCATGCTAAGAAGCTGAAGGGCCCAAGTGAGGACACCTCAATCTGACTTGTGAGGGTGAAGAAAGGAAAGCAATCCTCAGAGAGGAGAAGGGGAATGAGGGAGGGACCTGGGTGAGAAAGAGTAGAGGGTCAGAAGAGCGGGGAAAACGATCAGGTATTGGGGGGGGCAACAGGACTGAAGCCCTGAGGGCCAGCAGAAAGAATAGAAACAGGCAACCGCAGGATGCAGGAGGTAGGCGGGACCTTTTAGAATGTACCAGAGACCTGGGAGATGAGAGACTCTAAGGACTCAAAGGGCAGGACCTTAGAAAATAATCTTAGGGAATAGATGACCACATAGGTTCCACTGTGACCACAGGTTTCATCTGTGTAACACTAACTAGTAGAAAGATGGTTTTCAACTATCTAATTGTTCTTCCACAATTGAATTTATGAAACAAGTGTCATACGAGCTATAACTGTTTTGGCTAACAATATCAAAAGAAAAACGCCATCTGAAGTAGCAGTGGCAGCAAAGGTAGCACTGATTATTAATGTCAAAACACCCATCAAACAACATGAAAGATAAACTCTAATTCAAACTTAATTTACATATATAAATTGCCTCTAACCTCTTGATATATATAATTTCATAGATAGGTTTATGCCAGCAGACAGCCCCAGGACTCAAACAGGATCCAGCAGAGGCGATAAGGATAAGGTAGAGTAGAGTAATGGTTGAATGAATAGAGACCATGGCTGGGATAATATTGCATCACTGACTGAACAGCAACCTGGATATTTCTTTATTTTTACAGATTCTGCAATAGAGGCAAACTTATGATTTCAAAAGAAATAAAGCTCTTGTCCCTGGACAAGGGTTAAAAGTACAGAGATATCAAATCATTTTAGACTATGTGAGCATCTTAGACATACAACATTATATTCTTTAAGAAAGTGAAACTTTAAACAGAAAAATATCTGAGTCAGTCCAGTCTAGTTCTCAAGCCTTGAACACTGCATAGTGGTTGACATACATCTTGTGAGTTAGCCTAGCTTAAAAGTTTGAAAGGTCTTCAAGGCTGCAGGCTGCCTTGTTCTATTTATTTGTTTTCTTTTTTTTTTTTTTTGTTTTAGTTAAAACACCTCACTGTGACTTAATGTGATCCAATCTCCATAAGGAGGCAAATTTTTATTTATTTTGTATTAATTTTATATCATCTAGCTATACTATCACAGGATATTTTATGAAAACTAAGGAGTTTGCTATCAATGTTTCTCCTCCAGGGTCAATGTCCTGTATACTACATATAAGAGGAAGCCTGTTATCTGATCTGTTGCCAAGTCTATTGTTTGTGCTTTGCTTAGAGGCTGGTGTGCCAAGAGAACTCTGGAGCTATCTGACTTTTTGTGCTTTTGAACATCTCCATGGTAAAGAAAACTCCCATGTAAGGCAAGATAAGGTTACTTCTTTTAAAGCAGAATAATTTTCTGGGGAAAATACATAAATGAATCATAATATAAAACTCCCCCACTATTGCTACATGTAGAGATCAGAAACACAGCACAGTGTTGAAAACAGCATTCAGCTCAGCTTTGTTGGACTGTGAGAAAACAGCTATTCTGACTCCATGGCTCACGCCATTTTTCACTAGTCATGGCTGCTTCATGTTTAGTGTGAGTGTATTTGGGTAAACATAGTAAGCATAGATAGATAGATAGATAGATAGATAGATAGATAGATAGATAGATAGAAACATACATACCTAGATACATAAATACATTCATTCAATTATTCATTCATTCATTCATTCATTCATTCATGCATACATACATACATAGCTGTTTTGTTCAAAACAACAAAAAGTGTCCATGTAAATATTGTGTTCAGGATGTTAAAAAGTCAAAAAGGCCACTGTAATTGTTACCATTGACTGTCTTTCATCTTTCTTTTCCTCTCTCTCTCTCTTTCTTTCTTTCTTTCTTTCTTTCTTTCTTTCTTTCTTTCTTTCTTTTTCTTGTACTCTTTCTTTTTTGTTTCTTGTTTTGAACTGCCAAGTCAAGGCATATATTTTGTTTTTCTTTTTATTGAAAATACATTTTTTCTCACATAATATATACTGATTAAAATTTGTCTTCTGTCTTCTGCCCCTAGTCCTGTCCTACCTCCTCTTCTATCTCTCCTGTCTCTCATTAGAAAAATGAACAAGTTTGTAAGGGATAAAAATAAAATATAATAAGATAAGTCAAACACTAACATATAATAAGACAAAACAAATTAAGAGACAATTTAAACTCGGTAATATTGTGTCATCTATTCTAGGAAGGGTCCTAACTGGATATTAAGATGTTGCTACTCTAATTTCACACATCTCCACTCCAGAACTATGGGGAGAAATTGCTCTTCTATGAAACAGTAGACTATGTTTATAGTATAGTCTAAAAACTCTTGCCTGTGGAAAAAGATACGAAATCTGGAGAAGATGCAAAATTAACAATTATTCTACCCATAATTTTTCTAAGGAAGTAGATGGAAGATGGAAAAAGTGACTGAAAGATAAAGTATTCCATTTTAGAAATGTAACCTCTGAAGTATAATTAGCCACCCGATGGAGATTGAAAGAAAAAATTCATTCTCATGGAGAAGATACATGTGAGAACACCAGAATACAAAATATCTCAGGAGGTTCATCAATGAAGAACACATTATAAAATATGAAACCACAAAAGACAAATTTTGAGATTTCACATAATAAGATTCTGAAAAGAGCAAAACAGAAATAATCCAGGGAGTTCAAGAATGAAAGGAATCATTTGAAGGAGAAAATAGTCAATGCACAAACCCAGAAATAATGACTAGTAAAGAATCAAAGTAAATGAGAATTCATTTTGGCAAGATATATTCACTGTTAAGAATTTTCAATGAAGAGAAAGAGATATTTTAGCTTTTTTTTAAATTGTAGGGATAAATAAATATGTATATGGAAAAATGTTCCAGGTGTATAATTTTAAGGAAAAGAGAGAAATGGAGCAGTAAACTCAATGAAATGTAAGAAAATAAGCGGGAGGTAAGCAGAAACATAGGCTATTTAAATTCCATGGAAGGACAAATCTCCTTTGTAATCCCATACATACAAAGCTAGAGAAGCAAGAGAGCAAAGCTCTTCATTCCTTACACAAAGCAGATAGATTTCTGAAAGTGACATGAAATCAAACACTATAAAAGTCATGCCTACATACTAATGTTATATGTCTCTGATTGGGCTGGAGAGATGGCTCAGCCGTTAAGGCTAGGCTCACAACCAAAATATGTCTCTGATTGAAATTCCAAGTTGCTTAATAATTGTCTTCATTATATATGACATAATTCTTAAGCTGTGTGCTATTTTACAACCGAGGAGCTATTGCAGAATGAGGAACCTTCACAGTTAGCTTAACTCTAAATACTGTAAATAATCCCTACACTTATAGTAGATTATGAACATTTCAGAAAGATGAGGTGAGTTTATTCTCTATCACCTTAAAAGTAAGTGATAAAAGTATCTGAAGTTCTCAACAACCCAAAAATGTCACAAAACTGGAGTGTCAAACATAAAAACTGTACTATTGGCTACAAAGAGAAGAAGTTTTGGAGTGGTAGGGAGAACTTTCCTTAAATGAGAGATCATTAGTATACGGGAGAGGCAACAGAAGACTGTACTAAATTGTTTAACTAGGAACACAATGAGAATATTATAAGCATTTGACTATATACTTTCAGATCTTACACATAGCTGTGGTTTTGGAGAGATCAGTAGAAACCATATGGACTCCAAAAAAGCTTCACTTTGACAGGGTAGAAGGAAGAGGGGAATGCGGATTTTTATTTGAGAAAATCAAAAAATTTCTTTATTTGTAATGTATGTAATGAAAATATTAAGGTGTAAAATCTATTGATGAAACAAGATAATAGGAGACACATGTCAACCTCCATAACATTCAAAGTACCTTGGATTTGTCATGGTTACCTAAAACTAAAGAAGAACAGGTAATTAGTCAGAAGTATACAGAGAAATGAAGCACATGAGATATGATGATTTTATTAATTAGCTCCACTTAACTATATTCAGCTACTTGTTCATGATGTTTCTTGTGTACTATGGGCACATGCTAGAACAGCTGAGGTTGCTACAAATACCTAATGATTTAGAATCTCAGGAAGACCAGGAGAAAAAAGCATTTCAGTAATTTTAACATCCAATACTCTGCATTATCTCTACAAAAAGTCATATCATTGAGAAAATCTCCTTTTTATTTTGTGCTATCATAGTGCTTCATATTCATTAAATTTTGTTTAACCAAAGCAAGCAACAATGTTCAACTTTGTTGATGGCACAAGATGAAGCATAGGAAACATAAGATTCAATTAGTAATATAATAATAATAATAATAATAATAATAATATAATAATAATAATAATTTTCTGAATTGCAAGTAAAAGCCTACAAATCAGACATTTTTGGCAAATGTAAAGCTAATTAAAAATATAATAATGCCCTTGATATTTCTGAAAATATATTAATACTCTATTATAAAAATTAAAATACTACTTTTCAGCAGATGGAGGAAGATAAGGAAATTTCTGTTTTTTAATATATTTTCAATTATTAAACCAAATTTTAGGACATCTCTACCTGTAATTCCAGATCTATACTGTGCTCCCTAAGCCACAGCTCAGTCTGCTTCAGGGCAAACCTGCTGCTGCCCAGGACAACCAAGTAAGACACTCATGCTACAGTCCTCTGACAGGCCTTAAAGTCTGGCCTGTCCTCCCTGTCTCCACCTTCTGGTCCACAACTATACTTGGAATCTGGGATCTGTACTCTACAACCCAAGTCCCAGCTCTGCTTGCCTCCCTGACAACCCAAGACAATCAGAGGTCTGCTGTCATTCGGGACTATATGCTCTTAATTCAGTTCCAGAGGTGTGAAGCCAACAGTGACCACCAGGCCAGCCAATACCAGAGACAGCTAGATAACTAAAGGCCAGCACAAAAACACAATCAACAAAAGCAAGGATAATACGACAACATCAGAAACCAGCTCTCCTACTATAGCAAGCTCTGTATATCCTAATTTACCTGAAGAGCAAGACAATGAACTTAAAACTCATAAAGATGATAGAGACCTTAAAGAGGAAATAATCCCTTAAAGAACAGGAAAATACAATCAAACCTGTAGAGGCTTTTAAAGAAGAAATAAATAAATGTAAACAAATATGGGAACATACCATCAAACAGGTGAAGGAAGACTTAAGACTTGGAAACAGAAATAGAAGTTAAAAGAAAACACAAAAGGAAGCAACTTTGGAGATTTATAACCTAGAAAAGAGAACAGGAACTACAGACACAAGTATCACCAAAATAATACAAGAGATGGATGAGAATCTTAGCATAGAAGTCAGGATAGAACAAATAGATTCATTGGTCAAAGAAAATTGCAAATCTAAAATGTTTCTAACATAAAGCATCCAGGAAATTTGGGATACTATGAAAAATGAAACCTGGCCTCATTGTGTTACTTAACTTGACTCTTAGTTGTTGTGGAATGGTAACCCGGACCCAGTGTCTGCTTCTATCACCTTCACCTTCTAACCCGTAGCTATCATGTGTGAGCGCAATTCCATCTACGCTGGCCAGGTTGGTGGCCAGATCAGCAATGCCTGCTGGGAGCTCTACTGCCTGGAACACGGCAGCCAACTTGATGACCAGACGCCTGGTGACAAGACCATTGGGGGAGGAAATGACTCCTTCAACACCTTCTTCAGTGAGACAGGAGCTGGCAAGCATGTGTCCTGGGTAGTGTTCGTAGACCTGGAAACCACAGTTACTGATGAAGTTCTCACTGGCACCTACTTCCACCCTTAGCAGGAAGATGCTGCCACTAACTATGGCCGTGGCTAACACACCAATGGTAAGAAGATCGTTGACCTGGTTTTGGACAGGATTCACAAACTAGCTGACCAGTGTATGAGTCTCCAGGGGTTCTTGGTTTTCTACAGCTTTGGCGGGGAAACTCGCTCTGGGTTAATTTCCCAGCTAATAGAGCAGCTCTCTGTTGATTATAGAAAGATGTCCAAGCTGGGAATTGTCCATTTACCCAGCTCTCCAGGTTTCCACTGCTGTGGTTGACCCTACAATTCCATCCTCACCATCAACACCATGCTGGAGCACTCTGATTGTGTCTTCATGGTAGACAATGAGGACATCTATGATATCTGTTGTAGAAATCGTGACATTGAGTGCCAAACCTACACTAACCTTAGCCACCTTATTAGCCAGATTGTGTCTTTCATCAGTGCTTGCCTCAGATTTGATGGGGCCTTGAATGTTGATCTGACAGAATTCCAGATCAACCTGGTGCCAGACCCTCACATCCACTTCCCTCTGGCCACTTATGACCCTGTCATCTCTGCTAAGAGAGCCTACCAGGAGCAGCTCTCTGTAGCAGAGATTACCAGCCTGCTTTGAGCCAACTAATCAGCGGTGAAATGTGACCCTAGCCATGATAAATACATGGCTTGCTGCCTGCTGTACTGTGGTGATGTGGTTCCTAAAGATGTCAATGCTGCCATTACCACCATCAAGACCAAGCACAGTATCCAGTTTGTGAACTGATGTCCCATTGGCTTCAAGGTTGGTGTTAATTTCCAGCCTCCCACTGTGGTACCTGGTGGTGACCTGGCCAAGGTCCAGAGACCTGTGTGCATGCTGAGCAACACCACAGTCATTGCTGAGGCCTGGGCTCCCCTAGATCACAAGCTTGATCTGATGTATGTCAAGTGTGCCTTTGTGGACTGGTATATGGGTGAGGGCATTGATGAGGGAGAGTTCTCTGAGGCCTGTGAGGACATGGCTACCCTAGAGAAAGATTATGAGGATGTTGGTGTGGATTCTGTGGAAGGCAAGGGTGAGGAAGAAGGAGGAATACTAAGTCCATTCCTATAACCTCATATATTATGTTGAACTTCCGCTCTAGCGTTAGCCACAGGCATTGATGCTTCTGTGTTGTTTCCATTCTGTGATCACGTCTTCTCAATGTGTACCTATAAGTTTTCCATGATGTCTCAAAGTAAAATCTTTAAGACAAGAAAAAGAAAAAAAAGAAAGAAAGATGAAACCTAACAATATTAGGAATAGAATAAGGAGATTTCCAGATCAAAGGCAAAAAAATATCTTCAACAAAATCATAGAAGAAAATTTCTCTAGCCTTAAGAAAGAGATGGCTATAAAAGTACAAAAAGCTTACAGAATGCCAAACAGATTGGACTAGAAAATAAAATTATCTCACCACATAATAATCACAACAGTACATGTTCACAACTGGGAAAAATATGAAGAGCTGCAAGGGAAAAGGCCAAGTAACACATATAGGCCAACCTGTCATCGTTATACCTGATTTCTCAACACAGACTCTAAAATTCAGAAGGACAGATGTCTTGCAAAATCTAAGAGATCACAGTTGTCAGCTCAAACTACTATACCCAACAAAACTTTCAATCACTACCGATGGAAAAACCTTGACGTTCCATAACAAAACCAAAATTAAACAATATCTTTCCACTAGTCTGGCCATACAGAGGATACTAGAAGAAATCATTATTGGTCATGCATATCTAACATTATCAATGGACTCAGTTCACCAATAAAGACACAGACTAACAGAGTAGATGCTTAAACAGGATCCAGCATTCTGCTGTATACAACAAAGATAGAGAGACCAACAACTGAACATTCAACAGAGCTCAGGGAATCTGAAATAAGAGTTGGGGGAAGGATTTAGACAGCTGGATGGGATAGAAACTCTGAAGGAAGACCAAAAGTGTCAACTGACATGTACTGTTGAGGGTTCTAAGAGGCTGAACCACCAATCAAAGAGTATACATAGGCTTAGAGGTCAGTCTTCAGTCAGTTTCCCCAACTACTGGAGTAGGGATTGTCCCTAAATCTGTTGCCTGCTTGAGGATTCTGTTTCCCTATCTGGATGGCCTTGTCTGGCCTCTGGGAGAGGATGTATCAAATCCTACAAAGATTTGATGTGCCAGGAGGTCCTGCCCCTTCTCAGAGGAGAAGGGGGTCAGGGTGGAAGGAGGAACTTTGAGGGGTGGGACCACGAGAGGGGCACTGATCAGGATATAAAATAAATAAATTAATTAATTAATCTAAAACATTTAAACAGATATTCTTTCTTCTTTAATTTTGTGCAGATTCTCCCCAGATACCTACTAACCCAATTTAAACTCCCTTGCCAACAAATGAACCCAAGACTCAATAAAACAACAAAATACTCATCAAGGCTGGAAATCCAGTATGCGGAAAAGTGTTTCACAAGTATGCAAAGTAGCCAGGGGCAAACTCCACTCCAAAGAATATAGAATATAGTGAGATATGTCCAAAACAATCACATTGAAGTTGGGCAAGACAGATCAACAGAAAAAAAAAGAGCCCAAGAGAAGGCATCAGAGTCAGTGATCTCATTTTCATAGTCAAGAAATTCCATTTAAAAAGCACTAAATTGGAAGCCATGAAATAAGTGAAGAGGACTTCGTACAGAATCATGCATTCCCTGTCTCTATGAGGTCATTTGTGTATTGAACCTGTTGATATCAGTCTGTTTACTTAGTGATTTCTATGACCTGTAATATGTACACTCTTCACTTGTCCTCTTCCACTGCACTGTTTTCACTGAGTTCTGAGGTTAGGAATTATGGTGAAATAATCCCATTAAGTGCTAAGTGTTCCAAGTTCTCTGTCTTTATAATGTCTAGATGTGGGTCTTTATATTTGTTCACATGTGCTGAAGGAAGAAGTTTTTCTGATAAACTTTGAAAAAGACACTGGTCTATGAATTTAAGAATAACATAATTAGTAGTCACTTTTATTACATCTCCTTTTCTTCCTTCCTTCCTTTCTTCCTTCTTCCTTTCTTTTTCTTTCTTTCTTTTTCTTCCTTCTTTCCTTCCTTTCCTCCTCCTCCTCCTCCTCCTCCTTCTCCTCCTCTTCCTTCTTCTCCTTTACCACTATTATTTGGTTTTAATTATGTCTGTGGACAATCTAGTCTCAGATTCTTAGTCACCTAAGCAGAGTCTGGTATGGGTTCCAACTTATGGAATTGGCATTAAGTAAGATCAGTTTCTGTTTGGTTACTCCTACAAACTTTGTGCCATAATGGCTCTAGGTCCCTTGCAAGCAGGACACCATTGATGACAAAAGCTTCGTAGCTGAGATGGTTTTTAATATTTTTCTTTTGACAGCACACACGTTACTACACTGTATCAAAGATGCTGGAACATAAAGGTTAAGGCTTTATGGAAGTACCAACTCTAAATCTCTATGTTCAGTGATTTCTATAGGTGTTGTCTTAGGCAACAATACCTTATTGTCAGTCTGTGAAGAATAACCAACAACATTGGCAACACCCTGGATTGTTTGGAGCTTTCTGTGGGACCAGAACATTGGACAACAAGTCAATTAGATATAACACAAACCTTGTAATAGAGGCTTTGTTTGGTGACAAGAAATGGTCAGTTGAGTCCCTGGCTCCTCCATTATTTGGTAATTATATTTAGATCACCTTCATATATGTATATATTTTAGAAGGACTCTACTGTTTTATGTTATCATAACACTCCTCAAATGTACCAAAATTTTAGCTGTCTCTCCTCATATTCCCCTTCAGTCCTCACTTGATTTTTCCTTCAAGGACCTTCAAGGATATATAAATATCTATTCTATTTCCATTTCATAATGAGATCTATTTTTACCTCAGGTCCCTTAATCTATACCCACCTACCCTCTGTGTTTCTATGGATTATAGCTTGGTGATCCTTGTCTTAATAGTTAATATCTATTTGTAAACAAATACATATCATATTTGCTTTTCTGGGTTTAGGAACTCACCCTATATTTTTCTAGTTCCATACATTTGCCTGAAAATTTCATTTTTTAACAGCTGAGTAATATCCCATTCTCGAAATATAGTACATTTTCTTTATCCTTTAATCTCTTGAGGGACATCTAGGATTTTTTAAAATTTTTTTTCACTTTCTGGCTATTATAAATAGAGCAGTTATGAACATGGTTAAACAAGTTTTTCTGTAGAAGAATGAAGTGCCCTTTTGGACTATGCCCAAGACTGTTATAGCTTGACCCTGAGGTAGGTCAATTCCCATCTCTGTGAGAAATTGGTTTCTATAGTGGCTGTACAAGTTTATACTAACTCCTATCAGCAATGTATGGGTGCTCATCTTTTACCTTATCCTCTCTTTTACCTTACATGAATACAGGCAATCAGCATTAAGAACAAACTTAAAACTTATTTTCAAAGAATTCATTAAATTTAAAATCAAATGTCACTGTAATATAATCAAACTGAACCATACTGAAAATTATCCAAGGGTAAGCACAAGAAAGATTTTAATGTGCTTCTTTAAACAATATTTACATGTACTACTGTGTAAAGGGCTCTTTTGTAATACTCTTGTTAGCTTGACTTTGCATGTCCTTATGTACAGACCCATTGTCCACACTAGATAAAAAATTTCTAAAGCTACTTTCAACAGACTGTCATTCATTAGAGTTACTTACTGTTTAATAGATATCTTCCAAATTTAATTACCATCCCCAAGAATATTTTAATTTTTTAAGGAAATTGGCCATTTAAAAATGATGATATATAAAAATTTCTTTAAAATTAAAATGAAGAATTTATCTTCTATTATTTAGAACTATTTCTAGATGAAAATTATATTATAGAGTAATTTCAATGCTTTCAAAAATTTTTAAAAGTCCTTTGAATCACAAAGGACACAGTTATTTATATTTCTCATGGTGTTCATAAAAGAAATAATTTTTATTTTGTGCTTTAAAATGTATAAATTTTCTTCAGGTCACTTCAGTTTTCCAGTGTTTTAAAATGTAGAGGTCAAGATTTCTTGATCAAGAAGGAGAAACAAATAAGAAAACCTATTAGATATATAGAGGTGAAAAGCAATTTCCACAAGAAAAGGAAAGTATATTTTGTATGTCATGAGGTGATTCAGCACAATGCCAAGCTGTAGTTAGACTTCTCTTTATATATATTTTTTGCTTGTTCCTTCTTGTTTCTTTCTTGGAATTACATGCCTCAGTGATTTATGTTGGTAATATCAAGTCAGATTCTGAAGCAATAAAATTATTACATTGGAGACTTCTACTTGTCTGCAATATCTTCTGGCAAAGGAAAGTTAGATTGTTGGGGTAGGGGAAGGAAGCTTTTCAATATCACCCTCAAAGTAAATGACAAAGCAATTGCTGGATCCTATATTTTAGTATCATACTGAAATCTTACAATGATATTTTTCATCATATGAAAATGTGAAGGTAGTCCCTTTTTTTTCCTGAGAGATGTATCTTTGAGATAGTTTTACTACATTACAACAAATCAACTAGAAAGTGTCACATGAAATGTCATACATGGTGATCATCTGTAGGACAAGAGCAAATGTTCTCATTTATGCCCTTACTCTTAAGCTTAAATTTTATTTAAGACTTTGTTGCTTGTTGGTTAAGGAAGATACTTCAACTTAGAGGATAAGTGGCATAAAGTAGAAACACTGGGCTCAAAGAGAGCTGGCCTTTGTTGAAGAGAAGGTTTAGCATGAGAAGTTTTAAAGCACAGATTTCAGTTACTGCTCTGCATTGGAATCAATTATGACGTATGTTTAGAAAATACTAATTCCCAGGCCATATATCTATATTTCTTTTTCAATTTTTTGAGCCTGGCACATAAGCATGAATGCTTTCTAAGAGATGTTACAGTGCTTTAACAGTGCAACCAGGACTAAAGTAAGTACTGTTGTGTAACAAGAAGAAAAATGGATAGATCTCTTTATCAGAATTCCTGAGTTCAGTAGCCATTCAGATTTATACTACTTGTGACTTTACCAAAACTCATTCATAAACTTTAATCTCTTAAAAATTAGTTTTACAATTTTTCTAAGCTTTTTAGTATCTATAGTTATCTCATTTCTTTAGGGCAGTATTAGTCAAGAAACTAAATAAATCATTATATATAGATAGAAAGATATAGATAGATATATGATAGATATATGATAGATAGATAGATAGATAGATAGATAGATAGATAGATAGATAGATAGGATTTATTAGAATGACTTGCAATTTCTGATTCAACTAAACCAAAAATGACTGGCTATGATTGGTAAGTTCAAGAATCTAGAAGTTGCTCAGTCCATGAGGCTGGATGATTTAGCTTGTCTTCTGTAGATACTACAATCCTCAAGATATAGGCTCTAATACAAGTGAAGAAATGGAGCTATTAGCAAGGCAAGGTGAAAATCTCTGGTTTCTTTTGAAGACTAAGTTGTGTCATGTGATTTTGTTTTTCTCTGAAAAACTGTCTTATGAGAGTATATCTCTGCAGATACAGACATGTGGGAGGATGTTTTGCTGAACACAGAAACTTGGTGTTTTTCTGGAAGCAGCCTGGCAAGAGGGTGTGTGGTGTTTGCTAGAGTGGACGTTTAAGAGAATGTGTGATATTTGGAAACAGTATAAAGGTCATGTATCAGTTTAAATGTGTTCAATATTCTTAGCCATTATTGAATTGATAATATGAAGACCTTCACAGAGGGGAGATCCTCATTCAAGTCTCAGAAAGTCGCGACCACCCAGTAATCTGCTCGAGACACCATGTACCGGAGCAATTGCGAGGTTGTTTATTAGGGCGTGACAGCTAGCTGCCGGTCAATTCGTATGCCCACCCAGGAGCTGAATTGACCCCGACAGCCAGTTTGAGAGGGGTTTTTAAGGGGAAAAACCACAAACCAAGGAATGGGGAGGGGGTGAGGGGTTGTTGAGGTGGCATAACATAAAAATAGTGGAACATTCCAAAGGAACCCAACCTACGTGAGTCAGGATCAGGTGAAAACTCTCTGTACGCTTATCTTTCTCAAGAATGTGGTCCTGCCTTGTTACTTCGGCCTTGCCCTGTCACTACGGTTCTCAGCTTGGAACTTGCATTCTAGCCAGTTCCCGTAACTAGCCTGTCCACATTCTTAACTTGTTTTATGGCTAAGTTTCTCCATGTATTTATAAAGAAAGCCTAAAGAATATTTTATATGTCTAAAAAGAATTCTATATACCCAGTATCTATAATTTTTCACTCTACAAATTAAAAGTAATATGTAATTCCATTTTACCATAGTCACAACGATGCTCATCAAGAAATCAAATGGCAAAGGATTCTAGTGAGAGTACAGGAAAAGAAAAGCCTTAATTCTCTTTTGGTGAGAGAATTAACAAATCTTTCCAAGCACTATGGAAATCTGAACAGGTTGTCTTCAAAAAGCTAGAGACAGTGCTACTACATGACTAGAGGATTATAAAAACCATTACAGAAACATCTACTTACTCATATTCACTTTTGCACTATTCACAGTAATCAAGAAATTAAATCATTTTTAAATGTCCTTTATCTAGTAGGTAGATAACAAAAATGTTGTACATACATAATACATAATTCTGTTTGGAAGTAAATCAAAATAAACATAGGAAATTCAGCAAAAAATAGAAATAATTGGAAGGAATTGAATTACTAACCAAAGTAGTCCATGATTAAAGAGAAAAAGTATCATACGTTCTTACTCATGCAGATCAAAGCTTATAATTTTAGATTTCTGTGTTTATGTATCTTTAGGTGACAGGAAGTAAGAAAGTGGGCACTGGATGTGAGACAGAGGGATACTTGGAGAGGTTAATAAAACTCATATTCTATGAAAGCAATAGAAGGGCAATAAATAGGCTTGAAGAGATTCAAATAGGAACTTTTTTCCAAGGGAGGATTTAAAGTGAAGAGGACTAAAGCCCAGAAGGAGCAACTAGCACACTGCAAAGGCAATGTAGAAACGTAGTGCTTTATAAGAAAACAACACAGGAACATTTGGAGATGGGAAATGGATGGATTTATATGGCCATACTTAAATATACACACATAAGAAATTTTGAAATTTACAAAAAGTATTTTAAAGTATTTAAATTTTATATTAAAAAGTATTTTAAAGTCTTAAAAAGAATTTTTAAACTATAAAAAGAATTTTAAAAGTAGATTTACAACTATTAGGTTTGTACTCCTGTGAAATTTGTCTCAAATCCAATCTGAGATATCTTTGTTGCCTGAATAAACATTATGCTGACCATTACACTCATCATATTCTCTGGCAGGTTTATATTATAATCAGTAGGGTTCACAGCTAGGAAGGACCAGTATGTCTTTTTCACCTACAGCAGCAGTATTACATCTTCTAGCACTGGGAAATCTAACTAGCAAGGGAAAAAATGTCCAGCCAGTTACAACTTGGTTTCTATACATCATAAAACTAAGGTATGTGATGTCTTCAACAAATAGAGACTTATCTAGTTTAGGGAGGCAGACAATAAAAGGCAAGAACCCCTGTTGTTGTCGGCCAGCGGCCACAGTCGACCGGATTCACCTGAAAGAGAGGCTGGGAATGGAAGAAAGGACAGGAGGGCAGGAAGAGATGAAGCCAGGACAAAGGTTTCTGATCGAGGCTCAGTGCTTTAATGTTCAGCTTCTAATTTAAAGGGGATAACCCACCCCCAACCCCAGAGTTCCTTCTTGCTTCAACTGGCTGGAGGTGAGAGGAATCCATCCTGCTGGGGGTGAGGGGAATCCATACTTAATTGTAGGCTGGAGACATCTCAAAGCAAGCTCAGCAGGCAGTCTATTCTTCTCAGCTTGTGTACCAGGCTATAAGCAGCCAAAGCAAGCAATACCTCCACCAAGGGCAGGCAATACCTCCAGGCAATACAGCTGGAGTCCTATTGTTTGGTCTGTTGTGGTAAACAAGGTCTCTCAGGCCTGCTCAATGCTGGGGGAAGGGCACAAAACCCTATTATTTTTAGAGCCACTAGAGTCACTCTTACTAAAAACACATATGGAGAAATTCCACTTCTGGTACTCAGCAACTGTATAACACATAGCTTCCAGACACAGCCTTTTCTAGTCATGCATGATACCTTTGCTCATTTTTTTCTAAGTCTAATGAATTATATTTCAAATTTGTTTAACTAGAAGTAGATTTCTATATGGCTTTTTCATAGTCCCTTTATTTTGACTAAGACTTCTCTGCTTCTCCTTTTCTTTTCCTTGTCTTCTCAACCTCTCTCTGTATAACATTTCTCATCTGTATCATCTTACTTCAGTTCTATTGCCCTCCCACTTAAGAAATTCCTCTAGGAATACCTTCATTCTATTTTTATTTCTTCCATGAGTACACCAAACTGAACAGACACATTTACAGATTCAAAGGTAGGATCTGCATGAGATGGAGAATATGTAGAATTTATTTTTTTCTATGCCTTGTTTATTTCCGTCAGTATAATTTTTCAATTTCCAGCAATATATCTGCAGATATCAACACAGTTTTCAATTATATTGTTTTCAGTAAATTTTAGGAAGAATTAGTTAGCAACATAACTAAGTAGCCTGATAGTTATTTATGAAGTTTTTCCACCTGTGGCTGATACATATTTATCAAGTTCCCTCCCAACCCCTCACTGCTTTGGCCTTTAGGCCAGGATGTCTAAGAATTCACTCTATACACCAGGCTGGCCTTAAAATCAGAGACCCACCTGTCTCTGCCTCTGAAGTGCTGAGATTAAAGGCATACATCTCTGTGACCAGCTAATATTTGTAAGGTTTCTAAGTTTGAGAAAGTATATTTTATATTTGATTATTAATAAAGTATTTCATAATATAAAAGTAACTTTTATTCACCAGATCTTATTGTTATATTGGAAGCTTACTGCTGAATAAGCTTACACTTTCTAGTTCTTTCTAAATTCCAGCTGGCTGGTTCAACTCAGTTTTTTCTGGCTAAACATTCTTCTCTAAGGTGACTGATTCAAACCAGCTTCTCATTGAATTGCTCTGCTTGACAAACCTGAACTACACTCACTTCCCAGAGTTTAGTTCACTGAACTCCACTCATCTGTGACTTGAGCTATGAATTGCTCTGCACTGAATTGAACTCAACAGAACTGACTCCAAGCTGACTCAACTCCCAACAGACTGAGTGAGCTCCTTCTCCCTACACTGCTCTTAAATAGCTTTTCTCATGAGAGTATGGAGTATCCTATCTCTGCCTGATTCTTTCAAATATTTGGACCTCATTTAGCTGTTACTGTTTGGGAGTAATGATGGGTACTAACGGATTCTGTCCAGAGGGTTTTAAGGTATGTACTAAGGGCATGTCTGCATTCCTGCTAGATCTCACAAACCTACAAGGTCTTGAATGTGACCAGAGGAGTTATAATCCTGGATTAAACTTTTCCTACATCTTCCCCATGTCTGTTTAAGCTAAAAATCATACAGTTTACCTATTATAACAGGAACAATTATCAGTCCCATGAACTTAACAGTCCAACTGTCCTCATTATTAAGATCAATTGATGTGATGATCCTACATATCTACAGCCATAATCATCTATCCTGCAAATGCCCATTTCTGCAGCTAGGTTTTCTGTCTGCCAGTCTGATGAATGATCTGTTCTTCTTCAGCTGGTTTGGTAAGCTGGCCCCATTCTAGGGGCAGCAGGGGGATCAGATTTCTATGCTTTCTGTGTCTTTCATGAGGAAGCTTCTCTTACTCAGGTAGAATCTTTATCAATTTTGATAGAATCTATAGTCTTCCATCACCTGTGGAAATATAGATAAAACCTCTTCCCAATGTAACATATTACCTGAGTTCTATTCTGATGTTAAAATTTTTAAAGTATACAGTTAAATCTAATTCAGCAGTTTTTTTCTACAACCCAGTCTTTCAGCTAATCTTATTCACCCTTTATGTTTATCAAGATACAGCTTGATATTTATGAATCCACAAGTAACTAGACACATAGACACTCACATTCCATGTGTGGGTCCATGCCAGTGAGCTAAGGATCTTATCCATTTAAACATAGAAACAATCATGACATATAAGATACAGGATGCAATAAAGGATTATAGCCAAAGGGATTAAAGGTGTGAATTAATGATGTGTCTGCATTCCAACAGTAACTTAGACCCTAAAGGTCTTTGGATACGATCAGAGAACCCATGTTGCTGAACTCAAATTCCTTTGCATCACAACAGTTTTAATAATGAAATTTTAAATTATGTGCAATGTTTATTGAAAGAATGTCTTACATCCCTCAGCTATTTTCTTTACTTTTCCTTCAATTCTTATACAGTTGGAACTTTATTTTTTTAAAGATTTTATTTATTTATTGCATGTATGTGTATGTGAGTACACTGTAGCTGTCTTCAGACACACCAGAAGAGGGACTAGGTTCCCATTACAGATGGTTGTGATGCACCATGTGGTTGCTGGGAATTGAGCTCAGGACCTCTGGAAGAGCAGTCAGTGCTCTCAACTACTGAGCCATCTCATATCCCATAGTTGCATTCTTTAATGCACTGTCAAATGCTATATAAAATGAACAAATATTGGCAACAGAAAATTTGCTTCACTCTGAAGGATTTGAACCACAGACTGTATAAGAGGCTGTTAGTTCTCTGTTGTTTGTCTTGTTTTGAGTATTTGAGGTCTTACACATTAACCACATTAATTAAAAATCATTGACACACAATAGCCACTTAAATAATTGAAGACAACTAGTACACCACTTTCCAACAGCAACTTTTGTCCAAGTCAAACAGGTACTTGAGCTTCTCCGATCAAGTGGGTGACAGTTATAATAGCAACACCAGTGTATTTTGCTCAAAACGGCTTTCCTTCTACCTTTACTCCTATGATATTAGTCTGTGTGGTTGTTTCTCTTAAAATAAATATAATCTATTTACAAAACTGTGCATTTGGCTGATAGAAAATCACCAACTTTGAGAAGACATGACTTAGGAAATTTACTATAGACCAATATAACTAGTAGAAAGTAGAATTTAATAAATGTAATCTCTTTAGATAAAAACTGCGTATAAATTATAAAGTTATTCTCAAATGGGAAGTTACATAATAAAATTCAAGGTAGAAATTAACCAACCTGAGTTAATATTTCAAATTAATTTTTAAAAGATTGAGAAGAAAGATGATAAACATTTGACAAGTTGATTATCTAGCATAAAACATCAAGAGAAAATTTAATTTTTAACTTTGATGAGAACTACAAGGACAGCTTTGAAAGGATAAATGCTCTCATTAGCTTTAATTAAATCAGGAAGTGTAGAAGGCAGTGCATCATTTTTTTAAACAAGATTGTGTTTTTGACAAAAGAGTAAGATGGGATTATAGCATTCAAATTAGAAATGTATGAAAAAAAGACATTTGGTGAAAATTTTATTAAAAAATGAAGAGATAAATATAAAAGCATGCTTATATAAAATGATGGTGTATATACTTTACATGTACATATATAAATAAAACAAAAGCTATATATACTAAAGAGAAGAAAGTATATAATAATATCTTATTGTGAAAACATATATAAATGGTTAATCTCACTCTTAAGTAGTACATTTTGGAGAAGTTAAAGCAATATAGTAGATTAGGTTGTATTGAAGATTGTGTGAAACAATTAATATATAAACACGTCCATGTCCATTTTTGCTTGATTTTTATTTATTCAAAATAAATATCAGGAGAACTATAACAATAAAAATTTCTAACAATATTACTTTTTAAAATGTGCAATGCAGAAATAACGCTAAATTGGAGAAAGCTTTTATTTAAATAATTCTAGCATTCAGATGATATGTTCAAATCAAGCACTTACTGAAGAAACTATTTAAGAACAGTAGAAGAAATAAAGCCATGGGTAAAAGTTGCTGAAACTTAAAATGACGTAAGTAAAATAGAATTTTCATCACCTCAACTGATGAAGGAACAAAAAAAAAACAACGAACTGATATTATAGGACCATGAAAGGCCAGAGAGTATATGTTTCAGGCATTTCCAAGTCCTGGGTTGTACTCAAAGACACCCAAAGAATGCATACTTGACTCACTCTGCTGCCTCAGGCCTCTTTCTTGCCTTCCACTAGTTGTAATAATAGGCCAGTGAGAATATTTTAGAAAGAAGTTCTTTCAGGTTTTAACTCCTAGAGTATAAAAGAGGTCAGAAAAACATGGAACAATAAAAAGGAGAGATACAGTATGTACATGCATGTGTGAGTGTGTGTGTGCATCTGTGTGTGTGTATCTGTGTGTGTGTGTGTGTATGTTTGAAGAGCAGATGCAGATCCACACCTTCATGGCAACGAGCACCCAGTTTGTACATCCATGCATGTGCATATACATTTACAGAAACCCCTAATCCACCTTTAAAAAAAATATAAGACACTGTCAGACTATGTTCAATTTGGGGAAGACATGACGTGTCATTACAAGCATTGTTCTTATCCCAGGTCACACATGCTTCTTCTTGGACAAAGAAAATTTAGCTAAAAAAAGATATTCTAATTATTTATCACAATGATATGTATTTCTTTTCTGTACTAAATCTTACTTCCCCACTGCATACTGCCTCAGTTGCTGCTGCTTAGGTTCCTTGTTTTATCATTTTACTTACAGAAAGAATCAAATATCCATTCAGTCAAAGCAATCCAAGATTTCCATTCTTTATCAGATTGCTTTGATGCTAATTTACTACATATTGAAATTGATGGTAATCATACTGGGTCTTTAATAGAACAAAGCCAAATTTCTACTTTTATTAAACTAATTGACAATCATATATATATATATATATATATAAATGTGTAATTATATATAATATATATGTGTATTAATATATACAATATATTATATATGTATCACATATATAATATAATATATATGTGATATATATAATCATATACGTATGTGACACACACAAACACTATATACATATATGTGTATGTGTGTTTGTGTTTATATATAAAGAGACAAACATCATAGGTCATATATAGTTGGTTTTTTCATATCACAATCTGGAAATTTACTCATACTCCTATTTATTTTCTGAATTTCATAGTCTAGCATTCAGAAAAAAATTTTCTAATATGGGCTTTAAAATAACACCCCTCTATCCTTTAGGAAACCAATGTTTTGGAGTTTGACATATACCCAGGAGCTTGGGATAGAAATGCTTGTGGCCTGACTTGGGTACTGGGAAACAAACTCAATTGGTGATTTGAAGAGTAATAGATTCCATAGACTCATATATTTGAATATTTAGTTATTAGGGAATTGTGCTAGTAGACAGGGATGAGGATGTGTGGCCTTGGAACAAATATGGCCTTGTTAGAAGAAGTGGGTCAATGGGGGTGAGCTTTGAATTTCAAAAACTCAAGCCAGTCCCAGTGTTTCTGTCTTTTCCTGATTCCTGCTGATCCAGATGTAGAATTCTAATCACCTTCTCCAGCACCATGTTTAGCTGTGTACCACCATGCTTCCTACCATGATGATAACTGACTAAACCTCTGGACCTGTAAGCCATCCTCATTTAATGTTTTGATTATATAAGTTGTCATGGTCATGGTTTCCCTTCATAGCAATTAAAACCTTAACTAAGAAAGGTACTATACTAATCATTAAAAGACATGATTTTACATGTTTTTGATTATGTTTATTCATATATCAAGCACAAACATGTTATATATGCTTAGTTATATACAAAATAAACTTTATTATGAAATATTTCATGTGGTACTCATGTTTTAAAGAATGGATCCTTTTGTTATCTAACAAATTTTCTATTTTACAGATAGAAAATAGATTCAGAAAGTTTTAATAATCTTTAAGTCTTCCCCTCTAGTTAGTACAATTAAATCTGTCTCCAAAGCTTTTGGACTCTCACATGTAGATTTTACATTTTGCTTTTTAAAAAGAAGGCATAAATAATACACAACTAAATGATTAATCCTTGTAAGATTTGATACAGTGGATTCTGTATCCTCAGCACGATGCACTGATGAACCACAAGAGGCCAGAAGGCAGTTTGTTTCAACATGACTCAGTAGCCAATGTGTTTCAAAATTATGGCATCTCATTTTCACTGATTTATGTTGGGCCTATTAAACACAGCATAACTTGGTGAAAACTTATTCTAACAATGATTGACTCAATCCCATGCATGCAGCAATAAAACTCTTTGAGAAACAAAGAAAGCTAAGAGCAGACATGTGTAATTGAAACTCTTAGTAAATTCTATAAATATAAATTCTATAGATTGGCTGAAGGGAAATAAAAGGAAAACGAATAAAAGGGAAAGAGAAAAAGCTTGCAATAAGGATTTGGGGCTTAGGTAAGACCCAGTTCTATTCTGGAAAGAGCTCTAACCACATAGAGAAATGATCAACAGGCTAGTACATATATGTCTGCTCCTAGCCTTCAGAGCACATTCCTTTCCTTGAAGGAGCAACCCTGTGTGCTGAACATTAAACGTTCCCATAGTGTTTATCTAAGGGGCAGAAAAAGACCCATCCTACCTACAGTTTGTTCTTTCTATTCAAGTGTATTTTCTGATGGTTCAAATAGTTTATCACAAAACCAAACCTTATAAAAGCATGGTAAAATTACTCATGAGTTGTTATAATTTTAATACTCTTAGATAAAAAAGTATGTCCTTCTGAGATGTAATCCATTTATATGTGGAAAAAAAACATGTTTGAATAAGTATATAAACAGAGTTTATAAAAGTTTCATGTTGAATTCTCTAAGAAGCATACCATTGTGAGAATTAGCATGTGAGAAGTAAGCTAGACCTCATAGTATCTAATCCTATGACAAGAGGGGAAGAAGGTCAGATTTCTGTAGGACTTGACCTCTGTTAGGAATTATAAAACTGGACTGGCATTTTGGAACTATCTATTTTTGGTGAGTCATGGTTGGGCTTTTTTCCCTAGGAAGCAACCACTCATTGGATAAGACCAGTTCAGAGGGTAATACATATTTGGATGGATCAGCTCTTTTTATCTGATTCAATATCCCAAGAGGATTGAGAGTCAGTGAAAGGATTTCCACGGCGCAGCTTGGGACAGATCATAGCAGGCCAAGATGGCTCCACGAGGGGAGGTTTATTAAGAGAGTGGGAGAACAAGAGGAGAGAGAGAGAGAAGTAGAGAGGAGTAGAGGCCGGCCATGACCACGTGGAGAGAGGGGGAAGGGAAGGGGGGAGGGGAGAGGACAACATGCAGGTGCTCAGGGTTGAGGAGCAAGAGAGAGAGGAGGGGCCAAGCAGCCCCTTTTATAGTCGGGAGGGTTACCTGCCTGTTGCCAGGTAACTCTGGGGCGGAGCATACCTAGCTGTTGCCAGGTGACTCTGGAGGTGGAGTTTAACAGATTGCTAACATTCCCACATTTTGGTTTAATTAAAAAGAAAAATTAGAAAGAGGTGACAGTGAAGCAAGAATAGGGTCGTCGTGAAATCTGGCTACTTCCTGCTGGCATTGGGGGCGACGTGTCTCTAGGGGGAACCTAGAAGAATGGATATGGGGGATGTTTGTCCCGTCTTAGCAGAGCTGGCTGTTTTCTGATGTCCAGGGTCAGGTCCAGTAGAAGCAGCTGTGTGTGTGTGGTAGGAGATGGAGTATCTGAAGTTTGTTTCTCTGGAGCTGTATTGGATGCACCTGGACTTGACAAGATGCAGGAAATAAGATTAAGAACACTTGGAGAAAGATTTTTTTTTTTAAAAGATGTACATTTGAAACCCAGAGGGATTCCACCCTTTGTTATATAGGTAGTGAGTGGAAATTTTAGGCAGATTTACTTATCTGGATGGCATCCATGAGAGGTAGATCTGAGTGGGTTTCCTGTAACTTATAAGTTTACAAAAGAGATAACAGCATGAGTTAACACAAGCAGTCTTTCAACTGAGATTAGGTAATGAGGTAACAGATAATATCTTTTAAAACTTAGCTGTCAATGTAGTCAGAAGTCTGGTAAAGAGTAAACAATCTACCAGTTATATATTATTTTTTAAAAAATGACAGAGTCCACTAGCCATCAGTTCCCGTGGTTTCTATAGTCTCTTGGGTGAAGTCAGTCTTTCTTCCAAGCGTAGAAGCCGCAGGGCTTTTTTTCTGTGGAATGGGTACGCATGATATGAGAAATGACTTACCTTTATTTAGCCAAGTCATTTGACTCAGGGCGTCCCGTTGTGTTTGTCCACATACAATCTAGGCTGTATGTTCTAGGATTCCGGTGTCCAGGTCTTCTGAAACCATCTTGGGTTAACTGTTAGAGGCTTTGGGCATTCTGTCGGCCATAAACTTAAGATATACTGTTAGCAAACTTCTGACAAGATTGAGAGCCATAAGGATTGGTTGTAACTGAATAGAATAATAGCAGTAGTAAAAATCTCTCAAGACACATTAGGAAAGAGTCTTAAGTAACTTTGCCGGGTTGTATAGGAAGAGAAAAGCACATTTTTGTATTAGCAAAGAAGCAATTTGGCTAAGGGATCGTACGGCTGTCACAGGTTGGACTATGAGCCACAGTTGCGGCAGGGGGGTCAGGTCTGCGGGGTGGCAGCACAGCTGTAGGGCGGGTCTTCCTGCTGGCAGCCGGAAGTCACTGCTCAGTGACTCTGGTGGCTGCATTTAGGAAAAGTAAGCATGTCCCGTATCACTGCAATGTTAGTTGTTTTTGTAGCGGAAGGCACTGCTAGCACTCACTTTACAGGTCCCAGGCAGCAGGATGTAAGGGGACAACCCAGAGCAGAGTTAAGAACCATAGAGGGAAGGGACCAGGTGAACCGGCTGACTGATCGCAGAGGAGGCGAGGGGAGCTAGCTGGGCCCTGGACCCGCTAGCTTTCCAGGCAAGGCGCTGGAACTTCAGTTCCAGTCGACCCGCAAATGATGAAGGAGGAGGAAAGGGAAAAGGGCTCGAGATACTGGCCCTTGGAAGAGACACCTGGGGACTATGGTTGGAGCCAGTGCTCCTGAGACAGAGAGAACAGTCTGTCCAGGCCTGGCCTGGGGTACTTAGCGGCGAGAAACTGTCTCGAGAGGAAAAGGGGAAGTGTCTCATCTAAGGGGAGCCGTCCTAGAGAGGTTCAGGAAGGACAGGGTTCAGGGAAGGACACTCTAGCTCAAGGAATCTTCCCTGGGACCATGTGGAGGGTTACTCTGGCCAGTGGGGGATGGGGAAGCTTACCAGTTCTAGGCTAGTGTGTGTGGAACCTGCAGACATCCGCTAGAGTCACAGTAATTCCCCCATTTTGGTTTAATTAAAAAGAAAAATTAGAAAGAGGTATGGGGAGCAGGCAGAGTACATAGAAGGGGAGTAACGGAGGTAAATAAATGCATGGATATAGGGGATTTCCTTCCATTTACCGGACTGCTGGCAATATGTATTAAGACTCTGTAAAATAATGGAGTCTAGAGTGCCATTACGTGGCCACGTGGTCATCCCGTTGTCTAAAGGGTACCCAATCCAGACTTTATTGCAAAGACTATTAATTTGGAAGGTCTCAACTCAGGCATTAGATTTGAGGTTTTTTTAGTAGACAGCCCAGTGGGGTGTCCGCCGGTATGGACGAAGACGATGAACCCATTGAGTGGGTTACCAAACTTAGCTTAGCATCCTAAACTAATCTTTGGCAACAGAAATCAGGCACTGCTTATAATAATCGGGCCGTCGCGCGATTAAATAAGGGCCTCGACTGGGCTACCCCACCAGAAGTTAGCCAGTCAGGAGATAGCTCGGCTGGTACCAGCTTTTTGTGGAGCTGCAAGAGCTGAGGAGGGGTTACGAGCTATTCCGAGAGGGGGAATCACTCAATCGGTTCAAGGTCCTAGTTGAATAGCAGTTGTGGTTCGGCTAGAGGCCAGACACATGTGCTGGGGCAAAAACCAGCCCTGTGGTCCAGGAAGCGGTGGCCAGACGAAAACCTGGAGTCCAGGGCCCCTCACACGAACCAGAAGTTCCCTATGGATTAAAAGCCGGTGTGTGCATGAAATTGTCCAGTCCAGTACCTGGAAGGTGGAACCGAACCGGGGACCTGTGTGTCTGTCTGGGTATCTAGGCCACACGGCAGCACCGACTGGGGGAGGGGTGGGCCGAAACGGCACAGCTCACGTGGTGGAAGTTCAGCAAGTCTCAGCAGACACAGGGTGAAAACGGCGGGCTGCGCAGGGGTGTAGCAGTCACGGGCTGGTGGAGCTGAGGCTGAAACGGTATGGCTACAGCGGCCGGGAATGGCAGACCACGTGGGCCTCGGAGCAGCAGCAGATGAAGTCTGAGTGGTCATTGTGTCCATTTTGTACGGTCACAGCAGCTGAGGTCCCCGAAGTCTTCGTATCCGAGTCTCGGCACCAATGAAAGGATTTCCACTGCGCAGCTTGGGACAGATCACAGCAGGCCAAGATGGTTCCACGAGGGGAGGTTTATTAAGAGAGTGGGAGAGCAAGAGGAGAGAGAGAGAGAAGTAGAGAGGAGTAGAGGCCGGCCATGACCACGTGGAGAGAGGGGGAAGGGAAGGGGGGAGGGGAGAGGACAACATGCAGGTGCTCAGGGTTGAGGAGCAAGAGAGAGAGGAGGGGCCAAGCAGCCCCTTTTATAGTCGGGAGGGTTACCTGCCTGTTGCCAGGTAACTCTGGGGCAGAGCATACCTAGCTGTTGCCAGGTGACTCTGGAGGTGGAGTTTAACAGATTGCTAACAATCAGACTTAGATTTGGTTCATCTAGTGAATGGATCTAAGCAGTACTGCAAAGTAGCCATTGCAGTCTACCTGGTTTGTTTCTTGGATCTAATTTATTATCTGAGTTTCAGTAGCAGCACAGTGTAACGGCAAATCAAGTATGTACTGCTAACAGGGAAGTGGTGTATCATATTTTTGTGCTTGCCTCTAATATTTCTATCAGGCTGGCAAACTGATAGGAAGCATATTATTTTTATAGTAGATCCTATAGCCTTATACCCACAGTGTTACTTCTTTACTCTAGAGTGATTCTTGGGGTTCATGATCAATTTTTATAGGCTATAATATTAATGACTCAATCAATGACACAAGGAGTACATGAATGAAGACTGTTAAACTAGTGCTACTTGATCTCCTACAAACAAGAAAGCAGAGTTGTATCAAGAAGTATTCACATCTGTCAAATCACTTCCTTAGGCAGAAAAGGGCTAGAGTCAATCTTCTCCCAAGTGGGTTACTCTTTTCCTTGAGGGACGATGACACGCTGAAGACTGTGTTGCAGTCCCTGAAGCTGATTTATAGAATATTAAGCAATCATAGTGGCTAGATATATCTTATTAAGTGAGACTCTGTGCTGTTGATTCCATGCACACTATATTATCAAGTCCTACCACTATGAATACCCATTTATTAATTATATACATATCAGGAAAACATGAAAATATTACTAATATAAACTATTAGTGGATTCTACTACTAATATTCAATTTGAATAATTATGGTTATATACCTTACAACATATGGTCATTATTTGAGGAATAATATGATTCTCATTGCTAGTAAGAAGTTGAGACCTATAACAGTAACACTTAGAATCACTCATGGACAGAATAGATCCAACATATTTCTGAATAATACTGATACACATTTTATTTACAACTTTGTAAAGTACACTATCTTCTGCAGTGTTCCACAAACCATAGCTTTCCTAATATGACCATTGATTTGGCTTTGCTTAATATGGAAATTTCAGTGTGCTAATTTCTTTGAGATTTCACTTTCTTTTCTGTGGATCTGCATAGATACTAATCTCCCATTGAAACAAATGGGTCATTTCTCTGTTAAGGGACACATAATTCACGTATATCTAAGTAGTGATGGAAATAGTTAATGTACAACAATCAATAAGCACATGGCAATACTGACTACAGAACATCTGTATGTAATGGATACTGCAGCAGTCATAAATTTAGATTCTATCATCTGTTCCTGCTATCAGGAATGAATATTGTTCTCTCTTCAAAATGTTCCAGACTCTATTCTGTGATAGATTTCATGTGGCATAATCAATAGAGAAAAATAAGTTACTTAAAAGCATTTCAAAAGAAATATTCTTCAGTTGGTATCCAATTTTATGCCATAGCCCACTTATGTTTCAAATCATTTTCTTGTTTCAGTTTATTGCTGAAAGTGTAGTTCCAATGATTAAGTTACCTTTGCTCCTTCTAGTTAGTCATTTTGGCAAATACTAAATTAAAGACAACATCTTCATAACATCTCATTTTATTTAAAAATACAATTTCCAGAGTTATTTAGCTCTGGATATGGTATAAGGTTAGCCTATCTGAATTTTAGTTCTTCACTTTAAAAGTTGTGGCCAGTTTATAGAGCACATATATAAAATCTGTTTAGAATGTAAAGGTAATTAGACTAGATTTTTGTTATTGTTTTATATGATAGTGTTATTTGTTTAGTTGTTGCTTATTTTTTAAATTTGTTATTGGATATTTTATTTATTTATAATACAGATGTCATCCCCTTTCCCCATTTCCCCTCCCTAGAACCCCCTATCCCTTTCCCTCTCCTCCGTTATGCTTTTATACCATTTTAATTACATGCATGTATTAAGGTCAGTTCTAGGTTGAGGGTCTAGCAATATAATAGATGCAAATAGTTAAGGAACAAGCAAGACAATAAACACAAATAGTCAAAGAACAAGCAAGGCATTAAACCTAATTATGGGAACACTCCATGATAACTGTTTCTAAGAGCTTATCAGGATGACCAAAGTATCTGAGCCTACTTTCCTTTCCTAGCACAAGGTCATTTTTATGTCTGAAGCCTACTCCCTTGTTCTAGCCTAAAATTTAGATTCCTGTATGAAATTACTTCTTTGTTCTAGCCTAATATTTAGAATCCTGGCTGAAATTATTTCTCTGTTCTAGCCTAAGATTTAGATTCCTACCTGAGATTACTTCTTTGTTCTAGCCTAATGTCAAATTCCTTCCTGAAGCCTACTTTCTTGTTCTTGGCCAAAGTCATATTCCTGCCAGGCAGCCCGTTTCCTTGTCCTTGGCCCATGTCAGACTATTGCCAAGCAGCCCCAAAGGCTCTCCATCTTTCCCCATTTTTTTATTTCATTAACAACACTGAGCCTGTCTTACGTCATTCTGACAAGAATGCCTTTCTTACCTGTCATGAAATAGCAAAACATTTATGTCTTAGGTTGATAAAGCTCTGTGCAGAATCTTACTTGTCCTTGGCTTGCCAGCCTGTTAATTTAATAACTCTGTCTGGGGGTCCATTTTCAGGTTCAAGCCATGTTTAGTTGTTGTTTATATTTGCTAATGTAAACACTATGGGTTGAGGTAAAGACTTTGCACTCATGATTTATTTTTACGTAAATCTAAGATCCTACCTGAACATTTATCACATACACTTTCATTCTATTCCATAATCATTATTAAGCACCTTGGGAATTCTCAGCAATATGTAATTTGTGATTAACTTGATTTTGTTACATAGTAAGATGTCTGTGCACTAAATCAAAAGTTCAGAAGTGAAAGATTTGTCCCAAGTAGGCCAATACTAGTACTCAGTGACTAATTTTTAGCTGAAATGTTGTCTACTTACTAGAATGGCATATACTAACAAAAAATGGCCAGTGATGTTTCAGAAAATTAAGTAACTAATTCTATATTTAGGGATTTGGTTCTGATGGGTGTTTATATGAGCAGCAAATATTTAAATTAAAAATAATAACTTCAAAACATTCTATAAATAAAGTAAAATAATCAGCAGTATTTTATATTTGGAAAGGATAAAATGAGGTTTGGAAAGCTGAGACTACATGCTTGGTAAACTTTCTATTGTGAAGAAGAAATGTTCATGTGCTAAAAGAAGGTAAGAAAAATTGAATTAATTTCTACCCAGTTCTGACTATTCTTAAATCCAATCACCAGTTTCTCCTTGAGCTCTGCTTTGAACTCTGATTTACAATTGCTGGTTCTCCCTATATGAAATTAAACAACATCTAGATTAAAATGAAGGGTGATTTGTGATGTGATGAATTTATGTATAGTTAGTCTATGGAGACAAAGCATCAAAATATTTATTTTGGGACTTCTGGTCTGGGCCCAAGCACAGAGCAGATCTCCAGCAGCAGCTCTGTACTCAACCTTCCAAAACCCAGAGGAAGAGGGCCTCCCAGGAGCTTTAACTCAGGCAGCATGTCAGGTAAGGAGACAGCAACACCCATCCCAAACAGGGAGTAACCAGGACCCACTGGGACCCAGGAATTCACTCCTGGCCAGGAGCACCAGTTCCTTCTGGTCTGGGCCCAAGTGCTCAGCAGATCCCAGGTGATAGCTCTGCACCCAATCTCACAGAACCCAGAGGAAGTGGGGCTCCCAGGAGCTCTAACCCAAGCAGTATCCTAGGCAAGGAGGCTGCAACACCTGCCCCAAACAGGGAGTAACTGGGACCCACTGGGACCCAGGAATTGGCTCCTGGCCCAGAGTACAGGTTCCTTCCAGTCTCCACCTGAGCACCGAGCAATCTTGAGCCTCAGCTCTAACCCCAGCAGCAAAACCCATCCCAAACAGTTCTGACACAATCTAGATAATAGAAAAGACAGGCTCCAGTCAGAGACAGCACAGGTAGCACAAAGGAGATCCAGATGGCAAAAGGCAAGCACAAGAACACAAGCACCAGCAACCCACGGCTCTTGTCATCATCAGAACCTAGTTCTCCCATGTTAGAAAATCCTGAACTCCCCATATCACCAGGAAAGCAAGAAC
>NW_021604576.1:5426489-5508255 GCF_004785775.1 Grammomys surdaster | reverse complement strand
AGATCTAAAATCACTTCTAATGCTGATGATAGAGGACTTTAAAGAAGACATAAACAACACTCTCAAGAAATTTGAGGACACAGGTAAACAGGTACAAGCCCTTAAAGAGGAAACACAAAACTCCCTTAAAGAATTAGAAGAAAACACAAACAAACAGGTGAAGGAATTGAACAAAACTATCCAGGACATAAAAATGGAAGGAGAAACAATAAAGAAATCACAAAGAGGGACTACCCTGGCGATAGAAAACCTAAGAAAGAAATTCAGGAGTCATAGACACAAGCATCACCAACAGAGTACAAGAGATAGAAGAAAGAATCTCAGGTGCAGAAGATACCATAGAAAATATTGACACAACTGTCAAAGAAAATGCAAAATGCAAAAAGTTCTTAACACAAAACATCCAGGAAATCCAAGACACAATGAGAAGTCCAAACCCAAGGATAATAGGTATAGAAGAGAGTGAAGATTCCCAAATTAAAGGGCCAATAAATATCTTAAACAAAATTATAGAAGAAAACTTCCCTAACCTAAGGAATGAGAATAACCACAGTCCCATAATCACACAAGAAGCCTACAGAACGCCAAATAGACTAGATCAGAAAACAAATACCTCCCGTCACATAATAGTCAAAACACAAAACACACAAAACAAAGAAGGAATTTTAAAAGCAGTAAGGGAAAAAGGCCAAGTAACATACAAAGGCAAACCTATCAGAATTATACCTGACTTCTCACCAGATACTATAAAAGCCAGAAGATCCTGGACAGATGTCATACAGACCCTAAGAGAACATAAATGTCAGCCCAGGCTACTATATCCAACAAAACTTTCAATTACCATAAATGGGGAAGCCAAGATTTTCCATGACAAAACAAAATTTACACAGTATCTTTCCACAAACCCAGCACTACAAAGGATAATAGCAGGAAAGCTCCAATACAAAGAGGGCAACTATACCCAAGAAAGAGCAAGAAAATAATCCCCTTCCAAAAAAAACAAAAGAAGATAACCACATAAACAATGCCTCCAATATTAGCAAAAATAACAGGAAGCAACAACACCCTCTCCTTAATATCTCTTAACATCAGTGGACTCAATTCCCCAATAAAAAGGCATAGGCTAATGGAGTGGATATGCAAACAGGACCCAGCTTTTTGTTGCATACAGGAAACCCACCTCAGCCACAAAGACAGACACTACCTTAGAGTAAAAGGTTGGAAAACAATTTTTCAAGCAAATGGCCCTAAGAAACAAGCTGGAGTAGCCATTCTAATATCGAATAAAATCGACTTTCAACTTAAAGCTATCAAAAAGGATAAGGAAGGACATTTAATACTTGTCAAAGGAAAAGTCAACCAACATGAACTCTCAAATCTGAATATCTATGAGCCAAATACAAGAGCACCCACCTTCATAAAAGAAACCTTACTAAAGCTCAAAGCACACATTGCACCTCACACAATAATACGGGGAGACTTCAACACCCCACTCTCAGCAATGGATATATCATGGAAACAGAAACTAAACAGAGATACAGTGAAACTAACAGAAGTTATGATCCAAATGGACCTAACAGATATCTATAGAACATTTCATCCTAAAGCAAAAGAATATACGTTTTTCTCAGCACCTCATGGTACCTTCTCCAAAATAAACCATATAATTGGGCACAAAACAGGCCTCAACTGATTAAAAAAAATTGAAATAATCCCTTGCATCCTATCAGATAACCATGGTCTAAGGCTGATCTTCAATAATGACAAAGACAATGAAAAGCCCACGTTCACATGGAAACTGAACAACACCCTACTCATTGATAATCTGGTCAGGAAAGAAATAAAGAAAGAAATTAAAGACATTTAGAATTTATTGAAAATGATGACACATCATACCAAATGTACAAAACAAAGAAAAAATACTAAAAGCAGTAAGGGAAAAAGGTCAAGTAACATATAAAGGCAGACCTATAACAATTACACCAGATTTCTCACCAGAGACTATAAAAGCCAGAAGAGCCTGGACTGACATCATACAGATCCTAAGAGAACACAATTGCCAGCCCAGATTACTATACCCAGCAAAACACTCAACCACTATAGATGGTGAAACCAAGATATTCCATGACAAAACCAAATTTGCACAGTATCTTCCCACAAACCCAGCACTTCAAAGGATAATTGATGGAAACGTCAACACAAGGAGGGAAACTACAACCTAGAAAAAACAAGTACTCTTCCAACAACCCCAAAAGAAGACAACTATACAAACATAATTCTACTTCTAATAACAAAAATAACAAGAAGCCACAATCATTTTTCCTTAATGTCTCTTAACATCAATGGTCTCAATTCCCCAATAAAAAGACACATAATATCAGACTGGATACACAATCAAGACCCAGAATTTTGCTGCATACAAGAAACACACCTCAGTGACAAAGACAGACACTACCTCAGAATAAAAGGATGGAAAACAATTTTCCAAGCCAATGGTCACAAGAAACAAGCTGGAGTAGCCATTCTAATATCAAATAAAATTGACTTTCATCTAAAATTAATCAAAAAAAGATAAGATTTTTCCTTTCATACTCATCAAAGGAAAATAGAAACAGAAGGAACACTACTCAATTCGTTCTATGAATCTACAATTACACTCACACCCAAACCCCACAAAGAACAGACAAAGAAAGAGAACTTCAGACCAATCTCTCTTATGAACATTGATGCAAAAATACTCAATAAAATTCTAGCAAACCCAATCCAAGAACACATCAAAACAATCATCCATCATGATCAAGTAGGTTTTATCCCAGGAATGCAGGGATGGTTCAATATTTGGAAATCCATCAATGTAATCCACTATATAAACAAACTCAAAGAAAAAAACACATGATCATCTCACTAGATGCTGAGAAAGCATTTGACAAAATTCAACACTCCTTCATGATAAAAGTCTTGGAAAGATCAGGAATTCAAGGCCCCTACCTAAACATAATAAAAGCAACTTACAGCAAACCAGTAGCCAACATCAAACTAAGTGGAGAGAAAGTTGAAGCAATCCCAATAAGATCAGGGACTAGGCAAGGCTGCCCACTCTCCCCCTACTTATTCAATATAGTACTGGAAGTCCTAGCCAGTGCAATTAGACAACAAAAAGAAGTCAAAGGGATACAGATAGGAAAGGAAGAAGTCAAAATATCACTATTTGCAGATGATATGATAGTATACTTAAGTGACCCCAAAACTTCCACCAGAGAACTCCTAAACCTGAGAAACATCTTCAGCAAAGTGGCTGGTTATAAAATCAACTCAAACAAATCAGTAGCCTTCCTCTACATGAAAGATAAACGGACTGAAAAATAAATTAGGGAAATGACACCCTTCACAATAGTCGTAAATAATATAAAATACCTTGGTGTGAATCTAACCAAGCAAGTGAAAGACCTGTATGACAAGAACTTTAAGTCCCCAAAGAAAGAAATCGAAGAAGATCTCAGAAGATGGAAAGATCTCCCATGCTCATGGATTGGCAAGATTAATATAATAAAAATGGCCATCTTGCCAAAAGCAATCTACAGATTCAATGCAATTCCCATTAAAATCCCAACTCAATTCTTCACAGAGTTAGAAAAGAAAATTCTTAAATTCATATGGAATAACAAAAAACCCAGGATAGTGACAACTATTCTTAACAATAAAAGAACTTCTGGAGGAATCTCCATCCCTGACCTCAAGCTGTACTACAGAGCAATGGTGATAACAACTACTTGGTATTGATACAGAGACAAGCAGGGAGATCAATGGAATAGAACTGAAGACCCAGAAATGAACCCACACACTTGTGGTCACTTGATTTTTGACAAAGGATCTAAAACTTCCAGTGTAAAAAGAACATCATTTTCAACAAATGGTGCTGGTTCAACTGGAGGACAACATGTAGATGAATGAAAATTTATTCATTCTTATCTCCTTGAACAAAGCTCAAGTCTAAGTGGATAAATGACCTCCACATAAAACCAGATACACTGAAACTAATAGAAGAGAAGGTCGGGAGGAACCTCGAATACTTGGGCACAGGGGAAAAGTTCCTGAACAAAACACCAATGGCATATGCTCTAAGATGAAGAATTGACAAATGGGACTTCATAAAATTGCAAAGTTTCTGTAAGGCAAAGGACACTCTCAATAGGACAAAACGACAACCAACAAATTGGGAAAAGATCTTTACCAGTCCTACATCTGATAGAGGGCTAATATCCAATAAATACAAAGAACTCAAGAAATTAGACTCCAGACAACCAAATAACCCTATTAAAAATGGTGTATAGAACTTAACAAAGAATTTTC
Source organism: Grammomys surdaster (assembly GCF_004785775.1). Lineage (NCBI taxonomy): Eukaryota > Metazoa > Chordata > Mammalia > Rodentia > Muridae > Grammomys > Grammomys surdaster. The sequence goes on along the minus strand of NW_021604576.1, from coordinate 5,503,905 downwards.
AACGGAGGAAACTCGAATGGCCGAGAAGGACCTAAAGAAATGTTCAGTATCCTTAGTTGTCAGGGAAATGCAAATCAAAACAATCCTGAGATTCCATCTCACACCAGTCAGAATGACTAAGGTTAAAAACTCAGGTGATAGTAGATGATGGTGAGGGTGTGGAGAAATAGGAACGCTCCTCCATTGTTGGTGGGACTGCAATATGGTGCAATCACTTTGGAAATCAGTGTGGTGGTTCCTCATAAACCTGGACATAGCATTACCTGAGGATCCAGCTATACCACTCCTAGGCATATACCCAGAAGATGCTGGAACATATAACAAGGACATATGCTCAAGTATGTTCATAGCAGCCTTATTTATAATAGCCAGGAGCTGGAAAGGACCCAGATTTCCTTCAAATGAGGAATGGATTCAAAAAATGTGGTATATTTACATAATGGAGTATTACTCAGCTATTAAAAACAATGAATTCGAGAGGTTCCTAGGTAAATGGATGGAACTAGAAATTATCATCCTGTGTGAAGTAAGCCAATCACAAAAGAACACACATGGTATTCACTCACTGATTATTGGATATTAGCCCAGAACCTTGAAATGCCCAAGATGCAACTCACAGGCCACATGAAGCTCATGAGGGGGTGATTCGGTCCTTCTTAGAAGGAGCAACAAAATACTCAAGGGAGCAAATATGGAGACAAAGTGAGTGACAGAAACTGAAGGAGGGGCCATCTGAAGACCATTCCACCTGAGTATCCATCCCATGTGCAGTCACCAAAGGTAGATGCTGATGTGGAATCAGGAAGTGCATGCTGATAAGAACCTGATATGGATGTCTCCTCAGAGGTCTTCAAGAATCTGACATATTCAGAGGCAGATGTTCACAACTAGCCATTGAACTGATCATGGGATTTCCAATGGAGGAGTTAGAGTGAAGACCATTGGAGCTGAAAGCATTTGTGGCCCCATGAGGAGAGCAACAAAACCTACCAACCACAGCTCCCAGGGTCTAAACCACCAGCCTAGGTGCACTTAGGGAGGGATCCATGGCTTCAGCTGTATATGTAAGAGCAGAGGGCCCTGCTGGGCATAGGTGGAAGAAGAGATCTTTGACCTCATGAAGGCTGGATGCCCCAGCAGGTGGGAATTTGAGGTTGGGGAGTGGGAGTGGGGGAGTAGGTAAGGGTTATATCCACAGAGAAGAAGGTGGAGGGGTTAGGGGATAGGGGGTTCCTGGGTGGGTGGGGGGATGGGGTAAGTGGTCAACATATGAAATGTAAATAAAACATCCAATAAAAAAAAATAAAAAATTAAAAAAAACCTTCATGAATTAGTTTCTGGGTTCAAACATGAAATTTGACGTAACCTTAGTTTGTGTTTCTGGGCTTTGGTCACTAAGAATAAAATATCTTTCATTTGCTTTTCAGGAGATCAACATATTGGACTTAGCAAATGATTCAAATACATAAATACAGAAAACATCAAAGATGGGGATAAGAGAGCGACATAGAGAGACAAGATCCTAAAGGTACTTAAGAATAAGAAAATAATTATAGACTGGGTGAATTTTGTAGACAATTGAAGAAGAATATAAATTTATATATTAGTTCATCCAAATTTTCATTCAGTAAATCTTAATTTTGTGTACTCTAGAAACTAAATATGGTGCTGGGTGCAGGAAGAACTATGAGAGATTTTGAATTCTTTTTTGAAGTAGGTATAGCATATTCTCTAACATTTAGTCTGGGCTTAGTGTTCCAATGGTTGTTATTCTGCTCCTATTACATTATGACCATCATCTGTTTACTGTTTTTTCTTCTTTGACAATAAACTGCTTGAATGTATAAATCTATTTTATTGTCATAATCATAAATGATATGCAAAAAATGCACACTGTGTAGAAAAGGGAAATATCAAGTATTGTGGCTGTGCATAGAACCTCAGATGACAGAGGTTCTGGGTTTCTTTTTCACATCCAGAAAAAAGGAAGGAAAAGGGAAGTAAGCAAGATAAGCATCTAATTTGAAAACAATTGATAGTCACTTATTGTGTGCTACAACCTAAACTTAACATTTGCATTATTAAAAAGTCATCCTGAAAATGAGACCAGAAAAATTCTTTAAGAAGATTTCTATATATATACAATGATGAATTAAATCTATGAACTCATGTAAAGATAGAGTCCTAAGCCATATTAAAATATTTCAAATAGTTTAATGAAACATCTAGTTTATGAATTCATCATTATCTTCTCCTTCAAAAGTTTTCAATAGCCATTAAGTATACAATTTTGTAGATAATTAAAAATATAATTTTATATATTAGATCAAGTATGTAAGAGTCATTGAGCATCACAGAAAACATTATGTAGAGAAGGTAATTTTCCTTTTGACCAATCGAGAAAGGCTACAAAGTGGGCTCTATGTTCTGAGCATTTTATGTCCCAGTGCTTCACTCCTATTGTACTCTAATTCTTTATATTTATCTCCTATTTCAATTTTCTATTGAGAAAAAATGAAATCCATATAATACTTAAATGTTAGTTACACATATGCGACTTAAAATATATCCCCAATATTTTGTAGACAATATCTATAATATCTTGTAGAAAAGCACAGAACTTACGTTTATATATTGCAATGGAATGCAGGTGGTAGAAGACAAGTTTCTTATTGACAGAAGAGAGTTCATATGTAAACTAATCTGAGAACCAGGTGGATTCAAAACTCTCTCAGAGCCTTTTCCAAAGAGTGAACAAAAGAAAACTAGTTCTGTGTCTTTGGTCAAGGGGCACTCTTGGCACAGTCTGGCCTGGGGATGGGGCCCCGGTCACAAAGGAGTTAAAAAGACCTAAAGAATCTGAAGTTATCAGACCCACGGCTGCTATATGCTCAGTCTCTGGTGCTCTTGAAATATGCTGTTTTCCCCTTGTATAACATTGTTTAGCTTCCCATTGACTTCCTTCCATTGTATCATGGTTTTCTGCTGACTTTGTCTCATTTCTTTTCTAAACACTATATATAAGATGCTGTACTTCTTAAGAAACTTGATTGGCATACATCATCAGCTTGTATAATATCTTCTGGTCTTAACTGTTTTTTTTTATATTCTGTCTTCTAATCTCAGGTCTTGCTCATTAAAACCCTGTCAACTGATGAACTACTTGCTAGTCAAAGTAAATAATACAAAATAAGTAAAGATGGCTATATACATTTTCTCCCTCTCCCTCTCCCATTCCCTCTCCCCCTCTCCTTCTCTCCCTGTGTGTGTGTGTGTGTGTGTGTGTGTGTGTGTGTGTGTGTGCACATGCACATACACGAGCGCACACGTAAGAGAAACCGAGAACTAGAAAGGGACAGAAAGAGAAGGCTGCGCCTGACTCCCACTCCCACAGTCATTGTAGTATATTGAGCTCCATAGAGACAGCAGCGGGGCAAGTGAGAGCTGGACAGGCACTGGGCGACTCTGTGCCTCGCAGAGGAAAATCAACTAAACATGGGCAAAGGAGATCCTAAGAAGCCGAGAGGCTAAATGTCCTCATATGCATTGTTTGTGCAAACCTGCTGGCAGGAGCACAAGAAGCACCCAGATGCTTCTGTCAACTTCTCAGAGTTCTCCAAGAAGTGCTCAGAGAGGTGGAAGACTATGTCTGCTAAAGAAAAGGGGAAATTCGAAGATATGGCAAAGGCTGACAAAGCTTGTTATGAAAGAAAAATGAGGGGCTGGAGAGATGGCTCAGTGGTTAAGAGCACTTTTCTGTTGGTTTTCTTTTTGTTTTTGTTTTCCATCTTCAGTTGTCTCTGATGCAGCTTATACGAAGATAATTGTTCTGTTAACTGAATACCACTCTGTAATTGCCAAAAAAAAAAAAATGCAGCTGTTTTGTTTACATTCTGAATGTTTCTAAGTAAATAGAATTTTTTTTATTAGTATTGTTGTCCTTTTCATAACTCTGAAAGTTTTCTTCTCGAGGAGACGCTAGTCTTTTCTTTTGCCCATTTTGAGTCTTTTCATGTCAATAGCTGGAAAAAACCTTTTGTCCACACACCCTGCATATTGTGGTAGGGGTAACATTTTCATCCATAGTTGAAAATCTCCAAAAACGTGATTAGTTGGATAAGAGATATGTAACCCACTTGGCAAAGCAAGGAGTGATCAATTCTGTCACACCATGGGATTATTAGAATCAAGCAATCTGAAAGTCTGTCCTTGAAGGACTAATAGAAAAGTATGTTCTAATCCTTACATGAGGACTCTACTTTAACTGCCATTACTGTGTAATGACAGTTATATTTTGCAGTTTCCCCTACTAAAGAAGACCTGAGAATGTATCCCCAAAAGCGTGAGCTTAAAATACAAGACTGCCGTACTATTTGTTGATCTTAGTCCTAGCGAAGGCTATTACGAGAATGCTTCCTATAATGCATTTGCCCTACTATTTAAATACAGATTGCTCAGGAAACTTGACGTTTAAAGGTATTTTTAATTAGTTGATCCAGTTTTTAAAATTATGCCACATTTAAAATGAAAGGTATATTTTCCTATATTGTGGTTTGTCCCTTTATAAATCAGATACAAAGAAAGAGGATACACTTTGCATATTAGTACTAGTTGTGCAATCTATTTGCTTTTTCTTTATAAAGCTCAAACTCATTCATTAATCATGTTTAATATGCTTAGTTTAGGGAACAATTTGGCAATTTTGTGAGTTTTTTTGAGATTATTGTTCTTTTAAAGTGCCAATGTTTTTAACTAGCGTTCTTGTAATCTTACATGCTTTTGTGATGGAGAGCTATTATATAATTTTGACTTGGGTTCTTTACATTTGCGTTTGTTAATGTAATTTGAGGAAGAATACTGAACATGAGTCCTGGATGATACTAATAAACTAATAATTACAGAGGTTTCAAATATATATATATAAAGGGAAACAGGCATAGAAATAGAAATAGAAAGATTATCCATTATTTTTGTTTTTTGACTTTTGTTTTTTGTTTTGTTAATAAGTCTAAAAGCAAGGTTAACACAAATATAGATATTGGTTTCTAATCCTTTCATTTAATAAAACAAACTAGAGATTGTAGACAAATTCTTACTAGGGATATTATATACTAGATTAATTGAGTTTCTCCTCCGGTGCTTAGATGGTAAATCTTGGCTAACAACTTGTAAATATTCAATCCCTTAAAAACATGATATTTATACTGAAGAAATCAGGCTTCTGGTTTTTTGTTTTGTTTTTGTTTTCTTGGCTTCTTTATGTTGTTAATAAAATAATTTAGATATTTACTTGGAAGAACACTTGAAGGAAATTTTGTTGAGAGTTTTAGGGAAAAATAACATACCAGGAAAGGTATAAACATTGGCAGTTGCCTGGAGAAAGGCAATGAAGATAAAGAAGAAAGAAAGCAATGCTATATATAGCCATCTATGCTAGAGTGAAGTTCCTTGGTAGAGGGAAAGGCAGCATTAGAGAAAAACAGTGAGAATGAGTATCTAGGAAAGTAGGTTTTGGACAGTATCAAAAAACCAAAGAAAACATTTTTTTTTTAGAGAAATTAAGGAATGAATTAAGAAAGATAAAGAAAATTATATTGTTTTTGAGTAATTCAGACAAACAAGAAGGTTCTGACATGTTAAGTGATGAAAGCTTCTAAAGGATTGCTTCTGAGGAAGACAATTCCATTAATAATCTTTGTTTTTAGTGTATTTTCATATAAACCAGCTTTTCTTGGAGGCAGATTCCTGGCCATATAGCTGACATGCCAAATTAGATTAATTTTAAGCAGAGGAGACAATAATATATCAACTCTTATGATTGTTAGAATATTAAATTCTGGTACAGGGCCAGAAGTTGAAATTCCATTCTATTCTTTTGATCAGGATAAGGTCCTGTTGTCTTTTGTTTCTCAAAAAGCCCAGATACATTTCCTAAGGTCTAGGTAAAATATTGAGGCCTAGATAGAATGCTAAAGCCTAGATAAATTATGTTAAGGCCTAGGTACTGTTATCTGACTAGACTGCCATTTTGTGCTATTTTTAATTTTATAAGGAAAATTTCTCATATTTTTTCTATTATGCTGTTACTAGGAAACTTTCTCATGTTCAGGTTTATTACATATTCTGTTATGTTCTGTGCCCTTGGAAACCATCACAACAGAAGTCAGAAATGTCTTGTACAGTTACCCACAATAACCTTGGTCCTAAACCAATCATCCCACAGTGATAATTGCACGCAGTGTATGAGTCTTTATGGTATTTGCTTTTATAAGCTGCCTCGAGGATGGACCCTAACTTAAGAGACACCTACACCAATATAAGAAATTATTTGGAATAAACCTTCCATTTTGAGTAGGGGTCTAGTAAAGTTATACTTCCTAGGACCTTCCTGGGAACTGACATTCTACTTGATGGGAGAGACATATACATGGGTAACTGATATTCTGCTTGACAAATTAAGGCATGAATTTTAGATAAGGTAAGTCTCTTGCCACAATTGAACATCCCAACAAGTGGGAGCACTATAAACATAAAACAGAGACATGCTCCTAAGCAAATCATCTATCTGGATATCCAGATTGGTATGATAACTTGGCATAGATATTTGTGGATTTTAGGATTAAAGAAGAGATTGAATTCTAACTCAGTGTAAAGGTTAAGCTCTTGTACTTGAATCATGGTCCTGATTCATCAGTCCTGGGGCTGGGGCTTATGCTCAATAAACTATCCCTTTCTGACTAAGATCTATGTTTCTGTGGTTTGTGAGGTGACATTCCTGGTCCCCAGCATCTTTATCATATGGCAATTTGAATACTAAGGTGCTACAAAGCTAGTAGCTATCCTTTTAGTGTTATCAAGTAAAAAGGAGATTGGACCCCAAAACTTCAGTGAAAGCTAAGGCTATTGTAATGATTCTGTGAATATTTGTGTATTTGTAGTAATAAAATATATGTATGCTTTATTAATACATTTTGTAATCTAAGAAAGTCTTGGATAAATACAAATTATTGCATATATATAATACACACACACATACACACACACATACACACACACACATATATATATATATGTATATATATATATAAATTTCTATGTCATTTTTTGTTTCTCTGTTATTGTCATATTTGGTAATTGATGTCAACAAGAGATAATAAGAGGGAAGAATATAAATACTGGCTCTTTGAATTTATCTCAAAAATTCACTTAAGGATAAGATTATTCCTTCCTTAACTATTAGGAATCTCTCTTTTGAAACCATTAGTGATTGGAATTTTCTTTATCTGAAGGTTTTATAATATCTTTTCAATTGTTTAAATATTTAAAAATATTTTATGTATTGTATAACTGTATAAATATTCATCAAGTTCAATTTGTTAAATAAGATGACATACTACCCTGCATTCTATGAATATGGGCTATGAATGAATGATTCAATAATATGTACCTGCTAGGAAGGTGATCAAGTATGAAGAAAGCCAACATTCGGAGAATAACTTCAAGCATATCTTTAAAGATGAGGTGAAGTATACTAATTCTGTTTTCCTAGGAAGTTCATAAAGCTTATTTGTATTAGGACAAAAAAGTTCTTACAAAGTAGATAAGAGATAAATACTTTTCATAAGCTATTTTCAACCTACATATCCTTTAACACACCTATAAGACACACTATTAAATAATACTCGAGATTTTCAGGTATTCTTTGAAAAGCTCTAACATTGTGGATTGGCATTTGGTTTGTTGGTTGGTTTGTTTGTTTTAATCACTTCAAGGAGAAAAATTGTTTAAACCATTTCTAAAGTATAAAGTACTTTAAAGTCAGGGAATTTTTGTGGTGATCATCAAAGGATAATATTATTTTCCTTGTGTATATTGTTGCATGACATTACTGTAACAAGATAATTAATTTTAACATGGATATCACAACATAAAATAAAGTGATTGACTTACCAGAAGAAGATTGTGTGGTTGGGAAGGGGACAGTTTTAAAATTCCTTTAGAAATACAGTGGGATTTGTTATATAATCTGTTTTCCATTCCATTTAAGTAAGCATAGTTCAAAGCACTTAGCTCTGAAACACTGGTGGGGCTCTAAGTGATTGGAAAATAACGTACCAGAAAATTTAATAACATAAAATAAGTTAATTATGGGTTCTCCAATAATGGTCAATGCATTAGGTTCATGCTAATTTATACTATACATCAATTATTTCTTTGTCTAGTGAAACGTTTCTTTTCAGAAGATAAAAATCTTGAGCTAAATGTAACAAATACATTGCACACGTCCATCAAAAGATGGTTACATATTTTTCTTAAAATATGTACAATACTTAGTTTGTTTTCTATTCTTTTTCTGATAGGTAGCTAGTTTAGCTCCGTAACTTAGTTATTGTGAGGTGCATTGTAACTGTGCTGGAAGAAATGTTTATTTTCTAATATGATAACTGTCGAGGAATTTTAATCCAGCAACATGGCTGCTCTGGCAAGGGATCACACCCAAAGAACTTCTAGGTCTATATGATCTGGCTGGAATGTCATACCTTTAATCCCTCTAGGTGAAATACAGACACACCCTTACTATACACCTTTAATACCAAACAATGAAGGTAAACTTAGTTACTAGATGGAAGCTGCCATGTTTGAAAGTGAAATCTAATTGAGGAGCAGGCAAAGTGATAAATCAGAAAAAGATTTGATAGAATGAGTAAGACATGAGATATGCCCAACACTCAAAATAGCATCATAGGAAAGAGAAGCTATTTAAGAGAACAACACAAGAAATGGAGGTGACTTAAGAGAGTAGCAACAATAGTAGCAGCAGAGGAGAGAGAGAGAGAGAGAGAGAGAGAGAGAGAGAGAGAGAGAGAGAGAGAGAGAAACAGTTTTACCAAGACAGTTTTACAGAGACAGGTTGCAAGTGAAGACAGAAGAAGCCAGAAAATGAGAAGAAGCCAGAAGATTAAAACAGATTGCCAGAGTTAGTTTGGGCCCAAGCAGAACAATTCAGTCAAAGGGTAATAGAAGCTGAATTGAATCAGTTACCTTAGAAGATCAGATTGTATGGAGGATAGAATCTTCCAGGCCGAAGGATAGTTAAAAGAGAGAAGGAATCACTCTGGGCTTAGTCCAGAGTATTTGCACAGGTTGAGTATGGCTTTCATGTCATTACTTCATCTGAGGAAATAAAAGAGACATTTACATCTGGATGAGCCTCCAAAACGATAGTAACATATGGCAAATACAAGATTCTCAGTGCCCCTCATTCTATAAAATACTGCAATAATTGATATGAAACTAGAATTCCTCCCAGGAATCATATACTCAGAAAATAAAAATAGTAAAGCCTTGCCAGCCAGAAATGAAAATTGTATCCCAGAAAAACATATTTTGGACAGTTGTTCGTACCTATCAGACCATCCTGTAACATAAGATCAAAATCAAGATATAACTAGCCAGTGATGAACAGAACGTCACCTTAAATGTTCCTGCTCAGACAAGTACTACTGTAGACATGTATGTAAATTTTAATCTCATGTCAATACACTGAAAATATACTAATGTCATTTACTACATCACTTTGTCCTTCTTCCTATAAGGCTGTACTAAATACATCTCCTGTTACATTTTTTTTTAAAATTTAATTCTATTTTAACTGTCTTCTTCATGTTTGCCAAACTTGAGTTGGTACAGATTATTATTCATGTTTGGTAGCAGAATTGTAGGGAACACAAATTTGTAAATTTGCCCATGATATGTTGACTTGGAGTCTCTGGAGTAAGTACCTAGGAATGGTATCCCTGGACCATACCTTAGATATATTTGTTATGGCCAGATCATAACATCCTTATAGACTACGAGAGAACATCAGAGAACCACAAGGAGTCCAAGTCATATGTAAAAGTGGTAAGTCTTTATTTAAGCTTGAGCTCAGACCGTTCAAACTCTCAAGTACAGTGGAAGTTGTAGAAGGTCCTGAGCTGGTACAATCCTTGCCTATTTATCATGGTAGCAGAGTGAGGGACTTTCTAAGTTGGCAGTAACATGATTGGTTGACATTTTCTTGGCTCACTTCTATTGGCTAGCAATGATTTTAGCTTGGTATGTACAATGGTTGCTAGCTTAATTTTTATCCTTCAGACATTAGGTTATTTTTTTTCCTTAAGAACTGATTGGTTGTTGCTAGGAGTTGAGTGACTATTTACCCAGGGGAAATGTGATTGTTACTAGATGATATAGCTCCTGGAACAAGTTGGGAGTTTTCCAGTAGCTGAGTTCATTTAGTGGGCAAGATAATCATAAAATGGAATATGAAAGCAAAATGGAGTTTGTAACATTAAGCTGAGCCCTTCAATATTCTAGGATCTTTAGAGAAACATCCATGATTATTTCCAGAGTTTCTTGACTACTTTATATTCCCACCAGAGGCACAGAAGTGTTTACTTTTGTCTACTGTTGTCTCCATCTCAGCTAGAATTTGCTCTTAATGTTTTCTTAGTGTCATCTTGATTGGGTAAGATTAAAATCTCAATGCAGTTTTAATTTCTGTGATGGCTAGTAGTAATACAATAAAAAGTTTCAGCCATCAGAAAAGATAAACACATGTTGTTTATATACAGTAGATACAATTGTAGATAATAAACTAAGTCAGTCTCAGTATATTACAATTTTGTCTGTTTTCTGTGCCCTAGATTTTATACAGATACATCTATATAGATCATATAAATACAACTAATATAAAAGTAAAAGTGAACTGTTTGGAAAGAAAAGAGATTAATTAAGAAATAGAGGGAAGAGAAAGGAGTAAGGGGAACAATAGGAAGCAAGCAAGCTCCAAATACAGTAAATACTGGTATAAAATTATTTTATGAAATAAGTTTATAAATAATAGTGCAATAAAAATAATAACTAAAATACTTAAAACAGCACGCTAAAGTCTGAAACAGAATTTTTCAATGGCCATAGTAACAAAATAACTAAATATATATAAGCCTTATAATTAAATGGAAACATATACAGCTGAAGAGATGGCTGAGGAGTTAAAAGCATTTGCTGTTCTTTCAGACGACCCAGGTTTGGCTCCCAATACTGACATAGAGCTTGGCCTGTAATTTCAGCACAAGGTATGTATGTACATATACATGTATGTATACATCTTAAAATAGAATATTCACATAGACATGCAGAATAAAAGAATCAAATCTTAAATAATATTGAATGGAAAGGAGAATTAATTTTTGTCTATTAAGAACCTGGAAATATCCACTTACTTATTAAACATTTGTTTATCATTTTGTTATTCTCCTGAACTTTTTCATGATGGACACTGTGGTGGCTTATATAATAGGGGTGCTAATAGATTCATATATTTGAAAACTTATTCTCCAAGTGGGGAAAATATCTGAAGAGGATTAGGAGACGTGGCCTTGTTGGAGGTGGAATGTCACTTGGGGTTAGGTTGGAAGTTTAAAATCTTACTCATTTTCAGTTAGCTCTCTCTGACTTGTGGTTATTGTTTCAACATATAGCCTCCCAGATATTGCTTCAGTTCCATGCCTGTCTTCCCATTGCCATACTTCTTACCATGTTTCTCATGTACACTAACCTTGGGAATCATGAGCTCCTAAATTAAATGCTTTCGACTATAAATTGCTTTTGTGATAATGGTTTGTCATGGAAATAGAAACAGAACTAACTAAGACAGAATATAAGTCATATGTCTTTAATTCTGAGAACCCCAAAATGTGCCCATTGGAAATTTGAAAATTGTTCATAGTAATTTACACACATTCAAAAATTGAATAAAATAAGAAAAAGATAAATGAAGTATTGAAATGGTTTACAATGATTCAAACATAATATTTTATCTTAATAACACACAAAATTAATATAAGCATGATATACTTTCAGTTCTAATAATTCAATAAAGTTGAATGTGATCTATTTATTTTTCAGAGATATGGTATATGACAGTTTGCTATTATAGTAGAAGCATGTAATAGAAAATATAATGTATTATTATCTCAAAGAAAATTGTCTTTCTAAACAATATATTTCCTATAAATGACCAAATAACTCTTCACATGTGATGATGGTTTGTAAGACTAAGTGTAGAATGTTAGAGGTTTTCTTCATTTGAAAGCATTCAACCTTATAGTAAACATTTAGTAAACTTCTGATTAAACTTAATGGAACATCAAACTCTTAAATTGAGTGGTGGACACTCTCCAATATGTAAATAGGTGCCATACATGATGATCTAGGCAAGATGAATATCTTAGACTTATACATTTAGGCTAGCACTTTTACCACCATTGTTTTGAAACATTAAAGAAATTGGAGTTAAAATCATAAATCATACAATAAAGCTTAAAGTCAATATGATTTGATCTCTTAATGCTTTGTTGGAATCAGTGCCAAGCAATACTAATTCAATAAAGTTGTGCTAAAATATATAGGACAATTTATTGCAACAACAAAGACTTTTTCTTTATATATAGAAGACATACTCCATCTTCAATAAAGACAAAAATATCTTCTACACTGTAGAACTATGGCCTATTATGAAGGGTTAAGACTATAGAAGTTCCTAAAATATACATTAAAAAAAAAAACAGGGCTTAACAACTTGGGCTACTTTATGGTCTCAGTTAACACTGGACATGTTATCATTATTAGTCTTTTTATACAGAATTCATATTTGCAAGCCACTGTTGTTATTTCAAAGATCTATTATAAGACAAAATACAGGGTTTTTTTTTTTGTTTTGTTTTGTTTTTTTTTTTTTTTTTTTTGGTTTTTCGAGACAGTGTTTTTCTGTGTAGTCCTGGCTATCCTGGAACTCACTCTATAGACCAGGCTAGCCTCGAACTCTAGAACTCAGAAATCCGCCTGCCTCTGCCTCCCAAGTGCTGGGATTAAAGGCTTGCACCACCACTGCCTGGCCAACAAAATACAGTACTAATGATTATGTTTTTCATCCTCAAGCTGGTTTAAGTAAATTAAAGACCTCTATCCAAAAAAAGATGATTATTGACTTTAAGAAGGTATATCATCAAAATGTAGGTCAGATACTTATGTTTTTAACTTATTTTTTCCTCCTTCCCTCCTTTTCTTTCTTCCTCCTTCTCTTCCTTTATCTCTACCTTTTTCCCTTCCTTCTGTCATCTACCACTGTATGCAAAGTTTGCCTTTATTTGAACTCATAGTCCTAAAATCTTCTTGAAATGTATTCAGAAACAATCATACCTTAACATCCGGATTTAATGGAATTTAATGTTTTTCTGTACCAATAGGTTTTTTTTATAATATAGAATGTCAAACACTCTATTTTAATTCACTTCTGCATAACTCAAATATAGCCTATGTTATAAACCATGACTACTTTATTTTCTGTGAAGTTATGGCTATTTTTTTCATCATTTGCATAATGCCTGCCTTTTCCACTTAACTTGAGCTCAATAGCTGAGATCAACAATCAATTAATATTGATCACTTGCTGGCAAGGATTTTAAATTATTACTTTCCTGTTAAATTATTCAAAGTAAACATGGGGAGTCTGTGTTTCTATGCTTGGAGCACATAAAATGTTCAATAAATTTTGTTGAATGCTCATCACTTTTACCAGAATGTCTAACTGAAGTATTATATCACAAGGGATTAGTAAAATATACTTCTAAGTGTGTTTCTTAGGTCTTTTCCAGATAATGGAATATAGCAATTAAGATTGGAAGACATGATCTGAATATGGGAAATACCATTCAATAGGCTGAGGCTTTTTAAATGTTTTCTATTGGTTATTTTATTTAATTACATTTCTAATGTTATCCCCCTTTCCACTTTCTCCTCTGCAAAACCCCTATACCACCCCACTTCTATGAGGTTGCTCCCCAACCCATCCACTCCTGCCTTACCACCCTAGTATTCCCCTATGCTTGGAAATCCAACCTTCACAGGACCAAGGGTCTCCTCTTTTATTGATGCCAGATAAAGCCATCCTCTGCTACTTATATAGCTGGAGCCATGGGTCTTTCCATGTGTATTCTTTGGTTGGTGGTTTAGTCCCTGGAAGCTCTGGGAAGTCTGATTGGTTGATATTGTTATTCTTCCTTTGGGGTTGCAAACCCCTTCAGCTCCTTCAGTTTTTCCCCTAACTCCTCCATTAGGGTAGGGTGAGGCTTTCGTAAAACAAAAGTTGAAGCATAAGGAGGACAGGCTATCCTGTAAACTTCTAGGCTTTTTGAGTAATATCTATTGCTGATGACTGCAGTTTCTATAACCCATATATGTGAGCTCATAACTGTGAGGTCACTCTGCAATGAGCTTTCATAGTGAGAGGGACATTATGATATATATATATGTATATGTATATGTATATGTATATGTATATGTATATGTGTGTGTATGTGTGTGTGTATGTGTATGTGTATGTATATGTATATATGTTTTTCATGTATATATATAATATATATATTCATGAAAAAATATATATTTTTAAGAAAAACTATGCATGGAGACTAAGCTGTTTCTCTCATGTCCAAGGATTGGGGTTTTAGAAAAATAATAAAGAATACCAATATTGTGCCCTTCCCCCAGTCAATGGTCCTTAAGACAATATATTAGGGAAGCCATAAGTGTTGGAAAGAATGAGCTCAGAAATGAGATAGGAGAATAGCAGTTATGTTTTTCTTAGTATTTTAGAAAAACAGAAAAACGTCCAAAATTTTATGGGTGCATTATGCTTTGCTACTTCTCTAGGTGGTAAGAACTCTGGGAAGGAAAAATACATTATTTCACTAAATGAGATAGATAAGTACTTGCCCATGTTTTTACCATAGCTTAAGGTAAGTCCACCTTCTTATGAGATGAATCCACCTTTCTGAGGCCTGATCACTCTTATTGGAGAATAGCATACCCCCATCTAGAGACAGATTCTATTCTTTAGTATGGTATCACCCTTCTGAAGTAACTCATAGATCACTTAGATGACCTGAACTCAGGGAACAGACTTCATGTGTTTTTAATGAAAATCTGGTGATCCAGCTCCATAATTGTACCAGAAGAGATCAATCTCTAATCTACAGTTCTAGTTCCCACTTTCACATACAGTACTTAGACAGGAGTGCTCCTTTACAAAGATATATGAAACCATAAATCCCTCTATCATTTCTGGTTGGAGATCACTCTATATTACATTTGGGGTCCCTTCTTTGAGGTGCTTGTCTATTTTCAAACTCCTCTTCTCATCATTCCACCCCATCCCAAAAGGGAAAGCCTATATCCATTAGGGAATTTAGTCCATGACACTTCTGGTTTTCTTGAACTAAATGTGTATGATGAGTGTCATAGTATGGGTACCTCTCCATTGAGCCTTTCTAAAAGACTCCCAAAATATATTAGTGCTTACAATTGTGTAATCACCAGATGCAAATAAAGGATGTCTTAGATATGTTATCTAATTCAACATGGTCAGCTTTAAAGACATATGTGTTATATCAAAACTAAATGGATTCAGCAAGTTTTATTCATACATAAATATGTAACAATAATAAATAATAAAGTTAAGAAGTTGAGAGGGAGTAGTGGCTAGCATGGGTGGAGTTGGAAATGGTATGTAGAAGTGATATGACTACAGTATATATATATATATATGAAATTCTCAAAAATAAAAGAAAAAGATGATCATTAAGAACAGATGTAACAACAACAAGGATTTTATTTCTATTAATTTACTTGCTCTGCCAACTAACACCCTCTAATATATTCTGCAAGTTATCTCAATGATTTCAATCTAAACAATTCATCTCAAAGACACCATTCTGATTTAATTTATGGTGTGGGTATAACAACAAAAAAAAAAGAAGCTGATCTGAAAAACTCTATGTACATTCTGTACTGGCTCTGGTTTTCATAGATTTCTATGCCTACATGGGGAGCAGCTCTGCAGACTTCCTCTTCTCCATCTTCCCAGTTGAGAAAATAGGTTGTGTCAAGTCATAACGTACAGTCACTTTACTTTCGCAACATCTTGTAAAGTGAATCGTCTTCTCCTTTTTCAGGAATGTAGATCAATACTTAACAATGACTCCATCACAGAAGCCTCAGTGGAAGCACTAATAGCTAGTGTACAGCCAAAGCAGATCAGAAGCTTAGGAAATCTTCCAGAGACAATCTAAAAGAATCAAGTGACACAACATGAAACTCACATATGTTAACAACCTGTGTGGGGAAATTTAAACCATATTCAATCAAGAAATAGGAAGGAACTTTAAGACTCACTAATTCTTTCCAACACTGAAAAGAATATTTTCATTCATCCATTCCAATTTCAAGCATGGGATTGACTAGCTTCAAAGATATTTTTGTTAGCATGTGGTCAGTTTTAAGAGTGTCTTTAAAAGTTCTTCCTAAGTGCTTATTTTTCTTACCTCCTTTTTCTTATCACTTTGTTTCTTTTTCTAGTTAATTTCTACAAGAAAGAATCCAGAGATATGCACTGTCTTGTATCATATTAAGAACCTCACTCAAAAGTCCTATTCAACACAATGAAAATACCACTTATCCTCCCCACATGCCACCAGCAGAGAGAGCTCCAGATATTCAAAGTATACATAAGCATATTTATGCTCTGTTTATTTCTTAAATAATACTGACATTTTTAAAGAGTGAGTATGAAAGGAATTCTTCAATTGTCTTTCTAATGTAAGTGAAGCAACTTCATTATTCAGGAATGAAATAATACTTCTAAGCTTTGCCAAACAATATGCAGATACATCTAGATTTGGCTTATGGGTTTGTTAAAGATTAAAGCATACTAGGTAAAAAAGATGGGCAACAGTTTTCTTGAACATAATGACATGGTACACTAAACAACATTTTATTAAGCTTCATATATAAGGACACTAGAAGAACTTTCATCATGAAATATTTAAGACACATATGAGGAAAATGAAGCTGAGAGAAAAATAACAAATGACATACATACATTTGAAAAAGTTTTATACTATACTTTCTGTGAGGAAATTGAGAAAGGTAAAAAAAAACAAGGAAAAAGAATTACATCAAAGGTTTTAGAAAAGATATTTATAAATAATTTATATAACTTGTTTAAAATTTTATTAGCTTTTTTTCTCCTACCTCATTCTTGAGATCCTTGTTATTTTCTGTATACTTGATAAATTTGGATATTTTAAATAGAGAAATGTCTTGATAATGGATAGGGACGCTTTACAGTCACTGTTGTTGACACTAATAATTATTTTATTTATTCTTATTAAAACTTGAAAACATTCCTGCAATCATTTTAATACAGATACACTGTAGTGCTTTGTCAAGTGTGCTATTTCATAAACCTTCATTCAGATTGGCAAAGGAAAAACATGAACAAGTCTGTCCAATTTGATCAAAAATTGTACAGCTACATTGTAGATGATGCATCCATTCATGCATATACCTGACACTAAGGCACCATCTAACACTTTTATATTTCTAGGTAGGAAACGATCCCAGAAGTTGTTATGTCTTACCATTCCTCAATATTGGGAAATTGAACTCATATTCTCCACATTAACATCTTATATCACAAAAGAGAATTTCAAGGATAATTTTGGCAGCAATATCTTCCTGTCCTGGATCCAGATTACTTTTAGTTTCAGAGAACTGAATTAGAATAAAAACTAACATACAGCAAAGGGTTAAATAATTAAGAAGTAATATCCTCAGTGAAACAATTTTATTAGGACTAACCAGCAATTGGTTTAAGAGAAAATGCTATTGGACTTAATATATCTATCAATCTCTCTATCTACCTAATCAATTTATCATCTATGTTCATCAATATTGCATTAGACAATGTTATTATTGCCTTTTGACTAGCTGAAGATGGTGAGATTAAAATCACAACTTCTTCCTAATTGATTATTTACTAATTACCAGAAAACACTTCAGCACCTCCTATGTACTCTTTATTCTGCTTGTTCCTGAGAATATAGTAATAACCAAACAGATCTACTTGCTTCTCTAATGGAGTATATAATCCAGATGCATTATCAACTATAATCTGTTACACAAATCAGGAGTAAAAAACAAGTTTTATAACTGTCATCATCATTTGACTGTGATTTAATACTTTCTAAAGATTAGATGACCACAGTTCAAATATAAAAGAGTTTTTAAAATTACTAGCTTACTAAAAGGTTTAAGTTTTAGAGTTGATTAATTATAAATGCAATTGATGCTTTATTGCTTTATCTTAATGTATTTTATTTTGTCATGTGTGGTTGCTACCTCTTAGAGTCCTGTTCTTTCTGGAAGAGACAGAAAGGAAGCAGATCCAGAAGAGAAGGGGAGGTAGTAGGAACTGAAAGAGTAAAGGGAGGAGAAACTATAATTAGGATATATTGTATGAAAATAAGAATTCATTTCAATAAATGAAAAATGTGGAAAGAGCATTTGTTTTTTTCTGTAACTAGGAAATAAATCAAAGTGGAGAAAACACAAGCTCAGAATGGACTTCTGAGCATTTACCTAATCATTCATTGATTCAGCCCAGCTGTTTTTAAGCAAGTAATATTAATAGAAAAATATTTGGGAAGATAGCTCATTGTCCCCTAAGATTATATATCATGAAAAACATTTGACCTACTAAACAGAAACAGTATTTTTATCTCTAAATTCTGCATATATTTTTTCTGGGAGTAAATTCACTGGAAAGAAAGTGATACATTTGGCTAATGTCAGGATTTATACCTTTTAAAATATGTTTGTTTTGCCTTGTATTGACTCAGATAAACTAACTGAAGGTTTATTTGAAATTATGGATACTCAAAAAATGACAAGTTGTCAGGGATTAACATATTAGTAATGAATAGGTGAAACACAAGAAAAATTTAAATGCTGTAAAAATGATTTTATATGAAATTACATTATTTACTACTTAACAAACTGACTTATTGGATAGCACCTAATATTGCCAAAGGACTTTGTGAGATAATGATGTATCAATGTAAACTCCATTAAAATGAGATTATTTTTAAAAATCCCATCACTTGCAGGATATTTATGGTTAGGAAATTGTGCATATGTGAAAGTAAGGATTATATAAGAAAACTGTATATTTTGCTGAAGTACTCTATACATGAATCCATTGAAAGAGATTTGAGCCTAAGAAAAATTAAAACATTTTCTATGTATATCAAAAAAGAAAGTTTATTCTGACTTTTTATGCTTTTTTCTATCATCTACTAATGTCAAATAACTTACTCTGACCTACAGACTGAATTTATCCCTTCTACCTGCCCAGCTTTTTACTGGTCACTGTGATGGCTGATGAAAGTATTTGAATATGTTCAAGCTATTGTAGCCTTGAAAGCAGAGTCTCCTTTCTTGTTAATGCTGTAAACCATATGGCTCTGTTATCCAGGCCTAATTGTTTTCCTTTATCAAAGGCTTGTAGATGTCTTTTGGTGAAGATCATTTTACTGTTTTCTCTTCATTGTTGTTATTCTTTGGCATAACTGTACTATGACTTTATTTAAAGGAATCTATCAACTTCAGATTTTGTTTATTTGATTTTTCAGTCATTCACCTTCATTTTAGTTTTTTATTCTCTTTATTATTCTGTTTATATGTAATAATCTTTTTTTTTAAATTTTTTTATTGGATGTTTTATTTACATTTCATATGTTGTCCCCTTACCCCATCCCCCACCCACCCAGGAACCCCCAATCCCCTCACACCTCCTCCTTCTTCTTTGTGGATGTAACCTCTATCTACCCCCCCACTCCCACCTCCCCACCCTCAAAACTCCCACCCCCTGGGGCGTCCAGCCTTCATGAGGTCAAGGATCTCATCTTCCACCTGTGCCCAGCAGGGCCCTCCACTCTTATATATTCAGCTAAGGCCCTGGATCCCTCCATAAGTGTTCCCAGGCTGGTGGTTTAGACCCTGGGAGCTGTGGTTGGTTGGTAATAATCTTCAATATCTTAATTCTGTTCAAGTATATGTTTATTAAAAATTTCTCTATATTTTGCAATAATATTTATAATATAAGACTGGAGCAGTAAGCAAAGGATAGCTGGAAAACAAAACCAGGATAATAACAATAGTAATTACAAACAAGTTTAAATTTCCAATACTATGTGAACTTGCATGGATATTGAAAGAGAAATGGATAGATGAATGATAAATAGATGACAGATATATGATAAATATATATAGATGTACATAGATAGATGATAGGTAGATATATAGGTAGAAAGATAGATGACAGGTAGACAGATGATGATTATATATAGGTATATATATATATATACAGATGATAGATAGATAGATGAATTATAGAAAGTTAATGATTAATAGGTGATAGGTAAATGATAAGTTGATGTAGAGATAGATGATAGATAGAAAGATGATAGATAATAGAGAAATAGAGACAGAGAAGATACATAAATGATAGACAATCATGTGGTCAGTTATAAAAGACAATCATGATTCTCAAAAGCAGAAATAAACTTTATCAGCACATGTATGGTCATGAATCCTCCCATATAATCAGACTGAAGACGTACCACTCCTGCAAACACCTTTGTTGTTAAAATTCTCTGAATTTCCATCAAAGGTCAGAGCAGCAGTGTGGTTTTGCTATCACAACACTGGAACATGGGAAGAAGAGAGATCCCTGAAGCTCATGGGTCAGCCATCATAGCAATATTGATGAGTTTCAGGTTCAGTGAGAGAATCTGTAAAAAAATAAAGGTGGGGAGCAATGTAGGAAGCACATCTCATGTTGATCTTGGGTCTGCCCATAAATACATCCTCACAGACACAACCATACTCTCAGCCATGTGACCAGACTCTTACCAGTACACACCCATACATAAATCCAAAATGCCACAAATGCATGCACACAAATGATTGAATATATTTTCTCAAATATCTATCTCATAAGGAAATACATGACTCACTCCATTGCATGTTGCCTCACCAGAAAATGCAAAGCTTCCTTTATTACTTTCATTATTTTACTTTTCAATATAACTAAAAGATTATGAACATATCTTGATTACAGATCAATGAAGTCAACTGAGATTGTTTATTAATATAACTACCATAACCCTCCTACACCCAGAGACAGCTTGACTCCCAGGAGGTCCTTCATAACCAGGCTCACAAATGATACACACTCCCTCCCCAATACCTGACCTAACTAGCAGCCACAGGACCTATCTGCCCTACCAGAGATATATCTTGCTAGTGATCAACAGGAGCATATTGGATGCTCCAGGCCCTTCCCTTCTGCCCATACCCAGAGACAGCCTGACTTGAGGAGGTCCATCATAATCAGGCTCATAGGAGAGAAAGGCTCCAGTCATTTAATACCAGAGTTACCAGGTGGTGAGAGGCATGCACAAGAACATAAACAATAGAAACCAATGTCTCTTGGCATCATCAGAAACCAGTTCTCCCACCACAGTAAGTGCTGGATACCTTAACACACCTGACAAGCAAGATTCTATTGTAAAAATCCCATCTCAATAAGATGATAGACAGCCTTAAGGAGAACATAAATAACTCCCTTAAAAAACACAGGAGAACACAGGTAAACAGGTAGAAGCCCTTAAAGAGGAAACACATAAATATCTTAGAGAAATACAGGAAAACACAAACAGGTAAAGGAAATGAACAAAACTGTTCAGTATCTAAAAATGAAAATAGAAACAAAAAAGAAATGACAAAGAGAAGCAACCCTGGAGATGGAAAACCTAGGGAAGAGATCAAGAGGTACAGATGCAAGCAACAACAATAAAATGCAAGAGATAGAATCAAGAATCTCAGGCATAGGAGATATCATAGAAGATATTGACCAAAGCCTATACTCAACAAAACTGGAAAATCTAGATGAAATAGATGATTTTCTAAACAGATACAAGATACCAAAGTTAAACAAGGACCAAATAAACTATCTAAACTGTCCCAAAATCCCTGAGGAATTAGGAGCAGTCATTAAAAGTCTTCCAACCAAAAACAAGGCCAGAGTCAGATGGTTTTAGTGCAGAATTCTATCATGCCTTCAAGGAAGACTTAATACCAATACTCCTCAAACTATTCCACAAATAAACAGAAGGAACACTATGTAATTTTTTCTATTAAGCCACAATTATGCTGATACCTAAACCACACAAAGACCCAAGAAAGAAAGAAAACTTCAGACCAATTTTGTTTATGAATATCAATGCAAATACTCAATAAAATTCTCAAAAACTGAATCGAAGAAGATATTAAAATGAGCATGCACCATGATCAAATAGGTTTCATCCCAGGGATGCAGGGATGGCTTAATATATGGAAATCCATTAATGTAATTCTCTAAATAAACAAATTCAATGTAAAAAATCACATGATCATCTCATTTGATGTTGAAAAAGTATTTGACAAAATACAATACCCCTTCATGTTAAAAGTCTTGGGAATTCAAGAATTCAAGCCACATACCTAAACATGATAAAAAAAAATATACAGCAAACTAACAGCAAACATCAAATAAAATGTAGAAAAATTTGAAACAATCCCACTATAACGAGGAACAAAACAAGACTGCCCACTCTCTCACTATTTATTCAATATAGAACTCAAAGTTTTAGCTAGAGCAGTTAGACAACAAAAGATCAAAGGGATACAAATTGGAAAGGAAGAAGTCAAGGTATCGCTATTTGCAGATAATATGATACTATACATAAGTGACTCCCAAAATTCTAAAACAGAAGCCTATCGCTGATAAACAACTTCAGCAAAGTGACTGGATATAAAATTAACTCAATTCAGCCAATGATTCCAAGCAGTTCAAATCAGACAGTTCACAATCCTGTACAGAATGGCCAATCTTATTTCCATTTCATCTGTTTCAATCACAGTCTGGATATGCTGGAAACTTAGAATTTAATGTTGTTATAAATCAGTCATTGGGTTGTGGTTCATTCTTGTAAAGTTAAGGTAATAAAACACATTTTAAAGTCAAAAAAATAAAAAGAAATCGCATAGTTCAAATGAAAAAAAAATTAACTCAAAAAAATCAACACTATTCCTCTATGCAAAGGATAAACAGACTGATAAAGAAATTAGAGAAGATACAACTTTCACAATAGTCACAAATAATATAAAATTTTTGGTGCAACTCTATCTAACCAAGCAAGTGAAAGATCTGTATGGCAAGTACTTCAAGTCTCTAAAGAAAGAGACTGAAAAACTCAGAAAATAGAAAGGTAGGATTAACATAGTAAAAATGGCCATCAAAATTCCAACTCAATTCTTCAGAGATAGAAAGAACAATATTCAGCTTCATGAGGAATAAGAAACAACACAAGGTAGAGAAAATAATTCTCAACAATAAAAGAGTCTGTAGGACCCAGGGAGTTTAGAGGTCTGGTGGAATGGGGAGTGGGTGGTGCGGACATCCTCATGGAGACAGGGTGCAGCAGGAGATATGGGATGTGGAAGAATTGGAGTTTGGACCTGGAGGGGAATGACATCTGGACTGTAAATAAGTAAATGAATAAAAAATAAATAAATAAATAAATAAATAAATAAATTCTAAGAGAATCACCATTCCTGACCTTAAGCAGTACTACAGAGCAATAGTGATCAACAAAAAAGCCACATAGTATTGTTACAGAGACAGACAGATCAATGGAGTAGAATTGAAAACCCAGAAATAAATACACACACCTATGGTATTTGATCTTTGACAAAGAAGCCAGAACCATCCAGTGGAAAAAAGAAAGCATCTTCAACAAATGGTACCAGTTTAAGTGGTCATCTGCATGTAAAAGATTGCAAGTTGATCAAATTTTATCTCCTTCCATAAAGTTCAAGTCCAAGTGGGTCAAGGACCTCCACATCAAACCAGATATGCTGAATCTAATAGAATAGAAAGTGGGAAAGAGCCTTGAACACATCGGCACAGGTGAAATTTTTCTGAACAGAACACCAATGGCTCAGACTGTAAGTTCAACAAGTGAGAAATGAGGCCTCATGAAACTGAAAACTTCTGTAAGGCAAAGGACTCTACCAATACAACAAAATGACAACCTACAGATTAGGAAAAGATCTTTATCAACTCTACATTTGATAGAGGGCTAATATCCAAAATACACAAAGAATTCAAGAACTTCAACTCCAGAAAATTTAAAAATGGTCTACAGAGCTAAACAAAGAATTTTCAACGGAGGAATCTCAAACATCCTGAGGAAACTAACATCCTTAGTCATCATAGAAATGCAAATCATAATGACCCTGAGACTCTACCTTACACTAACAAGAATGGCTATGATCAAAAACTCGGGTGATAGCAGCAGGCACTGGTGAGGATGTAGCATAAGAGGAAAACTCCTCCATTGCTGGTAGGATTGCGAGCTGGAACTGGCCCTTTGGAGATCGATCTTGAGTTACCTCAGAAAACTGACAATAGTTCTACCTGAAGACACAGCTATAGAACTACTGGGCATATACCCAAAAGATGCTACAACATATAACAAGGACACATGCTTCATTATGTTTATAGCAGCCTTATTTATAATAGCCAATAGCTGGAAACAACCCAGATGTCCTTTAACAGAAGAATGGATACAGAAAATATGGTCCATTTACTCTTTACAACTTTTATAGGCAAATGAATTGAGCTAGAAAATATTATCCTGAGTGAGGTAACCCAGACCCAAATGACATACATGGAATGTACTTACTGATAAGTGGATATTAGCCCAAAAGTTCAGAATACCCACAACACAACTCACAGACCATATAAGCTTAACATTAAGAAAGGCTAAAGTGTGGATGCTTCAATCCTACTTAGAAGGGAGTATAAAATAATCACAAAAGGCAGATGAAGGGAGGGACCTGGGTAAGAGAGGGAAGGAGGAGGAAAAACAGTGAGGAACACGATCAAGTACGGGAAGAGACAGGAAAGAAATCCAGAAGGTCAGGAGAAGAATTGGACTATGTTACAGAAGTGTGTGGAACTGGGGAAATTACTAAAAAATCCCAGAAGTCAGTGATGCAAGAGTTTCTCCTGACCCAATGGGGGTGACATTACTGAAAATACCCAACAACAGGTAGGTAGAATATGAAGAGACCACCTATAGTAGATAGATATGGCCCTCAGTTGAATGATGGGGCCACCCACCCATCTCAACCTCTTTAACCCATAATTGTTCCTGTCTTAAAAGAAATGCAGGGATAAAAAAAAATGGTCCAGAGTCTAACAGAAAGGCCATCCAGAGACCACCCCATCTTGGGATCCATCCCATCTGCACACACCAAACACAACACTATTGATGATGTCAAGAAGTGCTTGCAGGCAGCAACCTGGTATAGCTGTCCTCTGAGAGGCTCTGCCAGCACCTGACTCAGACAAATGCAGATACTCGTAGTCAACCACTGGACTGAGCCCAGTGACTCCAATGGAAGAGTTAGGGGGAAGGACTGATGTAGCTGAAAGGAATTGCAACCCCATGGGAAGAACAATATCAACTAATCAGACCCCTCAGAACTCCCAGGGACTAAACCACCAACAAAAAAGTATACATGCGTGGGTCCAAGGCTCCTGCTATATACGTAGCAGTGAACTGCCTTATCTGACATCAATAGGAAAGGTGATGCTTGGTCCTGTGGAGGCTTGTTTCCCTAGAGAACAGGATGGGATGCTAAAGGGATGAGGCAGGAGTGGATGAGTGTGGGAGCACCATCTTAGAGGAAAAAGGGATGGGAGATGTGGTCGTGAGGTTGCAGAGCAGTGACTGGGAAGGGAGACATTTGAAATGTAAATAAATAAAATAATTAATAAAAAATAATAAAAAGGTTACAATTAATTTAAAAGACAAAAACCAAAAACAAGGCTTGTAAATATGAGTCTAACCAAATTAATTATTAGAAAACAATACAAAATTCCACAAAATGACAAAACTAACAATTTTATTCATTTTTCCTTTAAGAATAAATTTATTTCTATTTATGTGTATGTACTCAGGTTTCCACTGAGGGCAGAACAACGTGTCAGAATCCAAAGATTTACAGTTAAAGACACTTGTGAGCCATTATGTGAGTTCTTCAAAATTCATATAGTTTAGATAATATAGCATAAATGAAGGCACATGTAGTATATGGTACTATGATGACAAAGAGTGACATGTCCACCAGATCCAACTGGACTCTCTCAAAGAAGATCCCAGTAGGAAGGGAGCCCCATACAAAAACGAAGACAAATACCAGATGGATTGCTGCTCCAGAACTGAGAAAGCAGTCTTGTCAGATGTAGTACAGGTGTTGAGAGTCTGAGGGGAAAAGGATGAAACTCTAACTCTGGAAAAGAGTGAGATAGAAAGAGGGCAGTGTGCTTTAGGATGTAGAGATTTATGCCTAAAACTAAGTGTAGGTTGAGACATGTCCAGGAAAGACCAAAAAAGGAACAGGATCCATTTTATTTTGTCTTCAGATTTTAAAAGTTCATTTGAATAGTTACAGTCCAAACACTTTGGCATTGTATTTTGACACTTCTCTAAAATTAATACCTGTATACCCCAGTGTTTCATTTCTTGTTTCTTCTTTCTGCACTGTAGACTCTGCAACAGTTGCTGCCTTTACCAAAAAACAAAAACAAAAAACAAACAAACAAAAAAGCCCAGAAATTTATTCTAAACTAGCACAAGACCAATTCAACTGATGGCAAACATTTTTCTCATGTTTTGTTTCTGTTCTACAAGAAGACTTCAAACAAACCATCATTCAAATTATTAGAGGGGATGTAATATATTTTGGTGGGTTTCATGCCTTATTTATGAATGGCTTCATGTTTCTTGAACCACTGTCTTGAAGGAGTTGTAGATGAGGACAAGGGTAGAACCCAGTGAAAATTTCACAAACGACTGTTCACAAATATGTTCTTTCTCCCAACAGATTTGCAGTACTTTGTGTGGGGTAAAATATTTGTGAAGATATTTTAGTACAAATTTATACCTGCATTGTCTCAAAATCATATTGTATGCTGGGAAGCAATTCAGCACAGCTCATGCCAACTCAGTTTTCATCCTGACACTAGAAGACAGAGAGCAGAGGTCTGTGCTCACAGTAAGTGCTTGATACACACCAGTCAGCTTTTTGTGCTGATACCTTTGGAGACACACTGCTGGCTGCTGGAAGTAGTCCTTAAAGCGATGCTTTCTCTAGTAGCTAAGCTCCGTTTCTCCATGCACAGCTTCTGACTAATTTCATCTCTGTTGTCACTCCTTGCCTCTCATATAAAAACAAGGGTTATGCAATCTCCTTTCTCACTGAATATAGAATTGTGATGATTTTCATTTTGAGAACGTTTGAAAGACTGCTATTATTTTGCACAACCACATTCCTACTAGAAGTCTGTCTTTGTATTTGAATAGAAGTTATATTAACAGGTTATATTAATCAGTCCTTTATGTATATATGTGCATATGTGTGTGCGTGTGTGTGTGTGTTTGTGTGTGTGTGTTCATGTGGGTATATAGATAATGAGATCACAAGTGGGCATGAATGTGTACTCAACCACCATCTTATTATTGTTACTTTCTTTAGTTTTTCAGTATGTAATAAGTTATTTTTTGTTTATTATTGAGAATTTCATTAATAAGGACTGGATTTACATCTTTTATAATACTGTCTTTGCCCTCCAACTCTCTTAACTCCTTTATGTCTTACCTACTCCTTAAATTCACATCTTAAATGATTACTGGTGTGTGTGTGTGTGTGTGTGTGTGTGTGTGTGTATGTGTGACTTGCTGTATCTGTTTAGTGTTCCTCTTATGTCTACGTGTTCAGACCTGACTGCTTGACATAGAATAATTTCTCAGGAAATTCAACCTTGGAGAAAACTGACTTATCTTCTATCAGAAGCTATAATTGCTTTATAACTCTTCCTCTAGGATTAAAGCTTGTGAAATTTCATCTATCCACATTGACATGTTAACTGCTATTACCATTGTGCAAATATCATTTAAGTGAATATATTTTCCTTTAGTTTTGAGATTACAATATTTTTTTAGGATTCATGGATGCAGATTCATATGCATATATATCATATATATTTTAGGGTTATATATATCCATCCTTATTTGACAGCTGATTCTCAGTTCTCTGGCTGAGAGGGTTTTTTTTTCCCTCTTTCACAGTATTTCCTGATCCTTAGGTGGAGAATTGTGCTGCAAGTGTATCAGTTGTTTTGGTATACCATGGTCAGATGTTCTCTGTAATTTAATCTGTTGTGGTTTTCTGTAATATTCTCTGTCCACTGGAAAAGGGGGCTTATTTTGTGAGAGGTGAGAAACACATTTATCTGTGAATATAAGGTTAAGTTTCTTATAATGGTATAAAATTATTCTTGTAGCATTGGTAGGTTCCTGTCTAGGAATCATGATCTCACCAAACAGAAACGCTTGGCTGAGTTTAAATATTAGGAGTAAATTTCCTTCTACAGAACAGGCCCTAGGTTCAATTAAGTGGCTGTTGGTTATTCCAACATATAAGGACCACCATTACATTCTTAATGAAATCTTTCCATATGAGTAATTTTGGCAGGTCACAGACTTTACTTTTTATAGGTTAGTTCTAGCAGCATTACTCTAAGCCCTTGTGTCTGAAGTAGGTGATGCCTTCAGAAAAAGGATCTTACCTTCAAGTTCTGGGAGGCAACAAACGGCAAGCTCAATAGTCTATATTGCTTTAGGGGTGTCTTGAACTCTCTTTTTTTAAATTGAATATTGCATTTCTTTGCATTTCAGATGTCATCCCCTTTCCCCATCCCCCGATAAGCCCCCTATTCCATTGCCTATCCTCCTTTTTGCATTTATGCCATTTTGATTACATGCAAGAATTAAGGTCAGTTCTAAATCTTAGGCTAGAACAAAGAAGTAATTTCAGGCAGGAATCTAAATCTTATGCTGGAACAAAGAAGTAGGCTTCAGTCATGAAAATGACTTTTGGCTAGGACAGGGAAGTTGGCTCAGATATTTTGGTCATCCTGACAAGTCTTGTACTATCTTAAACAACAGCTTGAAATGAAAGTTCTCATAATTGCCACTAGGGCTTTGTCATGATAGTGTATGGTTCTTGGGGCAAACATATCACTTTAAGTGTTATAACTTTGTTTAAACTAAAATCTATCTATCATCTATCTATCTATCTATCTATCTATCTATTGATCATATATCTATTTATCTATCATCTATCTTTACAAATATATGTTTATAAATTACACAAACATATTTATATATTATATAATATGTATATATAATTAGCAAATTATACATTTGTTTTCAGATATATATTTTTATAATACATAAATATATAATCCCTGTTTTTAAGTAAACATAAAATTATGCTTCCTTATGACTTTTAAAATATTCCTCTCTCTCATCCTCTCTTCCCATCCAATTCCTACTTTTCATTTATCCCTACATAACAATTCTTCCCCACCATCCTACCTGCTCTACTCAGCTTCATACCTTTCTTTTGAATAACTCACTAACTCCAGCTATTGATGCTCACATGAACATAGGTGGTAACATGAACTGAAGCATCTTACCACTAGAAAAAATAGAAATTATTTTCCTTCGTAGAAATTATAAATGACCAACAATCTTGAGCTGTTTGAGCCTGAGATCATACACCTGTCTATACCAGAATTTTGAAAGACTTGATCTTGAGCAGGAGATCTTGTGCAGGTAGCAGGGATGAAAGTGATAGACACTATTGTTTGAGTCCAGCCATCTAAATGCAGAATCTTTTGTTTAAGCAGAAAGGACTTTCCCACTAAGCTAGCTCTTCCTATGCCTAAGATTAATTTTTAATATCCTACCTGAAAGTAAAGGGTCAAATGTTCCCAACTGCTGAGCCTAAACAATAGTAGGCATACTTCCTTACTCTTAAATTCTCAACAAAATCAAATTAGAATTTTTAGTTGAGTTAATAGTGAAAATCCACATTTGTTTTATTAGACAATGAGTTAAGTTATATGAATTTTTTTCATTTCTTGTGGTCTAGAGCTGTCTTGCAAATTTTTGTTACTTATTTACTTTTCTATATACTTATCTCCAATTCATTGTGCAACTGTGATCTCAATTTATGGCTGTGTCTTTAATTTAGGCTATGTCTTCTTAGCTGTAATTCTTGTACTTAATAGTGAATCTATATAGACTAAGCATTTTACATTATTTTTAGCATCTTCTACCCAGATTTACTTTCTTTCCAATTATAGAAATTTAGATACAACATATCCAAAAACATTTTTAAAAGTACTGATTACTATGCTTAATTCATAAATTATATATTCATTAAAATATATTATATAATATATTAGTCCATAAATTACACATTTAATAAGATATAAATTATACATTATATACATATATTCACATATTTCCTTAGGCAATACATTATTTCATGTTTGCTTTCATTTATATTTAGTTTCAGAATGTAAACAACATAAGTACTGAGTAACACCCAAGCTTATTTTCCCTGAAAGTATCATACCAAGGTTTTGCACATTTTTTAGTATCTTACTGCTAAGTCTTTGCGGCGAAGTGAATGCTGCTCTCTGTCTCTGTCTCTGTCTCTGTCTCTGTCTCTGTCTCTCTCTCTCTCTCTCTCTCTCTGTGGGGGGGTGTAGAGGACACAGGGTAGCTTTAGCAATTGTTCCACAGGCATTTGTCAAGGAAGCTGTAGAAGTTGAACACAGTTCAATGGTCCCTACCCATCTTGACTTCCCTAGCTTTAAGACAATGAGTGTCCCCCACCATGTCCAGTAATTTTTTCAATACTGGTTTACACTGTCCACCTCGGATCCTTCTGCTTGCTTTCCACATTCTTGCCTCTTCACCAACACAGCCAGCTCCTTGGCCCTCTATTTAGACTTTTCATTCTCTTATTACCTAGACACTCTGTCTCTCTAATTTTTTTAAATTTCTTTTGTGCTTTTATACTCCTTTATTCTTAGTCTACAGTTAATCTTGTTAAAAGAAGCACTTGCTATTTTACTGTAAATTTTTTTCCCACTGATTTTAACCTCACACAATTCTGTAGTTGCTAAGTATATACTGACATATAATATCAATGTATAATATATGTATACAGGTATATCTAAATATACCTAAATTTGCCATCGATATAAACCATTCTCTGAAAACAATTCCTAATATTATTCTAGAAATACCTTAAAGTGAGGCTTAAAGTTATTTTTAATTGGATTAATTTGTATCCTAGTTTTAAAATCTATCTTCTTTGTTTCTTCTTGCTATCTATCTATCTATCTATCTATCTATCTATCTATCTATCTATCTCTTTTGCCTTCCTGTCTTAACACACACATACATACTGCACCACAAACATAGTTAACTCCTCTTCTCCCTTATGACCTACTGTTTGCTGATGCTGTAGTATAGTGTAACTCTCAAGGTTTACAGTCCTAATGTTTAGGGCTCCTTTATGCATTGTCTTTATATACCAGCCATATGTTTTTAAGTGAAGCAAGAAGCCATCCCAGCTGTTTTGAAATATACTCTAATACGATGGGACACATACTCTTCATCAGATGCAGAGTGGTTGAGTTGTAGAAACAGTAAGAAATGAGAAGCTAACCTTTTTTTTAAACCTTTTACTTCATGGTATCTAAGATTAGTATTTTCCAGTACTGCTAAATACTTTTTATTTCTTAAGGGTTTCACTCTGTAGCCTAGGACTTTCAGTAATTGCGTATAAAGATTGTAGCATCATCTATATGTCCATATAACCAATTTGTGTAAAATAAGATGCCTAACTTTTAAGATTGATTCTATTATTTATAATTATGGGTATTATGTGTCTATGTGTAGGTATATAGTCATGTGTAGGTGTTCCAGTGAAAGCTAGAGGCATCAAGATCCCCGAACATAGAGTTAGGAGGCTATGAGTCAACCTACATGGGTGTCAGGTATCATAGTCAGGTCTTGTGCCAAAATAGTACTATTTTGACCCCTGAGTGTCTCTCCGGCCCCAATAAGATATAGAATTCTATTTTCAACTAAATGATCCTATGTTCCTTTAGCACACTAACATGTTATTAATGTAGATGTTTGGTGTTAAGATATTTAATAACTGTAAGGACCCCCGAAGAGGACCCCCCAACTCAAGTCCCAATCAGCGCGCACCCAAGGAGACAGGAGAGACTGACTGGATGCAAATGGCAAAAGGCAGTTTACTAATGAGGGCCCTCAGATCGAAACTCATCCCATGCAGGGGAGAGAATCGACGAAGACCCCAGGAAGTTTAGAACTTTTATAGAGGGAGGCACAAGGGGGAAGGGAAAAGTGGGAAATTCTGGTGCGGTTACATATAATTGGATATTTCAAACATCAGCACTTTGCATAAGCAATCATTTTGACAGGCTGGATGACCCACTATTTTTGACCATGAAACCTCAGACCTTCTAGGATAAACACCAGGTGGCCCATTACTCACTTGGGCATGTTTAGACTGGTCAAGATATGTCTTCGGTTGTTTCTACATTTTTGGTCACCTTGTCCCTAGAGGTGCTTGATATTTTTATTATGGCTATTCTCAGCAAGCTCAGCAAGCAGTCTGGTGGTCCTTGCCAAGTTGTTGGTGGTCTCTGCTGAGTTGTTTTAATTTTTTACTCTCACAATAACATACTCTATTTTAAATATCTTTGGCTTTATTTTAGTAATGCTGTTCAAACTTTTGACTAACTTACTATACTTCATATTAATTGAATTTTGAAAACTTATTTTCAGGAGCTTTTATTTCTTTATTGTTAGATACAACATATAAATATATAAAAAGAGAGAACTGGAGATTTTCTTGGGCTTCAAAAACAAAAACAAAGAGGTCTCAAAATCTTTTCTCTGAAAGTATAAAACATGAGTGTGCTCCGACCAAGGTTGATACTGCAGGCCAGAGGCAGCAGGAGCTGGACAAGCACCACTTCTGTACCAGAGCCTGGACCTAATAGCTTCTCTACTACCAGCTGTTCACGAGGGGCAGGATGCTGTGCCAGGAAACTACCTAAACAGGACTCCCCTCCAAAAGAGAGAAGAAATGGAAGTACAGTCATTAAAGCTCCTTCTTCCTTTTTCAAACCAGCTCTCCTGGGCCTGATACCACTTAGTTGACATTTATCAAAACCCATCCATCTTAGTTCCTAACCAGAGCCAGAAGGTGTCCAAAATTTTCTGGGGAGAGGAAGGGGCTAGTGTGATACCAAACAGATCTTTATTTGAAGTCATCATTGGTGCCATTTCTCAAGGCTTATTTGTTTGCTAGCCTGTTCTTTCAGCTGCATGACCAGGCCCAGGGATTTGATGACTTCTCGAAGGCCTCAGAAGTATTTAGTCTGCAGTATCAGAGCAGATTCTGCCTTATTCACAAAGGTCTCAAATCATACTCTGGCTGATCCATCATCTTAGAGAGCAAAAACCAGCCTGGTCCTTGCTGTACAATCTCCTTGAGCTCTTCCATGGCCCTCTCTTCCATCTTCCTGATTTGAGTCATGGCTTCATTAAAGCTGGACATCTGGGAATACAGCTCTTTCTCTTCATTATCTACCAGACAGGTCCCAGTAGAGCTGGCTTCCAACTGAACTTGTTGTTCTTCATTGGGCCTGCTGAGGGGACTCAGCTTCTTGACTCTATCTACATATCTCAGAGTGTTTAAAGTATATTCAGAGAAGCTTATGAAGACATAAATTACTTGTGACCTACTTTTAATAAGGGTTCAACCTCCCCTGTAGCACACTACTCAGCAGAGGTAGTGGAAGAGAAAAGATATTATGGGAGAAGTGGATCTGTTCAGCAATAGTTCTTTGGAGGTGAGCTCGATCTTCTTGGGCAGCAATTCAGCCCAGCATCTCAGTCCCATTGCAAACACTAAATATGATTCAGCCATGGTAGATCAGTCCTCTAGGCAGGCAGACACCAGGCACAAACTGGCAGCTACAGTCCAGTCCTTTCAGCAAGCAGACACCAGGCAACTCCTGACGAAACCACCAGGCTCGCCAACCAGCCTGAGGCAAGGCTGCTGAAGTAGCAAGCAGGTCCTTGGTGAGATTCTCTCAACAGCAGCATTACTACAAGTTGAGCTCAACAACACTATGAAAGGTAAATCAACACATGTGTGTCTTTAGTGAAGAACAGCAAGGCAGAGCAAACCAAACCAAGGCTCAGAGCTCATCTTCCCCTGTCTGTGAGGTCATACTTACACTTCTTCATTAATTGTCCTTTCATGTGTCTGCTATATCAAAACATTCTTTCTCCTGTGTCTGCTTCAGGAAAATAGTCTTCCATGTGTTTGCTTTAGCAAGACATCCTTTCACCTGTGTGCTACAGCAAAATATCATTTGGCATAATTAAGTTTCCAAAGAACTAGAAGTTTCCACTTCAAGCTTATGCTTGCTGAGATCATCGCTATCATGCACGTCCTTGAGTTCTCCCCAGTGAATAAGTTCCTCAGCACCCATGTCAGCTTGCTCTCACTGAATGAGGTATGAGCCTTGCTCTGTCCCAGCGTCCTGATGCCTGCCTTCAGAGCCAGGAGAGGCTTGATAATTTCTGAACCCTCCATGGTAGTCTGTCAGTCAGCATGAGAAGTGTCTGCTCCTCTTTCATTCCCTGCTATAACCACCAAAGAGAATTTGCCATGTAACCTTCCTTCTGCTTAAGAAGAATCTGGAAGCAGGCATGGGACGGAGAGGAACTGGAGTTGGCAAATGTTTGTCCAGAAGTCCAGTAGGTGCTGCCCGTGCTGATCATCTTGATGATGTCAGACATCATCAAAACAGTTAAGCAGACACTCCTGCGGTGCCACAACCTGCACCTGCTGCTTGCTGTCTTGTAGCACATGTAAGTTGGCGTTTTTTTCTTTTCTTTTCTTTTCTTTTGAGCAGATCAAACACCTTCCCATTGTAGATCTCGAACAATGTCATATAAACTTCCAAGTTTAAGTTCCGGTATCGAGACTGATTTTTCAGAAGGAAGACGTCCTTGCATAGATCCCTTTAGATGCATTCTTACTTTTATCAGACAGGTCTCCACCTACTGTATCTTCCCACTGCCTGTCTGTCCATAGGCAAAGCCTGTTACTATTCCCCCTTCAAAAATCATCTGTATCAGTGGCCTGCAGTCTTGCTGTGAACCTGTAGATGATTCTTTGGAAGCTGATTTATCAAAGGCAATGCAGAAAGCCTGGGTCTCCAGGTACTTCCTTAAGTTCACTTGTAATGAGTTCATGCGCCAGGAACAGACACTTGCTGGGAACAGATATCCCATCAATTTCTTCCTTGATCAGTTCTTGTTTATTCGTGGCCACTTCCTAACACAGACACAGATCCTATGCTCTTCAATAGGGTCAGCCACAGTAAGTGGGTTACATTCCATACTAATCTGAAATTATTTAATCATCTAGGCAAACTCCCAGTTTGGAAAGCTGCTGTTATATTCATGAGCTTGCTTTATTCTTATCTCCAAGTTCTGGGCCCTCTTCTCTTCCTGCTTGTTTTTCATTTTCTACATCTCCTTCACAATACATGATTTCCTCTGAACTGAATTCACAGAGTTTGAAGAATAGGTGCTTCAAGTGGAGTGCTCTTGCTTTTCTGCCTCCTCACTGGCAGCACATGTCAGCAGAGTGGTGGTTTCCAAGCTTCTTGCATTTGTGTTACACATTGGTGTTCCTGAGTTCATGGAGTTACCTCAAGCCCAATTGTTTCCTGGTCTCTCCATCAACATTCAATGAAGCAATGACTTAATTCACAGTGCCAATATAAGCACAGTGAATTTTGTTTCATTGGAATGGACTGAAAGAGGTACAACAAATGGCAAAGATATTGATGACATGGCTAGAATAAACCCAGAGCATCTTTCCTTATGACCAAAGGACAGTCTGCCACTGCAGGAAAATGTAACTGTCCCATAGCAAAAACTTAAATCAATTATTTCCAAAATTCCAGCTCCAAAATAAGACCTTTGAAGCTGCTCCACTCACATTTCCTCTGTTTCAGAGGTTCGAATCCCTCCTCAAGAGAATGAAATGGAGTAGGAACTGCCTGTGCCTTCAAACTCTTGCATAAACAGTTTCCCATTCCCAAGGGAATCCTAGGCCCTGATGCTCCACAGTGACAGAATTACCATTGTTGATGGTCAGGAACTAACTTTTAAAATGAAAATAATTTGGATTTCTGTTATTATATATTCAAATATATAAATAAATATGTGTATTTGTGAAATCTTTGAACACTATTACATTTAATTTTAATGATTTTGTTCATTTGATGTGTAAAATTTAACATCCTGTTCATAACCAAAATGGAAAAAACTAATGAAAGAAAGACACTATAAAGAGAAAGAAAACATAGATATTTTCTCAGACCATAAGACTCTTTATAAAATTAATTTTTAACTTTTCAAATTGCAATTAAAATATATATTACTCTCCCTTCCCTTTTCTTACTCCAGTGAATATTCCCTTTTCTCCTGCAAATCTCTCCTAAATCTTCATCACTATTTACACCATATGTGTGTGTGTGTGTGTGTGTGTGTGTGTGTGTGTGTATATATATATATATATGTATATATATATATATATATGCTTGCTGAGTTCATTTAGAGTTGAGTATAAAAGATGTCAGAATCAATCTCTTTGAGTTGGCTAGACAATTAGAGGTCTCATTCCTGAGAAAAGTTTAATTCTCCTTTTCTCAACACCCGTTAATTGCCTATTATTTTTTGTCTAAGGGTGAGAACCCTGGGATTTTCCTACTTTTATGTTAGCATGACTACTGCTATTCCTATTTCTCAGATCATGTTTAGACAGTCACACACCACCGCGGTATCTGAGGCTTAGCCTTGCCCTCAGTCAAAGTTTGTAGTTCTAGGCAATCTAAACTCACATCAGACTTTCTGTTCTTCTGTCTTTTGTAATATTCCTATCCCCTGTTCTGCAATGTTTCCTGGCATTTGGGTGAAAAGAGTTGTCTTTGTATTTGTTTGAGCCTGAATCCCAAGAATCAATTAGGTTCTGCATTATAACTAGTTGAAATATTCTGTAATGAAAGAGAAAAGAAAGCTGAGAAGAGAAGCTTCTTTAATAAGAGGTGAGAGCTATATTTATCTCAGGGTATAAGCATATTTTATAGTACTGTTAGGAATTAGAGTAAAATGGCCATAATAGGTTATCTTCTAAGATGTATGACCTCGCTAGCCTTAGATTGTTGGGTAGGATTCTACAACCAGGCAAGGCTTCTCCCTTGTGGAGTGGGAATTAAGTACAATTAGACAGCTGTTGGTTACTACCAAGATATAAGGGTCACTTTTGCATCTTGGACGATATCTTGCCATGTTGGATATTCTGTAGTTCATATATGTCACGGGTAGGTAGGACTGTTAATTTCTTTCCTTTCTTTTCTTTTGCAGATTTCCTTCAGTTACTGCCTAAGCTAGACTAATGAAAAGATAGTGGCAGGATAGAGTCAATCTGAATTTTTCAATTCCTATGTCCAAACCAGGGAATACTTTTAGTAGTAAATACTTTTTCCTCTGGGAGGCAATTAGGGACATAAGAAATAATCTATATTCTTTTGAGAGCCCCTTGGACTGCTCTGTTTGATAACTTGAGATTCCTCATCTGGAATCAAAAACCTGAAAGACATGTTTTTGTTAGCTTAGGATATTTTAGAGTAATTTGTTAGTTTGACATGGAAATCTAGTTTCTGGTGTTTTTGTTTTGACTTTTTCAACAAATGGATAATAATGGCTCTTAATTTCTCTGTGCCAAGCACAACTTACTGATTTTATGTTGTTTATGAACTTCTTAACAAATTATTAGAGATCCCTCTACCCAAGAACTTAAACAAAACCAGTGTCAGGCATGGCTGCTTTATAAAATATTATTTAGTTCAATTCTTAAGTCTATTCTTAAACATCTTTGGCATTTTCTTTTTCTCAGGTATCTCTCCAAGAAACTCCATGAACAATAATTAACAATGTGCTAGGAACTGAATCCAAGTGCTCTGCAAGAACAATAAGTGTTCTCAACCACTGAGCCATTTCTCTGTCCATCTCTTTGGAGAACAAACTATCCTTTATATTAAGTACAGCCCAGAAAGTGTACATTGATTAATGTGCATATTTGCAGAAGTGTGAGTTGAGTATTTCCCATTTGGATGTATTGTCAAAAGTAAGGTTCTTGGGATTTCCAGTAGAATTCCAGTATCCTGTATCATTTTACTCTTTTCCATAGGGAGAATACCATTTTTTAATTCTATGCTTTGGCTGGATTATTTTAGTCTATGGAACAGATGGCTTTCAAGTTACTGAAGTTGCTCTTGAGAAATGTCTTATGAAGTACAAACTTAAGCAATAAAATCTTTACACAATTTCATTTATTTTTTAAATATGAATTTCATAGATTGAGTTCATGAGACCATAGTTTTCATGTCTATGACAATCATAAAGTTAACACAAGAGAAGTTCAACTTGTATATATTTTTTAAATTAATAAAGCATCCTTAAGAAACTGAAAAGTCTTTAAGTAGACTAATGACACATTAGTGAACAAAACCATAACACTAAAATGAATTTAAATTAGTTCAGGGAAGCAGAAGAAAATAATTTCAATTCTCATCAACTCATACATTTTCTCTTAGTTTCTCTAAATGCAAATTGCCTTATACTTTTAGAATGAGTTTATTATTTTCTCATTTGGGTGCTAAATAGTCTTCTTATTAATTTCTTTTAACTCGCTAGTGTTTGTAACATTCAAATGTTTTAAAATTGCAAATACCCAAGATTCAAATAATGACCTTTTTGGCCTGAGTGTTCAAATCAGTCTGAAGATCTTAGCTGCTTATAGAGTCATGTTCTTGGAGTCTACCTATGGAGAGTTACAAAAGAGAGATTGGTAAGCTTCACGTTCCTTCACCAGACCCAAGGAATAGGTCCATGTGAAGCAAGCAATTCTGTGCTCAGTCCCAGCTGGCCTAACCTTCTTCTGGGAGTTTCTAGCCAGGTGTTTTTCATACCAATGTCTCGGTATAAAACTCAGTGTCAGGGTATCCAGGATCTTCTGTCAACAGTTCTTTAGTTGTAAAAAAAAAAATGGAGAAAACAAAAAGACATTTCTCTACGCTGACTAAGCATTCCAGAGTTCACTATCCTTTTAAATGAGAAAGAATTTCTCTCTCTCTCTCTCTCTCTCTCTCTCTCTCTCTCTCTCTCTCTGTCTCTCTCTCTCTTTCTCTCTCTGTGTGTGTTCATATGTTTAAAAATACATGAGTATGTGTGTAAGTGTGCATGCATGCTTCTGTGCCTGACTATGATGGCAATAGGTCAATATTGGATGTTGTTCTTTAGAAAAAAATACACTTTATCCTTCACAAGCCAGCATCCTCATCTTGGCCTGTTGCTAACCAATTAGGTTATGCTGGCCACTGGCAAGCCCCAAGATTAGCCCTGTATCTACCTCTCCAATGCTAGGATAAAAAGTACATACCACTGTGAGTAGATTGTTATGTAGGTTATGAGGACCAAACCTGCCCAACAAGCACTCTTCCAACTGAGTCATCTCAGCCCAACCATTCTATTCCTTTTTGACTTATGGTTGTGCTTGTCTACTCTTGACATGTAACAGCCTAGATTTCTCCTCCAGACTAGAGGAGGCCCTGATCTATATCTATCTACTGGTCATTATGACACATAACTCATTGAAGACATCTTCATGAATATTTGTACTTTAAGGCCTGGGGATTTTCCCATTTCCTCCATTTTCTAATGTATTTCCACTTTTAAAGATATATTTCCAAGTTTACAGTTTCAGGTGGAATTGATTGCCTCCTCCTC
This sequence comes from Grammomys surdaster, assembly GCF_004785775.1. Lineage (NCBI taxonomy): Eukaryota > Metazoa > Chordata > Mammalia > Rodentia > Muridae > Grammomys > Grammomys surdaster. Next base: position 5,464,009 of record NW_021604576.1, on the reverse strand, counting down.
TGTTTTATCTACATCTTGTCAGGTGATTTAAAAGTAATAACATATTAAAATAGTTTCAACTACATAATTATAGAAGCCAGCCTGGAATGTTACAACACATATGGAAATAAAAAGGGAAATAATCTTCAGTTATCTACCCATAATGACATAACTATCTTAATTATTTGGATATGTATCTTCAAGTAATATTTTATGACAACTACAAAACAAGTATTTAGAGTGTAATTGCATTGTTTTATTGTTACTTCCTTCACAGCATGTATTAACCACAGCTTAGTATATATATATGAACTTTCAAAGAGTTGATAATAATACTTTATAGTGAACTCATGTAACTTCTTCTTAAGACTATATCTGGCTTGATTATAAAAACTCAGAGAATTGCTTCTTAATTTAGTATTAACTACTGCTATAACTGGATCATGAATGTTCCCCAAAGACTGAGAGTTTAAAAACTTGATCCCAGAAAAGTTTTATTGGAAGCTATGGATACTTTAAAAAGTGAGACCTATTGCGGCTTCTTCAGGTCATTGGAGTATGCCTTTGAAAGGACTATGACCCTGGTGTTTCTGTTTGTTCCTTGGCTCATGATGCAGTTCCAACATATGATCCTTCTATGGTCTACTGTTTCATCACAGACATACAATATTGAACCAATTAATCATAGAATAGAACTTCAAAAACCATGAGCCAAAATGTGTTTCTCCCTTAAGTCTTTGTGCAAGGTATTTTTAAAATAGTGAAATAACTAACACAACTACTCATTTATCACCTTATTCATCCTCATCCCCTAGTGGTGATTTCCAATCTAAATGCTCATGTGTGCCTAAGAAATAAGAGTTGTTTTATTTCTGAAATCATGCTCTTCAGACTTTGCTTTGGCTAATACAGAGCTGAATTTAGGAATGGCTATTAAGAAATAAGAAATCTGCCTCACACATCCTAAAACTCCAAAGAATGAAGATAAACACTTCATAGTGAAAACTATGATTTTGGAATTAAGAAAAACCCCACACTTTTATTGTTGCTGGAGGACCAGAAAAGAAATAGGAAATATTTTTTTTAGAGTTTCCTAGAAACATCTGCCTATTTCACTACTTGGAGGATGGCATTTCCTGGACTCTGGCTTTTTTTTAGTACATTAAGATATTATATAACTTAGTAAATATAACTGTTTTTAGGCCTGTGAAAGTCATTTTACTCTGTTGATTGATGGTCATGATAAAATAAAGAAGTGGGCCTACCTTACAGGAAAGATACACTTTACTCGTTCCCTTTCTTCCTTTTTCCCTTGAAGAGATTCTATTTGAATAACAATGACACACATTTAGTTCTAATGTCTATATCTCAAGTATATTTTCACATCTATGGGAGAATATGTGGGCAGTCCTACTTATAAGCCTAAGGACTAGCTACTTGAATGATTTTTAATAAATCCATAATCTAATTGTCAAATTGTTCTGGTTAAAAAATTTTGTAGCAACTTACTTAGACTCCTTTTCAAAAGAACACATAGGATAGGCACACAAAAAAGAAACCAGACTGTGGAGGGGGTATGTGGCCTAGTCTGGGGTGTGGCTGATAAAACCAGTGACAAAACATTGGAGAAAATTGAATTTCCCTTCCTGAGTGGTTATCAATTAGACAGTTTATTCATTAAGGGTGGAGCCACATGTCCACTTCTCCCTCTTAGTGCTAGGACCCTGTCTGCCTTGAACCTGTGCAGGGCTTGTATGTGCTGTCATAGTCTCTGTAAGTTCCATCTTATGTCTGGAAGATGCTCTTTTGTTGGTCCCATCTATCTTCTCTGCCTCTTAAGTTTCTTCATCTCTTCCCCAAAGCTCCTTGAATCCCGAGGGAAGGAGTTGGATGAAGACAACCCATTTAGGACAGAGTGCTCCAAAGGCTCTCACTGTCTGTGCATTGTCCATTTGTTGGTCTCTGTGTTAGTTACCATGTACTACAAGAAGAAGCTTCTCTGTTGGGGGTTAAGTGCAGCACTGATTTATGAGTGCAGCAGTGTGTCATCAATAAAACATGACAGCACATGCTAGTGAGAATGTGAGGAAAACAGAACATTTATTCATTGCTAGTGGGGATTAAAACTGGTGGTCCTAGTTAGGATTTTATTGCTGTGACAAGACATCATTTATGAAGTCAACTATGAATAAATAAATAAATAGATAATGTATTATTACAGGGTTACAGAAAGGCAGAACAGACAAAAGGAAAGGCAAATTTACTGAAGTACATGTTGTTAAAAAACATGCCATAGTTATACCTGATGTCTTGTAAGCTAATTTTAAGATAATAAAATATTAATAGTGAATTAAAATCTCCCCAAATAGGTTTGTAAAAGAACTTTATTAAGATACTCAATTCATGAATATTATATGAAGATATAAACAATGCTCTATTTGTATTTTTTTCTGAAACTTGATGGAATGCTCAGCTTCTCCACTCAAGTCATTTTTGTAGCAGTTGGGAAGTGTTATGGAAATGTCAGGAAAACAAATTAAGAGGGGTGAGGGGATTGGGGGTTCCTGGGTGGGTGGGGGATGGGGTAAGGGGACAACATAGGAAATTTAAATAAAACATCCAATAAAAAAAAGAATTTTAAAAAAAAGAAAGAAAGAAAGAAAAAGAAAAAGCACAAAGGAGGAGGGGGGATAGGATAGGGGATTTCCAGAGGAGTTCTGGGGGGGGATGGGGAGAGGGGATGACATCTGAAATGTAAATAAATTATCCAGTAAAAGAATAAAAAATAATAAAAATAGTAATAAAAAAAGAATGTGCCTGTGCATTGTTTTCAGTAGAAAAGTAGTCTTTACTCTTGTTGCCTTAAAGGTGAGTTTTTTTTTTTTTTCAGTTCAATACATAGCCTTAACTGCCTAGTCTCCCCATTATGGCTTAAGAATATAACCATATAAACACAGACTTTTCACAAATGCCTTCATAAAAATGAAAAAAAAGAAAGAAAAAGAAACAATTCTAACTATTCTCACCAAAAATTTAAAGAACAGAGACGTGAGAATTCTAAGTAGGTGAAGAAACAGAAATGTACTTGCTCTGCGTAACATTGAGAAACTCTGGAGTTGGATCAACTCTTTCCATCCTGTAAGTCAGAAAGGTTTCTTCTAGGTACTCAGTTTTAAACCAAATACAACTTAATATCAATGGAAGAAAAATGAAAAAGAAAAATAAAGGTATGTAAAAACTACTTTCTCTGTATAGGAAAGATATTATTGATATTAGCTGATAAGAAAGAACAACATCAGTATCTTATTCACTATGTCCTGGTTTCAATGAAAATGACCCCAATAGGCTTATAGGGAGTGATGCTATTGGGAGGTGTTGCCATGTTGGAGTAGGTGTGGCTTTCTTGGAGGAGGTCTGTCACTCTGGGTGGCCTTTAGGGGTTCAGTAGCCCAAGCCAGGCACAGTGGCTCTTTTCTACTGCCTGGTAACTTTAATGTAAAAATCTCAGCTCCTTCTCCAGCACCAAGTCTGCCTGACTGCCTGCCACTATGCTTTCTTGCCATGATAATGGACTAAATCTCTCAACTGTAAGCCAGCCCCAATTGCATGCTTTCCTTTATAAGTGTGGCTGTGCACAGCAACAAAATAAAATGCTAACTAAGACACACTAAAATATTTATTATAGCAAGAGAATTCTTATCATTTTTCAACTCTGATCTGCATGCATAAAGTGCCTCTTACCACACTCCATCAATACCATAGAATATACTGACGGAGAGTAGGTCTCAGTGCAAATGTCTAAGGTGTATATTTTATAATTAAGAGCATAGAATGGATTAGAAAGAAGGCTATAGATTTATTTTGAGCTCCAAGTCTCCTCTTTTGCCTCGCCACTTTAATTTGTTTTGACCACTGTCTTTTCAAACATCTCTGGTGCCATTGTTTCTTAAAGCAGGTGAATGTGATAAATGTGGATCTCCTATTCCAATGTGAAAAATCTAGCCTGAATCTAACTTAAGGACTTTCTTTTTATACATTCTTTTCCAAATGAATTCAACTCCAAATTATTGGCTTTCATTTTTGAAAAGTAGAGAAGAATGCGTAGCTCATGAAATTGTTGAAAAATTTCAAAGTCCCTACCACAATACTACTTTCCATTCCCTGGAGGATCCTGGCCCCATTCTTCTGCATAAGTGCCATTCCTCTCCCCTGCCAAATCTCTACCATTTTATCAACCCAGTCACCTGGGATGCCTTCTATCCTCCATTTTCAGGTCCTTTTAATTTCATGCCTGAGCTATTTCAATAGTCTCTTGTCTCTGATCTCCAGCTTATGTCCCCTCCCATCCCTCTTGTTCACTGTTGCCAGACTAATCTTTCTAAAGTATCATTCTGAAACTGCCATTTCCTTGCTTCAAAATATTTAAAGAATTTCAAATAGATACAAGGAGAATTCCAAGCTGTTTGTTGATAGCAAGCTGTGCAGGCTCCATCATATGAACTGGGTAACATTTATTACTTACAGTCTTGGATCCAGGCATTTTCCACCCATTTCTTATAATCCTCAGAGCAATGAAGAAAGGCAGGGATTGTTATTCCTTTTCACAAACAGGAAATGGTGGATCAGGCATGGTTTAGAAACAGCAGAAATACATCAGCTAGCAATAAAAGCAGATACAAGCCTCTGCTTTTGTTTCCTTGTAAAGGATTAGTACTTTCTCAAATATCAATTTCCAAACAAGTGTATACTTAGTCTGAACAGTTTGCATTTCTATATTTCACTTGTCTCCAGGATGATATCTACCATTAGGCTACACATCCCTGTTAGGGAAGGAGGCTAGTCTCTCTCCTTCTTTGCATCACTTAGTCCATATCAAAAATGGAAGGTATATTCAGTACATATTGACTGAAGAACTACTCAATTAAAAAGATAAAGATGGCATTAATGATATCTAAAGTGGTACTTGAGATGCAAAACAATTTGAATGCTACGTTTTTAAGATGATGAAGGTGTTAAGGGTGTGAGAATGGTGTGTGGTATGTTGGAAATCATCTGACAGACTGAGTACGAAAAAAACTGTAAAATATGCATTTTTAAAGTTACATGATGTATTTTGCTTATCTTCCAGTTCTAGTTTCGGATTAATTGTTGGATTCATGAGTGTTCAATTTTTAGTGCACCTTTATGAACTTATGAATCTTCTACCTATGGATCTGTTCTAATTGTAGACTTGTTTTAAAAAGAAACTGTCATCAATCTTAGGAAGCAAATATCATTTTATTGTCTACTTGTGATATTCACAGTATAACCTTTAACAAAATAATATACTAGTTTGTTTTTTTCTAATTTTCAATATGTGTTGTATTTCTCTTGAAATGGTTAAGAAATGAATAGAGGACATTAATTTTTACATTTAGATATTTCAAATATAAAGAGTAATTTAATAACATAAAATGTTTACAAGTTCAACTATAAAATTTAATAAATACAGTGACTCTAAAATTGGAAAAGAATAGATATACCCAAAGGAAGTTTCCCATTAAGCTGATAATAAAATATAAATATGCTCAGGGCTTTGTAACATGCAATAAAATCGCTTCTCACACAAGCAAGCCCACACGCATGAATTCCTGAGTTGAGCAGCATCATTGCTGGTCCCTAGATAGCTGAGACTCCTTGCAGAAAGAATTAGCAATCAACCTCTTTCCTTGCCTCTTTGCAACAGACGGTTAGTAGTATAAGTGAGCAAAACTACTCTTAGAAACCAATCATTAATAGTTAAACAAAAGAAGTTTTGTTACTAACTATAAAAGCAGTTTCTTACCTCAGTTGACATATTGGATAGGAAGTGAAAGTTATATGCATACAAAAATAAAATAATGAGAAAAATAACAAAAGTAAAAATTACATATTTGGTAGAACTGGTATTTGAAAATTAAATTTCAATCAGTGGTGTTTAGATTCTTAGAATCTTTCATTTTTCTTTTTTTCTTTTATTTTTTTTAATATAATTTATTTATTTTTTTTCAAATTGTAATTTATACTCATTCACACAGGGGTTATAAACACAGAAAGGCAGAATATGGGGAAGGGGATGACACTGGAGTGTGGGTGTTAAGTCATAAAGAGTTAACAATAAGGAAAAAGTACCATGAAGCAACGATAGATATTTATCATGATTGTAAAAACAATCTTATTTATTTTATTAGGCAATTTTCCATTCCCTTCCTTAGTGGCAGTGCCTGTCTGCCTTGCTACATAATTGGTTTCGGCTGCTAGCCATCTGACAAAGTCAATTATTTCTTGTCTGCCATGCGGTCCTAGGAGAGCTCTCAATATCTACCAAATTTAGTTTGAAGCAGCTCTGTTATATAGTGAAAGGGCAAAATAAAATCATGATTCCTCTGCATACGAATTTAGTCATACACAGGAAATGTGATCAATTTCTATCATGGTTATAGAGAATTTGTCTTTTCATTGAAAATAGTTCATTTTTTTTCTCTCCAAAGTAATAAAATTTAAAAATATTTATAATTGCAAGCTGTCCAAACATGCTATTGTATTTTCTTGTTACTTGAATAAAATTTGTGTACAGTAAGGGTGAATATGGCCCCATTTGATACCTACTTAGGATATGATTGTGTGGAAAAATTTGGATATATATGTGTGTCCAATGAGGAAACTGTTTTTGAAGGTATTCAATTATAGTTCCATATTTAAAAAACAGCTTGTTCTTGCCCTCCTGTGTGTGAACTGAAGGTCCTACTAGTTCTCCTATGCTCCTTCCAGTCATTCCCTTGAGCTCACCTCTATTACCTTTTTGATTCTTCTAAAGGTGCACAGAATTATACTAGGGATACTATAGCCTCCATACTTGGCTGAGATTCAATTAGTTTACTTGTGCCCTCCTTCTCCACCTCCACTTTGTTCTCTGTAGGAAGCCTCTATCCCAGCATGCCTTAGCCCCACTTCCCACTTCATTTTCATTTCCTTAGTATCTGTCCCTATCCATGGCCAGACCCAAAGTACTACTAGATCTCTCTTTGTCTCCCTTTGTGGATCTACAACACAAGTCTTACTAACAGAGAACTCGTGGATTATCCACTTCTGCCTTCTGCTAAACTACCTTCCACAACACCTATCAGAGATTTCTTGGTCTGAACCCAAAGTTCCAACCAAAATTTCAGATCTGGGAATAATCAGAGTCTAAATGCTAAAATGGAGTTTGGACCCAATACTGAAAACTAACCATTATTCCTCTGAGCACTCATGCAACAAAGGCAAGACCAGACAGAAACAACACAAGACACATAAACCATCATAACTCCAGATGTCTAGATCATATCACAAAGACAAAGGATGAACAGCAAAGACAATTTGTCTCCTCAGAAACCAGCATCCCAATTGTAACATGGCTTGCAAAAATAAATAAATAAATAAACCAAAACCAAAAAATAAATAAAATCATTTAGCTTAAGCACAAGACAAGAACCCTAATTAGCAACTATGAATATGTACAAGGACCTTAAAGTGGATATGAATAAATGCCTCAGTGAAGACTGTAAAGCATGAATAATTAAAAGAAATAATGAAAATAATTCAAGACATTAAAGTAAAACTTAAGTAGAAACGCTAAAGAAAAGTCAAACTAATATAATGCTTCTAAAGGAAAACAAAACAAAAACAACAAACAAAAAGGTTTGTTTTAAGAATTATAGAAAAGATAGCTCACAGAAAAATTAAATCTAAAACAAAAAAAATCATAAAATTTCACGAAAGTCCGGAGCACTATGAATAGAATAAAACTATGAATAACATTATTTGAAGGAGAAAAGGATAAGAAACCCAAGTCAAAGGCACAGAAAATATAAGAAAATCATAAAGGAAACAGTTCTAAATCTAAAGTAAAGATGCTATCAAGGTGGAAAACAGATTTAGAATCCAAGTAGACAGGACCAAAAAAAGGTAATTCAGAATGACACATCATGATCAAAACAAACACTAAATATACAGAACAAGGAAATCATTTAAAAAGCCACACGGATATGCCACAAGTCACATATAAAGCTAGGCCCATTAGAATAGTGCCGATATATTCAGTCAAGGCTCTGAAAGATTAAAAAGGACTGGACTGTTGGTTTTTACAAGTTCTGAGAGACTACAGACACCAGCCCAGACTATTATACTCAACAAACCTATCTATTAACAATAAAATGAGAAAGAAACACATTTGTGATCAAAATAGATTTAAGCAATTTCTGTCTACCTATCCACAAAATTCAATAAGGGCTGCTTGCCTGGAACACAGGCAAGTAACTCATCTTCTTACTGAAAAAAAAAAAAATAACTGTCAATCTCTCATTAAACATTTACAGCCAATGGATCATGAAAGAGGGTTAAACTCTTCCAAGTGCCTCATGGATCCATACTGGAATGTTGACATGCTTGTTATTGTACTGGTAACCACATCTGCTGGAATTCCAGTCATGGGCTCTGCCTAGGTTTAAAATGCTAGGCATGATCTCCAGTTTTAAAGCTAGCCTCCATGCATTCAAATAGTGTTGGTTATCCCCAAAACATTCATACTAGTATTACATCAGTGGACATGTCATTCCTGGAAGGTCAGTATTAAAGCCTGCAAAGAGGCCATTCTAGTGAGATCTTTGATGGCCTTTCTCTATGCCAGTGTCCTGTATTAGGGAAAAAAAAATACCATGAATGCTATCCAGCAAGAAGGAAGCTCCTGTCTCTATTATATGCTAAGAATGTGGACCATGCTCGTGAAGGTGGAAGTCCAATTAACACTGTGTCCAGCACTCACAACCCCTATCATGTAGTGAGGATAGTATTCATTAGGTCAGTAGAAACACTCCCCACCCTTGTAAATCAGTGTCAACTATTTACAATCTTTGACAGACAATATACCTCATTCCACTTCTTCCTTTTGAGGGCTTCTAAATCCTATAAAGAATCCTCAAGTGTGATTACTGACAGATTCATGCCGGGAGAATCCAATTCAAGACTGTCAAATACAATGGATTAGTTTTTGATTACTCACAGATTCATGCCAGGAGAATCCAATTCAAGAGTATCAGATACAATGGATTATATTTTCAGTGGAGTATTCCTAACAAAGATGAAGTACTATTGAGTGCATCGCTTAAAAGATAGTTTATCCTCTACAAAATGTAGAAACTGGCTTTTATTGGATCAAGCTATCAGAATCAAAAGCATTGATAGGTGTTGAGTTTGATATTTAATGAAGTGCACTGGACGAGTTGACTACCTGTGTGGCAGTGGCTCTGCTTAGCTCACGCCACCATGCCCCATGGCCTGAAGCCAAGGGCTCCACAGCTGGAAGTGGTGCGCATCACAGCTAAAAATGGCCAGCCAGAAACATTGGCCCTGGCATTCACAAGATGCCAGTGTGGGAGATGGCTCTGCCAATCTTCCACACTGACTCACCCAGACCATCCTGCCATCTACACAGTAGCCGGTATAAATGAGACTCTAATGTCTAAAGATTATCCAAAGGCTTTATATATTTGGTAATGCTTAATTATCAAGATGTCCACATAAATATAGATGTTTCCCAATTAACTAACCTAGATATAAGTTGTTACCCTGGACTGTCCTGGACCTGAGTGTGATCCTTTGTGGCTCTATATCTCAGGCTCCCTAGCCCCTCCTCTTCCTTCTCTCCCTCCTCTCCTTATTCCTCCTCTTCCTCACCTTACTTCTCCTCTTCCTCTCCTCACTCCTCCCACCTTAGCTCCACCCAACTTGCGGAGAAAATATGCCACTACAGATAGGCAGTATGTGTTCTTCAGAGAATTCTTTCATTTTTGTTACAGATGGCTACAGCCTGCTGTCTCCTTACATTGTGTGTGTGTGTGTGTGTGTGTGTGTGTGTGTGTGTGTGTGTGTGTGTGTGATTTAATTCAATTTCCTTTTAGTGGCAATGTCACAGTAAAGTAAGGTCTACCCTAAAGAACTTATCTAAAATTAGTTACCTCTTTAAAGATTCCATATCTAAATACAGAATCAATTTTACATAAGGACTACCACATGAATTTGAGGTGCTGGTAAACAGTTACATGATATGAAATCTTAACTACTATCTTCAATTAACTGAGTAGTTTGTCTTGAAAAGCCTACTGTATTTCATTTTCAAAAATAATTTTCCTATGAAGTATTGCCAAATTAGAGACTGGAGGCCCTAGGGAGTTTAGAGGTCTGATAGGGTGGAGGATGGGGGGTGGGGATATCTTCTTGGAGACAGGGGATAAGAAGGAGGTATGGGGTATGGAAGAGTGGGAGGGTGGACCAGGAGGGGAATAAAATCTGGAGAATAAATAAATAAATAAATAAATAAATAAATAAATAAAAATATATAATTGGTTATTTTATTTATTTACATTTCAAATGTTATCTCCCTTGGGAAAAGATCTTTACCAATCCTATATCTGATAGAGGGCTAATATCTAATATATACAAAGAACTCAAGAAGTAAGACTCCAGAGAACCAAATAACCCTATTAAAAATGGGGTACAGAGCTAAGCAAAGAATTCTCAACTGAGAAATCTCAAATGGCTGAGAAGCACCTAAAAAATTGTTCAATATCCTTAGTCATCCGTGAAATGCAAATCAAAATGACCCTGAGATTCCACTTCACATCAATTAGAATGGATAAGATTAAAATATAAAAACAACTTAGCCGTTGTTCTTTCTGGAGCCAGATGTGTGAGGACACAGCTGTGACCTTACCATTCTGGAAACTAAGGAGAAAAATCTCAAATTCAACAATGGCATAGGCTGTACACTTTGGGTCAAAACTGTTTAATGTGAACACTAAGCTAATAAACCAGGAGGAACTGTTCATAGCCAGGACACTGTCTGTTTGATTTTTAAATCAGGAAAAGAAGGATAATATGATGGAACTAACTAAACTAATTTTAAGATTCTTCAACAAAAAGATTGAAGGTAGATTTTTTTCTCATTCAGAAAGTTTTTAGGTGGGTTTATCCAGTGATTAAAGGAAATCCTGGTTCTTCAAATTCTGTTCATATTTAAAACTTTTCTTTAAAATCTGATTTATTTTATATAATTTTAATAATATTCAATTGACTTTCACACTGAAACTGAATCAGCTTCTCAATATACCCTGTAAAGTTAAAACATGTGCCTTGTGAGAGTCTCACTCAGCATGTGTGGAAACATTTCCTACCCCATAGAAAATATAGATGTTCTTCATTATATCTTCTCTGAAAAGCAGAATTCAATGCCTGTTTTTATGTTTAAAACCTGAGGGAAGAAAACCCAATGTCAGGACAGATCACAAAAAAGCAAACCATGCCTCAAACTGGAAACTTAGCCTTATTCCCAGAGCCAGTGAGGTTATGAACCTTAGGAATGTATCTACTATTGCCACTTTGATAGAAATATTTATACTATTTAAAATAAGCCCACGAATTAGCACTTGTGTTCTGTGAAATTATCTTCAGAACTGAAGCACAAATTAAGCCTTTCAAAAAAAAAAAAGGAGTGACTTTGTTGATAATCTATCTGTCCTATAACTAATTTTGAGAAAAGTTATGGTGAGTGGAAAAATAAGTTGGAGACTCATAAAAAAAAACAAAAAACAACGGTGGGGGTGGGAGAGTCTGTAAATAAGAAGTAAGCAAAAATAAAATAGAAATACTCATCTCACATCATATACACATAATGGTTTGGTGGAAACATTTATATAAACAATGTTTTTGTTCTTATATTCTTATGTGGTGACTTGAAATCTAATGAGCCACATAGGATCATATATTTGAATGCTTATTCACCAGTGAGTGGAACAGTTTGAAAAATATTAGCTGACCTTGTTGGAGGAAGCTTGGCCTTGTTGGATAAGGTGGGTCCTTGAAGGAGGAAATGTGTCCTTAGGAGTGGGCTATGAAGTTTCAAATGCCAACAGAACACCTCCTCTTTCTTTTTGCTTATAGCCATCAGATCAGTATGCTGAGCTCTCAGCTACTGTGACAGAACCATACCTGTCTATTCACTACCATGGTGATCGTGGACTAACCCTCTAAAACTGTATACAAGCTCTTAAATAAATGTTTTCTGTTATTAGAGATATCATGGTCACAATGTTTCTCCACATAATAGAACTATAATTAAGACAGGTTACATACAGATCTCCTATACTTGTACACATATGCTTGAATACAATGTACATAATTTCACAATTTTCAATATATGAGATTAAATAAAGATCAGGATATTTTGTTATAAATTCTAATGATATTCTTGAAGTCTTACAATGTTAAGTGAAAGTAGGCTTGTATTCATTATACCTATGTTTACACAAGTGAAATGCATAACTACTATTATAATATTTCAGGCAGCAATTACATTACTTTAAAAGAGCTGTAAGATAATACTAAGGAAGGAAGAAAATCAAGTTAAATATCAGGTTTGGTCAAAATTACAACAGATGGAAAAGAGTGACAGATAAAAATTGTAATAAAAAGAGTAGTATAGAAATCAAAAGCAAATATGGTAAATATTGATCCAAGTGTGTCAATTACATTAACTAAATATGTAAGTGACTGAATTAAAAGACATACTTGTAAAACTGGATAAAAAACAATGCACATATGCATATTTTTCCCAGGTATTTAATGCCTTTTTTTTTTTTTGTCAAATTGTATAGAGTTAGAATGTAAGGTGTGGTAAGTTGATACAATGCAATGATAAAATAAGAATTAATATTTTTTCTCCTCTTTAAATATATATTTAAAATTTTTGATTTTCATAATTTACAAATCTATAAATTTCACTATGATACATGATTACATGTATCAACTCAGTAGTGATCAAATTAAGGTAACAAAATTTCAACTTTCTTGCCATATCTTGAATTTGGGGCTTTTTTTTTCTTGTCATTCATAAAATATATAGCAAGTTATTTTAAAATGTAATCACCCAAACATGCTAAAGACACTGTAAACTCTGTTTCATAATTATATTCAAATTTCTTTCACCTTTCATTACTTTCTAAGATACAGTAATTACTAGCCTACATTTGTATTAACTTCAATTTCTTTTTTTTTTATTGGATGTTTTATTTACATTTCATATGTTGTCCCCTTACCCCATCCCCCACCCACCACGGAACCCCCAATCCCCTCACCCCTCCTCCTTCTTCTCTGTGGATGTAACCTCTATCTATTCGCCCCCAATCCCACATCCCCACCCTCAAAATTCCCACCCCCTGGGGCATCCAGCCTTCATGAGGTCAAGGTTCTCTTCTTCCACCTATGCCCAGCAGGGCCCTCAACTCTTACATATTCAGTTGAAGCCCTGGATCCCCCCCCCCCCAAGTGCTCCCAGGCTGGTGGTTTAGACCCTGGGAGCTGTGGTTGGTTGGTATTATTGTTCTCCTCATGGGGCCACAAATCCTTTCAGCTCCTTCAGTCTTCACTCTAACTCCTCTATTGAGAAACCCATGATCAGTTCAATGGCTAGTTGTGAGCATCTGCCTCTGAATATGTCAGACTCTTGAAGACCTCTGAGGAGACATCCATATCAGGCTCTTATCAGCATGTACTTCCTGACTTCCACATCAGCATCTACCTTTGGTGACTGCATATGGGGTGGATACTCAGGTGGAAAGGTCTTCAGACAGCCCCTCCTTCAGTTTTTGTCCCTCGCTTTGTCTCCATATTTGCTCCCTTGAGTATTTTGTTGCTCCTTCTAAGAAGGACCGAATCACCCCCACTTGGTCTTCCTTCTTTATGGACTTCATGTGGCCTGTGAGTTGCAACTTGGGCATTTCAAGGTTCTGGGCTAATATCCAATAATCAGTGAGTGAATACCATGTGTGTTCTTTTGTGATTGGCTTACTTCACTCAGGATGATAATTTCTAGTTCCATCCGTTTACCTAGGAAACTTTCGAATTCATTGTTTTTAATAGCTGAGTAATAATCCATTGTGTAAATATACCAAATTTTTTGAATCCATTCCTCATTTGAAGGAAATCTGGGTTGCTAGAGTTTTATTGAGTATTTTTGCATCTATCTTCATAAGGGAGATTGGTCTGAAGTTCTCTTTCTTTGTCGGGTCCTTGTGGGGTTTGGGTATGAGTGTAATTGTAGCTTCATAGAACGAATTGGGTAGTGTTCCTTCTGTCTCTATTTTGTGGAATAGTTTGAAGAGAATTGGCACTAGGTCTTCCTTGAAGGTCTGATAGAATTCAGCACTAAAACCATCTGGTCCTGGGCTTTTTTTAGTGGGGAGAGTTTTAATGACTGCTGCTATTTCCTGAGGGGTTATGGGACTATTTAGATGGTTTATCTGCTCCTGGTTTAACTTCGGTACCTGGTATCTGTCTAGGAAATTGTCCATTTCATCCAGGTTTTCCAGTTTTGTTGAGTATAGTCCTTTGTAGTAGGAGCTGATGATTTTTTGAATTTCTTCAGTTTCTGTTGTTATGTCTCCCTTTTCAGTTCTGATTTTATTAATTTGGATACTGTCTCTGTGCCCTCTGGTTAATCTGGCTAACGGTTTATCTATCTTGTTGATTTTCTCAAAGAACCAACTCCTGGTTTTATTGATATTTTGTATTGTTCTTTCTGTTTCTATTTGGTTGATTTCAGCCCTGAGTTTGATTATTTCCTGCCTTCTACTCCTCCTGGGTGTATTTGCTTCTTTTTGTTCTAGAGCTTTTAGTTGTGCAGTCAAGTTGTTAGTGTGTGCTCTTTCCAGTTTCTTTTTGTAGGCACTTAGAGCTATGAGTTTTCCTCTTAGTATTGCCTTCATGGAGCCCCACAAGTTTTGGTATGATGTGTCCTCATTTTCATTGAATTCTAAAAAGTCTTTAATTTCTTTCTTTATTTCTTCCTTGAGCAAGTCATCATTGAGTAGAGAGTTGTTCAGTTTCCATGTGCACGTGGGTTTTCCATTGGTTTTGTCATTATTAAAGACCAGTCTTAGTCCGTGGTGATCTGATAAGATGCAAGGGATTATTTCAATCTTTTTGTATCTTTAGAGGCCTCTTTTGTGACCAATTATATGGTCTATTTTGGAGAAGGTACCATGAGGTGCTGAGAAAAAGGTATATTCTTTTGTTTTAGGATGAAATGTTCTATAGATGTCTGTTAAGTCCATTCGGTTCATAACTTCTGTTAATGTCAAAGTGTCTCGGTTTCGTTTCTGTTTCCATGATCTGTCCATTGCTGAGAGTGGGGTGTTGAAATCCCCCACTATTATTGTGTGAGGTGTAATGTGTGTTTTGAGCTTTAGTAAAGTTTCTTTTATGTATGTAGGTGCCCTTGCATTTGGGGCATAGATGTTCAGAATTGAGAGTTCACCATGGTAGATTTTTCCTTTGATGAGTATGAAGTGTCCTTCCTTATCTTTTTTGATTAATTTTGGATGAAAGTCGATTTTATTTGATATTAGAATGGCTACTCCAGCTTGTTTCTTGGGACCATTGGCTTGGAAAATTGTTTTCCACCCTTTTATTCTGAGGTAGTGTCTGTCTTTGTCACTGAGGTGCGTTTCTTGTATGCAGCAAAATTCTGGGTCTTGTTTGTGTATCCAGTCTGCTAGTCTGCGTCTTTTTGTTGGGGAATTGAGACCATTGATGTTAAGAGATATTAAGGAAAAATGATTGTGGCTTCCTGTTATTTTTGTTATTAGAGGTAAAGTTATGTTTGTATAGTTATCTTCTTTTGGGGTTGTTGGAAGATTACTTCCTTGCTTTTTCTAGGTTGTAGTTTCCCTCCTTGTGTTGGCATTTTCCATCAATTATCCTTTGAAGTGCTGGGTTTGTGGGAAGATATTGTGCAAATTTGGTTTTGTCATGGAATATCTTGGTTTTACCATCTATATTGATTGAGAGTTTTGCTGGGTATAGTAATCTGGGCTGGCAATTGTGTTCTCTTAGGGTCTGTATGACGTCCGTCCAGGCTCTTCTGGCTTTTATAGTCTCTGGTGAGAAGTCTGGTGTAATTCTTATAGGTCTGCCTTTATATGTTACTTGACCTTTTTCCCTTACTGCTTTTAGTATTTTTTCTTTGTTTTGTGCATCTGATGTTTTGATTATTATGTGACAGGAGGTATTTCTTTTCTGGTCTAGTCTATTTGGTATTCTGTAGGCTTCTTGTATATTTATGGGCATCTTGTTCTTTAGGTTAGGGAAGTTTTCCTCAATGATTTTGTTGAAGATATTTACTGCCCCTTTAAGTTGGGAATCTTCATTCTCATCTATACCTATTATCCTTAGGTTTGGTCTTCTCATTGTTTCCTGGATTTCCTGGATGTTTTGAGTTAGGAGTTTTTTGCGTTTTTCATTTTCTTTGACAACTGTGTCAATATTTTCCACCGTATCTTCTGCATTTGAGATTCTCTCTTCTATCTCTTGTATTCGGTTGGTGATGCTTGCGTCTGTGACTCCTGATCTCTTTCTTAGGTTTTCTATCTCCATGGTTGTCTCCCTTTGAACTTTCTTATTGTTTCTATTTCCAGTTTCAGATCCTGAATGTTTTTGTTTAATTCCTTCTTTGTGTTTTCTTGCATTTCTTTAAGGGATTTCTGTGATTCCTCTTTAAGGGCTTCTATCTGTTTACTTGTACTCTCCTGTATTTCTTTAAGGGAGTTACTTAATTCCTTCTTATAATCCTCTATCATCATCATGAGAAGTGATTTTAATTCTGAATCCTGCTTTTCAGGTGTGATGGGGTGTTCAGGGCTTGCTATACTGGGAGAACTGGGCACTGATGATGCCAAGAAACTTTGGTTTCTGTTGCTTACGTTCTTGCGCTTGCCTTTCGCCATCTGGGTAACTCTAGTAGTACCTGCCCTCACTGTGTAAGATTGGAATCTGTATTTCCAGTTATCTTGCTTATTGCAGAGCTCCTCGGAGTCCAGAGGTCTCTGTGGTCTTATGCCCCTAATCTCCTGGGTGGAAGAACTCCTGGGACTCAGGCCACCTCTTGGATCTGGAAATCCTTCTGCTCTGAGTGCAGTGGCTCCTCGGCTGCTCTGAGTGCAGTGGGTCCTCGATGACTCAGGATTCAGTTTCAGCTGCTCTGAGTGCAGTGGCTCCTAGATGACTCAGGATTCAGTTTCTCCACAGAACAGGAGCAGACCAACTCTGTGTCAGCTGCTCTGAGTGCAGTGGCTCCAGCTGCTCTGAGTGCAGTGGGTCCCTGATGACTCAGGATTCAGTTTCAGCTGCTCTGAGTGTAGTGGCTTCTCGATGACTCAGGATTCAGTTTCTCCACAGGACAGGAGCAGACCAACTCTGTGTCTGCTCCAGCCCAAGGGACCAGGCAGGGGCCGAAGGGAAGTGGAATTCCGGAGGGGCGGGGTTTGGGTAGCTGCTGTGCCCTGAATGTCCCTGGCTCCCAGATGTATCTCTGGGGCTTAGGGAGTGAGATGGAGTTCTTACCAGCTTCTCTGAGTGCAGTGGCTCCTGGATGACTCAGGATTCAGTTTCTCCACAGGACAGGAGCAGACCTACTCTGTGTCTGCTCCAGCCCAAGGGACCAGGCAGGGGCCAAAGGGCAACTTCAATTTCTTAAAACTAACAACACAGAGAAAGAACATATCATAGCTGTCAAGAGTTTTATTTCAATTAACATAATACACTTTAATTTTATTCATTTTGGTGTAAATGTTAGTTACATTTTGTTGAAAATATAGTATGTTTGTATATACATGTATGTATGAATATTGATAAAATCTAGATTAATCTCTTCACTCTTGTCAATAAAGTTATAATAGCCTTAGGCATCAAAATGTCTATTTGATATAATTTCATATTCTTTGACATATATTCAGTACTGTGATAGGTCTATCATATGTCTGATCCTGAAACATCATACCCTTTTTCATAATTGTTATAATAGTTTGTATTTCAAGAAAAGGTATTTAATTTCAGTTTTCCCTATACCTAGATTAAAATTTCCAATATTTATTTCTACTTTTTGTTAAAATTCTTTCAATATATTTCATCATATTTTTAACTGATGTTTCTTTAATAGTTAGCGATCTTGAAAATTCCTTCACCATTTGAGTATTCTCTTTATGATTCACTGGCAGTTAGCTTTTTATGTCATAGTGTTAATATTACTCACGTAGTCTGAGTATCAATCTTTTTAAGATAGATAATTTATAGGAAAATATTTTCTTTTCTTTTTTTTTTGCACAAGGCTTCAGGACTTTATGTTTGTACTAAAGTTACTGAAGAAAAACAGATGATATAACATTTTTTTTTACTATACCCAATACAAAGCCCCACACTTGTTTGTAGGAAAATATCAGTTTCATACACTAAAGAAAAAATATAAAATCAAAATGTATTGACAGGTTTAGCTCTATCACTCATTTTTAAATTTATATAAATATCCTGTCAAAACAAGCACACTATCTTTCTTGATATGTTATTTATATAAATTCCAAGGAAACTTCATGTTGTACACTGTCTTGGAATGTCCTTAGAAAGTACTGTCATTAGGTAGGTAGCAGAAAAAACCTGAGTCCTTTCAGTAATATAAATTATTCTAAACCATGTACACTATAACTCTTTCTATTTTGGTGTCATTTCTATATTTCATCAAATGGAGTTTCATGGATTTTATTGAAGAGGTCTTCAGATATCTCATAGATATAGAAATGTAAATTAGGTATATGAACACATTTAGATATATACTACTAACTGTAGTCAAAAGAAAGTAAGAATTGCTATATTAATTTCATAAACAAAAAAATCTATAGCAATGAAGTTGTAATGTAAGCATATAAAGACAGAACTCTCAGAATTATACCTGACTTCACAACAGAGACTCTAAATCCAGAATATCCTGGACAGATGTCTTGCACACCCTAAGATACTACAAATGTTAACTCAGACTACTATACCCAGGAAAATATTCAATCACTATTGATGGAGAAATAAAGATATTCCATGACAAAACTAAATTTAAACAATATCTTTCTAATAACCCAGCCCTATAGATACTTGAAAGAAAACTCTGACATGAAACAGGCAATTACACCCAAGAAAACACGAGAAATAAATCATCTACAGTAAAAAACAACAACAAAAAAATAGAATCACAGATGCAAAGTAACAACTCCAAAATCAAAATAAAAGAAACTAAATCATTGTTCATTTATATCTGTCAACATCAATAGGCTCAATTCCCCAATAAAAAGACATAGGCTAACAGACTGGATACATAAATAGGATCCATTATTCTGCTGCATATAAGAAACACACGTCAGTAACAAAGATAAATACTACCTCAGAGTAGTGTGTGTTCATGTATATATATAATTTAAGTAATCTTTAAAAATAAATAGTAATGAACTGTATGAGGCTAAAACTTATAAGCTACAAGGAAAATCATATGAACTTATTTTTATAGCTTAAAGCTTCACTATCTATCAAAAATGCAATGATCCCTCAGACAAAAAGTCAAAAGTCTACCAGAACTCAATGATTATGTTTCTCAACTTTACACAAGTCATAGCCTTAGAATATTCTACAAAGCAGAAGAATTTTCTAAATACACATTATTTCAAAGTTTACACAGAAGTTTCAGGAAAAACACATTCTGTGTCATTAAGCACATCATGTTAAATATTTTTAATTGTTATTTTATTTATTTACATTCCAGATGTGAACCCCTTCCTGGTCCTCTCTCCCACAGTTCTTCATCATAATCCTCCTCCCCCTTGCCTCAAAAGAGGGGGCTATCTCTCCCCTCCCCACCACATTACCCTTCCATGTGGCCCACTGAGGCCAAACCAGGCAGTCCTCTGCTACATATGTGCCAGGGGACTAGGATCAGCCCATGCATGCTCCCTGATTGGTGGCTCAATCTCTAAGAACTCCCAGCAGTTCAGGTTAGTTAAGACTGCTCACCTTTCTATGGAGTCTCTATCCCTTTCAACTTCTTCAATCATTCCCTTAAATCATCTATAAGGGACCTCAACAATAGTCCAATGGTTGGGTGTTAATTATCTACATCTGTCACAGTCAGCTGCTGGTTGAATCTCTCAGAGGGCACCTGTCTGTATGCATAGCATCAGTAATAGTGTCAGGCCTTGGTGACTACTCCCCTTCAACCCATCTTGAGATGAATCCCAAGTTGGGCTGGTCACTGGACAGCCTTTTCTTCAGCCTCTTCTCCATTTTTGTTCCTATAGTTCTTTAGACAGGAACAATTCTAGGTCAGAAATTTTGATAGTGGGCTGGTACCTCTGTCCCTCCACTTGGGGCCCTCTCTATCTATATATTTGTTCTCTTATCATAATACAATTGAACATGAAATATGTAACAAAATTATAAATAAAAAATCCCAAAGAGTGTGAACTGTACTCCAGCTGACCATCCTCACTATTCCTGTCTGTTCCCATGAAAGTTGGGAATATCCTACCTGTCTCATTCGGCTAGATCTTTCTCTGATTCATCACTTTGTCTGCCCCTCAATTAGTTGTCACTTTCAAACATGGCTGTTTTCTTCCATAAGGTAAATTTACCTATATTGTTTGAAATTAAAGGTGTATAATAAAAGTGTGTCTGTATTCCAATCCATGTTGCTGGATTAAAACTTCTGTACACAAATTGAGAGTTATTATAGCTCAGGAATTACTTTTGTAATTTCTGATGAAGTATATCTTACATATGAGAATTAATGCTTAACTACTGTGTACTTTTAAAAATGTTTCAGTGAATAGCTTTATGATATTTATCATATATAAACATGAAAAGTAAGAAAAAATAGGGCAATCATTATGTAAGCAAATGTCAACATTTTGCTGCAATTTCTCTTTACTACAGTTGTTTTCTTTTACAAATACATGAAAAATAAGACAATGATAAAGATATAGTTAAAAAGCCTTCCCATATTAAACAAGCATGACAAAATTAATACAGACAATTGGGGAAGATGCCTGTCCATATCTTTGAATGTTTTTCCCTAAAACAAAGTTGAGAAAAACATGATCTTAATATTTACTTTCTAATATAGAACCTTGTCTCTTATCTCTCATAAAGTAAAATAAATCTTGTAAACACATTAAAAAGGGAACTGACAAAATAGGCTAGCTGAATTGTTGTTTCTATTGTCTTTTGAAATTTAACCTTTGTGATTAGTCACCAGGTACAATGACATTCCTTAAAAAAGTCATACAAGCATCATATAATGAATATATCCTTAAATATACAGGATATATTTGGGTATAAGTGGTCCTGTGCTACCTCTATGTGTAAGTAACACAGATAATTTGATTTTACTGCCCCCTAATGGGTGGAATGTGACAGGATTAGTTATAATTACACTGTAGAAGAAATCCAATGATGATAAAGGCTATACGTTGTTAATATTTACCTAACAGATTTTCACTTTATTAAATGTGTATTTTATAATTCAATAAGGTGATCATGGCAAGCCTTAATATTTTTACTTACAAAATATGTACTATGAAAAAACAAATGTCCATAGTAGCAAGTTTACAATAGAAGCTCAAAATACCAATACAGTACTTTTAACTGTTCATTACAATATGATCTTCAAGTCATGACACAGGGTCTACTACTTAAAATTTTAAATTCAAAATTTGTTCTTTAATAAGAAAATGTGGCTATAAATTAGTAATTCAACTGTGATTAAAATGGGGAATAAGTATATTTAATCCATAAATTATATTCAAAATCGTGCACTAAAAAAAGCAATCAAATAATCTGAATTATATCAGTACTATGTGTTGCATTAAAACAAGCTAAGGTGGTGCTTGTTTTGTTTTTTATGATATTTAAACTTATTTTCAAAAATTTCATACATGTATATAATGCATCTTCATCATATTTATTTCCTACTGTCCTGCACCATGCCCAAATTTATATTCTCTCTCTCTATGTTTTAAATAATCTACTGAGTAGAGCTAGTACTGGTTTGGGGTCTTCCATTGAGGAATGGATAACCTACCACTGACCACCTCTGCCCAAAGAAAAGTAGCAATCTCTTTCCTAGCACCCATTAGCGGCCAGTACCTACTCATCTAAGATTGGGGGACTTCAACCTCATGATAATAATGCCAATATCTCAAGAACAACAACTCCCAACATTCATTCCATCCTCTGATTCCTGTATTCTTTTTATTTAAACTTTAAGTATGTTTGCTGAATCTTATGAAAAGTGAGAAGGTTTTCAAATGAACATTTTGTTTCAACCTCCTTCAAGTAAAAGCATCTACTGGTTTTGACAGATCTATAAATAGATTTTTTCTTTTTTATTGGATATTTTCTTTATATACATTTGAAATTTTATCCCCTTTCCCGATTTCCCCCCTGGAAACCACCTATCCCATCTGCCTACCCCTGCTTCTATGAGGGTGTTCTCCCATCCACGCACCCACTCCCAACTCCCCACCCTAGCATTTCCCTACACTGGGGCATAGACCCTTCACAGGACCAAGGGCCTCTCCTCCCGTTGATGCCCTACAGGGCCATCAAATGCTACATATGCCGCTGGAGTCATGGGTCCCTCCATGTGTACTCTTTGGTTGGTAGTTTAGTCCTTGGGAACTCTGGGAAGGTCTGGTTGGTTGATATTGTTGTTCTTCCTGTGCTGTTGCAAACCCCTTCAACTCCTTCAGTCATTTCTCTAACTACTCCATTGGGGATCCCACATCTGTAATAAAGTACCAAACTAGGGAAGAATATGTTTTTCTCCTTTCTCCTTTCTGCTTCAAGCTGCTACACTTTCTACAATCACAATTCTTTAGTTCATTGTTTAGCACAATCTGTAACAATGGATGTCAAGGACATGAAAGTCAATTGAGCCCATAAATATTTAAAAATAGAACTAATTAACAAAACAAACAAATATCAAAATTCCTTTATAAGTTCCTTCTCCAATTTGCTTTCTAACAGAACTTAAATGAAACAAAATTTGCTTGTCAAGAAATGAAAACACATTCTCTTTGCTCTTCACTAAAGTGTGTGCTCTTATAAAACCTCAATCAATCAAGAATAAAGACTGAGGAAAATAACTTATTGCTTCTAATTTTTTTGTAAGAAATTAAATTTCAACTGGTCATAAATTGTAGTTCTACACACCAGATATAATTTTATTTTCTTTAAAAGCAAATATAATAACTTTTTTCTCAACTCTTTCTTTTCTCATCAAATTTACCTGTCAACTAGAGATAATTTTATAAATCAAGCAATATTTGATAACAAGGTAATTAAAAGGCCAAGTAAAATGAATAAAAGAGTATATGATTGTTTATATTTAAGCTTGAAAATTTATATATGTAATAAGGGTTTCAATCTTAAGAGATTTATAAATATTTTCATCTGTTACTGTTAAAGTATTTTGCTATAGCTAATAGTGATTAAATTGTCATGATTTAAAATAGTTACCAGTAAAGAAAATATGTATCCGGGGAAGAACTCCTTATATCACAATGAGTGCTGAAGTTCTGAATTGCTCCAAAATATCATAGACCATAATTTAAACAGCTAGTACTATAATCATTGTAAATACATTCAGCTGTATCTTCACTTAATTAGTGTGGCAACGTTGAAATTAAAGACTTTCCATGACTGTCAGGTTTGACAACAGGAGAGAATAATATTTGATATACTAACAATATAGAGATTTCAATGCATTTTGCACGGACACCAAGCAGGATATAATTTTAAAAAATCATCCAATGTCTTTTAGGACATTTTCCTGAATGTATAAAATAATTATGTAATGGAGTATTATTTCAGTGTGGCACATCTATTTTTAACTAACAAACATGATATAAAAAGAAAGATTTCACCATTGCAGCTCTTACATATTTTTAGGGATTGATTTCATTTTGTTTTTTACTTTTGGTATTATCAAGAAAAGAAAAATGTACATACCAATACTACCTGTCTCATTTACTTTTCTATTGCTGAAAACAGATACTATGACCAAAGTGATCTACCAAAAAAACATAATTTATTGGGACTTATGGTGACAGAGGATTAGCATCCGTGATCATCATGACAGGAAACATGGTAGTAGGCAGATACACATAGCACTAGAGAAGTAGCTGAGACCTTACATCCTATCTACAAGTAGAGTCATAGGGGGAGGGGGAGGGAGGAGGGAGGGAGAGAGGGGGGGGGAGAGGGGGGGAGGGAGGGGGAGGGAGGGAGGGAGGGAGGGGGAGGGAGGAAGGGTAATGGAGTAATGGAGTGAGCTTTTATAACCCTAAAGCCACCTGCAGTGACACCTCCAAAAAACACATCTCCTAATCCTTTACAACTAGTGTACCAACTGGTGACCAACCACCCAAATGGATGAGTTTATGGGGGTTATTCTCTTTCAAGTCACCAGAAGAGGAAGTTCAGGGAGGATGTGAACATAGGTACTTCTTTTAGTTCAGTGTATTAGTGTCTAATTCAATTATCTATTGTCCTGATTACTTATTATTCTGAAGTAAACATTATTTTTATTAGAGGAAGAACATCAAGCAGAACATTTAAAACCTATGTCTCACTTTCATTATTTTCTCTTCACTTTAGCCAATATATTTTAAATGGAATTGAATAATGTACTTTGTTGGAATATACCAGAATCAAGTTAGTCCATGGAGAGGCTTTATGAATATCTGGGTTGAACTAAGTTTAATGTCCTTACAATCAACCCGTAAGTGAATACCCCTCAATAACTAGTGAAGTTAACAAATTAACATTTACATTAATGTATTAAATAACACCCACTGATACATTTGTCTAGTTCCTGGTTTCCAGTTTTCCAGTAAACAAACAGAAATAAAGAAGCAATTTAAGTATTGTAGCAATAATAGTCCCTCCAGTGCTTTAACATCCTTTCCTATAAGTAGGAAAGATAGTCTCAGCACATATGAAAGACAGGAGAAACCACAGATGTTGGTCACACTTTGTAGATGTGTTGTATGGCATTTTGTAATGCTGAGAAATGTTCCAAAGTATTTTAAGAATGTAAAAAATAAAATGAATGCATCTATGAAGTTAAAATAGTGTGGCAGTGACAATTTCAACATTTTCTAAAACCACCAGTATATCTCAAGTAGAAAGACAGGGAATATTAGTGTAGTCTCCACTTAGTTTACTAGTTCAGTAAATAGCTCAGTAAAGCCATATAAATATTTTGCTTTGTTACATCAACATTTGCTTTCTACTATATCACATATTGAATCCTACATGTATATTATCGTAATCATTGGCTGTGCTGTTTAACACATTATTACCAGAAATGTTGATTTGAGGTTAATAATTTGGCTCTTATGCTGATGGATCAAACCATGTATTTTAGATGTTGTGATGTACTTAATCATCTGTGTTACTATGATGAAACACCAGCAGCACTAAGTTACAAAGAGATAAAGGTTTTCTTGATTCCTTTTGCTGGAGGCTAAAGTCAGGATATGATAGTTACATTTTGTGGTGAATATACATAAGAGAAAAAAGTGACATGTTTGCAGAGAGGACAAAGGTTATAGGGGTGAGAACAGACATTCTCTATGATAAGATTCCTGCTTGACGAAATATTCCACACCTCAGGTGGGTTAAGGCTACCTATTTATCTTCACTTTTCAAGAGTTCGACCAATTAATACAGTAACCTCAGAATTAAGCTTTCATTCAAAAAGGGCACTTGAGGCTACAAAAATCACAAGCAAATCACATAAAGAATTACTTTATGAGAATTACTCAGGAAAGTATTTGTGCAGATAAAGAAGCAGTAATAAAAAAACTTATCACAGAGAAAGCATTAAAATATGACAATAAATATACTTGACAGTCATTTAAATTTGCATGTTACTTAAGGGCGTGAGAAGAGAGAAATAAGCATAATACAGCCACAAAAAAAGAAAATAAAAGAAAGAAAAATAAAAGGAAAAATTTAAGAAAATGTGCTTTGAACAGAGAAGATTGTAACCTAACGGTAAAAGCCAAAGACAATAAGAGCTTTACTAATCAGAAAAAATCTCCTTATACTATATACTGAAGAACGTTAAAGAAATTGTAAAGTAGTTACATTCATTTATCTTGCTATATATCAACATATCCCATAAGTAGGCAGATAGCTTCAAAGTCCCACTTAGTGGGAATCTATTGTTTAAAAGTTTGCTACCCCATTTCTTCTTTCTCCTTTCCTGACCATGAAGCACTTTACAGACTTCTAAGCATCTCTGAGGTTATCATACATAATTTAAAGGGCTAAAAACCACTGAAAACTGCTTTCTAGTAACCATCCTATTCCTTTAAATTGACCTATGATGTCTCATTTATCCAAGGTGGGGGGAATCAGTTTTCAAAAAACCAGATGTTTCTTTCTTCAACAACAAAGCTCTCCTTTCCTACTTAGCTAATTACAAGAGAGCCACCGTTCGTCCATTAGGAAACATGTATTAATGTCCTGATGGAATTAATCAGGTTTGAAAGCTAGTAGTGGCCAAGAAAAGGTTTAAAAAAATAGCCTCAGAAGAAATTAAGACAGAAAAAAATCATTACTGCCCCCAAAATGTCATGGTTTATTTATATATGAATGCTGACTCAGGAAATTGCCATGTGGGTGAACTGCGATTAGGAGTGATCATTGCGGAAGGGAACTGAGGTTTATTTTATGTTTCCAATTTAAGTGATCATCATTTTATGATGTGTTCCCAGTGGATTCATAAATAAGTTTATCTTGATTGCATTTACCACACACAGGAAGCGTTACCATGGGACTCTTTTGGGTCTGATTTCTCAAATTCTAAACCAGAAGATACTTGGAGGTTTGTGCCTCATGATTTCCTCTCAAATTCAATTAACTGTTTAATTTCAGGCTCCTTTTAATATCTTAATTATATGATTTTTAGATTTTTTTATAATTAGTAATTCTAGAAAGCTCATGCTAAACCTTTGAATCTCAAGAGATCAGTAATTATTTCAACTTGAATTCTACAATACCTTTTTTTTTGTCCTGTAATCTCTAGGAAAGGTTTCTTATGTTTAAGTAATGGGCTACCTTTACTGATTTGCAATATAAATATGTTGTCAGAGCACCCCATGTAAGATTTCTTTGAAGTATCATTCTTAACTCAGGATTTGATTGAAATACTGAAGTTTTAATTGAGGTTCTGTCTATTGGTTTCAGTCACCCATTCTCCTAACCAAACAAGGGCTGCAGCTATGTTATCATGGATTGTGTATTTCATCATTTAGCAGGATATGTCAACCCAAAGTCCTTAAGCAAGAATAACTTATAAACAATAAACAATATTAGGATACAAAGAAAACATTTAAATTATGTTTAGTGGGATAAAGTTTGTAACTTATAAACTAGATAGCACTTTTATGAACAAACAGAGATCAAGATGTCATGAGTGAAATGTGCCTGCTTTGTGCACTGGGACATGAATATTAAAGAGGAATGGTTCTCTTTATTAGTGTCACTAAATAATTACTAGGTAAAAGTTATTTAGAACTAGATAACTGAGTTGGCCATTAAAACAGGGATGTTTGCCTCCTAAGTCATAAGTCTTAGTGAGATTTGTTTCAATGTTTATGTTCTTCTAATTGAAGGAATTAAACAATGAGAACAAAGCAGGTGAATAAAAAAATGTTTGCAGTTTTCTCCATAGAAATAAAAGTCTCTATTATTTTAACCTAAACAAGATTGCAATCTTTGTTTTAAAAAGCAAGTCATATATAATTCACAGTAAGAGTAAACAATAAACAAAAGAAATGTATACAAGTAAATTGAATAGTGTTTAAAGAGACTTGCCCCCATTGTAACAACCTTTATTAAAGCTGCTCTGATTCCACTATTATTTAATACTACTTATTGTAATGTCCATTATTTATCTTTATAGACCTCAAATAAAGTTGGCCAAATTCAGTTTTTCCTATGAATAAATAAAAATAGCCTGTTTTAGCATTCCATATTGCAATTAAGGATTAAAGAGCAGGTTTTGTTTTAAATATTTTCTTTGTCAGTTTCTACATACACAGTTTTACAACCACTGGAAGTATGAAATCTATTAAAAATGAATTTAATTCATAATATAATCTGCACAGTGATTTTTGTAACTCCTAAATCACATAAATGTAAATTCACTATTGATATAGTGTGTAAAATCTTGAAAATTTTGACACATATTCACCCACAAAAATACTGAGAAATTTAATTTACTGATGAAAATTAAGGGACTGAGAAAATATTGAAATCTTTAGTCTATAGGGAAAGCCCCAAAGTAGGCTTTAAATTTATTTCAAGATTTGCTAATTTGTATGAGTGTTTTATTACATGTATGAGTATTTATCTGCATGTTTGAAAGTGCACTTCATATGAGTCTGCTGCCCAAGGAGATCAGAAGAGGGTTTCAAATGCCCAGGAAGTTGAGTTACAGATACTTTTGAGCCAATATTTTGGTGCTAAGAACCAAACCTGTGTCATCTGCAAAAGAAACTGTTCTTTATTGCTGAGCCATCTCTATAACCACATGCTCCCCATAAAGTAGTTTTTTTTTTTTTTTTAATTTTTTTATTGGATGTTTTATTTACATTTCATATGTTGTCCCCTTACTCCATCCCCCACCCACCCAGGAACCCCCAATCCCCTCACACCTCCTCCTTCTTCTCCATAAAGTAGTTTTAATTACCAATTTTTATTGTAGCTAAGGAACTTGAACATTTAAAAATAATCTCAGCCATTTGTTTCTTCTTTTGAGAATTCTCCAACTATACTTAGTTTCATGTATCTATACATCTATTATTTGTAAACACAAAATAAAATCATTTCCCATGTGTAGTTGGACCCAATTAACACTACTAAAATCGACCCCTGGTGATGGTGGTGCACATTCTGCCCCAATGTCCTGGATTTCCTAATGAAAGAAAGACACACACACACACACACACACACACACACACAGAGAGAGAGAGAGAGAGAGAGAGAGAGAGAGAGAGAGAGAGAGAGAGAGAGAGAGAGACTTTATATTTTTGATATGACTTAAGCACTTAAGCAGCTCAATGGTGGCTGGGCCTCTTCCTAATCTCTATGTGGCTGTTATACCCTCCTGTGATATTTCTAAATTATACTTACTAAAATATATATTCTATATTTGCTGCTTTGGACCCAGACCTGCAGCACCATTGGCTGCATTCCCTGGCAACTAAATTTCAACTATCTCTTTGTCTTCTGCACATCTTAGGCCTAGTGGTTCTCTTCCTTTCCCAACATGGTGGTGCTCTCTCTCTCTCCTTCTCCCTCATTCCCTTGCCCAGGAACTCTAAAGGTCCTGCCTTTGTCTCTCTGCCCAGCTACTGGCCCCTGGCAACTTTATTTACCAGTCAAAACCAACTGGGAGCAGGGTTCCCTCAGTTTCTTATATGCAGACATGTGGATTCTCATGCAATTTGGGTGATCAGATTAACATAATACAAGTGATATTAAACCAAA
This sequence comes from Grammomys surdaster, assembly GCF_004785775.1. Lineage (NCBI taxonomy): Eukaryota > Metazoa > Chordata > Mammalia > Rodentia > Muridae > Grammomys > Grammomys surdaster. The sequence continues at coordinate 5,434,546 of NW_021604576.1, read as the reverse complement.
TCCACAATACAAACAGCATTTTCCATATTTATAGTGCTATTCTTTTTTCCATGTTGCTTGTCTTCCTATTCTCCAGGTAAATTCCTTACATTTTTATTCCCCCATCTGTATCTTGTTATTTCCCTTTTAAGAACTCCTCCTTTTATTCTCTACATTGATTTCTCTTACATTCTTCATTTCTGGGGTTACTCACATCTATAAATTGAGACCTGAAAACCACAGATGAAACAAAATATGTGATACTGTCTTTGTGGATCTTATTTATCTTCTTCAGTACTGACATTCCATTTCTACCCATTTAACTAGAAGTTCATGATTTCATTTTCTTACTGATGATTATAATTCCAGTATGCATATATAACACATTTTCATTGTTTATTCATAAGTTGGCAGTCATTTACATTATTACTACCACCTTGCTATTGTGAAGGAATAGCAAGGAGCATGATTGAACAAGTATCTGTGGTAGGATGTTGTGTCCTGGAACATATGACCAGGATAGTAATATATCAGTTTCATATGGTAGATCTATTTTCATCTATTTTCAGAACACACAACATTGGAAATGGCTGGACAAGTTTATAATCTCATCAATAGTAATTAAGGGTTTCTCTTTTCTGTTATCATTTCCAACATTGTTTTCTTGATCTTAGCCATTTTGCTGCATTGAATTAACCATTAACCTCTAACAGCAGTTCTCAATCTGGGGGTCAAAACATGTTTGGAGGTTAAAAGACCTCTTCACATATCATTCACATATCATTACAATTCATAACAATAGGAAAGTTGCAGCTATAATGTAGCAATGAAATAATTTGATGATTGAGGTCACTACAACTTGAGTAACAGTGTTAATGGGTCACAGCATTAGGAAGGTTGAAAACCATTGCTCAGAGATCAATCTATCTGTGAGATTTTCTTGTCTAGCAGTGACTATCGCCTGGCTTTGGTAAGAAGGTACAACCAATAACTTAATATAAAGCTTTTGTAGTTTAAAATAGATTGTCTGTGGTTAGCTAATATATTTGAACACTTGTTCCTCAGCTGGTAGTACAGTTTGGAAAACTTTAAGAGGTGAAGCCTTGTTGGGGCAAGCACATCACTGAGGATGGATTTTACATTTCACAGCTTGAAACTACTGGTTATTATGTCTCTGCTTCTTCTGTGTGATAAAATGTATTCAGTCTGCTTCCTGACTCCAGCGTGGCCTCACATTGGTTCTGTCATCCTGGCCCTGCATTGATGGATTGTATCTTTTATAAACCTCTATATCAAAATACATGATTTTTTTCATGGTATTCCATCAAAGATACAGAAAAGTAATGAATACAGAAATCATTTAAGCCATTTGCATATAAAAGTAAATGTTGAGATCTTTCTCACAGCAAGATAACTATATTAACAGTAGTATATTATATATACTAAAAGAGAATGTGAAACTTCAAGTATTGTTGAAAAAAATTCATAAGGTTGCAGTTGGAGAAATAGCTCAGTGGTTAAGAGTACTTATTGTTCTTCTAGAGGTCTTGAGTTTGATACCCAGGAACACATGGTAACTAGTAAATGTCTATAACTACATTTCCAATAGATTAGATACCCTCTTCTGACTTCTATGGTCACTGCATACATGTGGTACACAGATATTTCCTCTCAACAAACACCCATATACATAAAATAAAAAATAAATGTATGCATTAGTAAGGCCAAAGACATGCTAATTAGTTCAATGTATTCATTATTTATTATATACATCAGAACATAGTAATGTCTTAAATAAATGTACATATGACCTTTAAATTAAAACTAATGGTATTTAAAAAGGCAAAATAATGACTTGGTTACAGACTTTAAAATGTATATGTATTACTTGTTTTATGCACATCCGGTAAGGGATAAGATAGATAAAATATTCACTTCAAAAATGTAACCAGCCAGAACAAATTAATACAAATGAATAGTGAGGTGGGTTATAAATATGAAACATTTTCATAAATGAAATAAAGCAAGTAAATTATCCTGAAAGTACACCATTGACTTGACACTCTGAGTTGGAAAAGAGCTTCAAAGAGCAGTGTGGAAATTACATACTAACACACTTGAAAGACTATGGTACAGTACACTTTTCCATTTTACTTTCAAATAATAAGTTTTTAACCAGGAAAATGATCCTATAAACTGTATCTTACTTTTATAATACAAATTGAAACAAGAAGCACTGTTGTTCATAGGAGGTTACTGTGAAGGGAATGGAGCTTGTATCTTGCTTCCATATTGCTTTAGATGCACAAAGAAATGAGAAGGTACTTTAGGAAATGTAGAAGTTACATATACTTCTTATATATTATGCATTATAAAGCTACCTAAGCATTAGTTGTGAATTTATAAAATATGAATAACAGTAGAGAGTATGGAAGACATATTTACAGTCAAAATATTTATGAAACTGTCTCTTTACCTAATATAATGAGAAGCTAAGCAGGAAATCAAGAAGTGAAATTCTTTTTCCAGCCCTGTGGTGTATAGGTCTTCCTTTCATGTGTATATTTCTCTTTAGGAATATTGTAAGAATCAGAAATTGTTCTCCTTGTCCAAAATTCCAACTGCCAGATTATTTTCCTACACTAAGCCTAGTTTCTCATTAACATTGGTTTGTTGTAGAAGATTCATCTCTTCTGAATGTATTTTATAAAATGCTTATGAACTTTTTGATTTGGAAAACAGTAGGAATACATTAGTATTCCAGAGAAAACAAAGTCTTCTGGAAGTAGTCATACTAAAATAATGCCATGTAATTTCTGACCAACTATCTAGGAAAACAACATTATAGTTCATAAATTACTTTAACACGGATAACTTTACTTTTGGTTTGTTCCACAATCTAAAGTTTATACTGAGCTGGTTACTGTCATCTAATTGTGTTTGGATTTTTTTTCACATTTGATTTAGCAACATGTTTGCTTGTTTTTAGCGTATATTGGTTTATTTTGGTTTGTCTAAACACGAATTTTATAACATTTACTTTTTACCCCCCCCCACGTCTCTCTCTCAGTATCTGATTCTAAATTTGTTTGTGAGCCCTCCTGTCTTGATGACTTACTTAAAGAACTTTTAAGGACAACTAGTTATAAAGGTACCATAACAAGACATGCTTGTTCCCTTCTCCTCAACACTGTGGAGGTATCATTGGAACATCCCAGAATGGATATTTGCCTCATATAAACACCTCCCCCCATTGGTAGATCAGAAAGAATTTCTCAGCTCTGCCAAAAAAAAAAAAAAAAAAACCCACATTAAAAGTTTATTACTTGGTGTCTTTAGCTTCTATTCCCAGGTAAAGTGCCATGGAGATTAATGGCTGGTGAGAGAGGGATAATTAGTCTTCCCAAGGACAAATGATTGCTAGGTCAGCCAACTCAAAATATGTAGAGGAATTTTAATCTAGCAACATGGATGTTCTGGCAAGGAATCACATCTAAAGACCTTCGAGATCTGTGATCAACTGTAATGCAGACATGCCACATACTTTTAACCCTTCTGGCTGGAATATGGACATGCCTTTAGGAAACACATTTAATCCCAAAGTATGAAGGAAAATTAGTTTGTAGAAGAAAGAAGCCATGTTTGGTAGTGACCTTTAACTAAGGGCCTGACAAAGTGACTAATCAGAGAAAGATTTAACAGAATATGTCAAGGATAGAAAAGAGAGGTAACTTAAAAAAGCAGAGAGACAGAGAGAGGAGTGGGTACGAAGACAGTTTTTATTAGAACAGTTTTACAGAGACAGGTTACAGGTGAGGACAGAATAAAGTCAGGGAATGAGAAAAATCCAGAAGATTAGAATAGCTTGTCAGTTAAAAGCCAAGCCTTTGTCATTATCCCTCTCTCACCAGCCATTAATCTCCATGGCACTTTACCTGGGAATGGAAGCTGAAGATACCAAGTAATAAACTCTTAATGTGGGTTTTTTTGGCAGAGCCGAGAAATTCTTTCTGATCTATCAGAGCAATTCAGTCAGAAGGAGAGAGAAGACAGTTTGAATCAATAAGCTCATAGAGGGCTTTGGGCCAGAGAAGCTGAGTTGAACCACCCTGCCACAGTAAAGAAAGAGCTAGAAAGGGTGAGATTATTCAGCAGTAAGCCTCTATATAGTAAGCAAGGATATATATATTCAGGCCAGGCCAGTCAGTCAACAGGTTCTCCAGCACTAGAGTGAGGATTAAAAAGAAAAGAGACAATTAGAAAACATTATAACATGACCCCAGCCAGTTCTGAGGCAGGTTTATTTTTTTCCCAATCTGCTTTGATAACATTTTAATGCAAGTATTTACATGCAAGCATTTAGGTGAGTTCTCAGTTGAGGAACTAGCAATATGATAAATGCAAATAGTCAAGGAACAAGCAGGGCAATAAGCAAAGTCCCATGATCACTCATGTGATCATGAGTTCCTAAGGGCTTGTCAGGATGACCAAAATATATGAACCTACTTCCCTGTCCTAGCCCACAGTCATATTCTTGCCTGAGGCCTACTTCTTTGTTTCTAGCCTAAGATTTAGATTCCTGACTGAAATTATTTCCCTGTCTTAGCCTAAAATTAGATTCCTGCCTGAACTTATTTCTTTGTCATGGCACAATGTCAGATTCCTGTCAAGTGGTCCCAAAAGGCTCTTCACAGTATATACATATATACATACACACACACACACACACACACATACATATATACACACATATACATATATTATATATATATATATATATAATATATATTATATATATGAAGTCACGGATTTGAGAGGGAGTAGAGGGACACATAGAAATGTTGCTAGAGAGAGAAGTTTGGAAATGAAGTAAATGCTGAACTCATTAGCATAAAATTCTCAAAAGTTTAAAAATTATTATTAAAACCAGAAAAATTAGTTTTAAAAACCAGAGAAAAGCCTCATCGGCTGACCTTGTGACTTTTACTTAAAACTTTTTTCTTTCACTCTTTAATTTTACTGAATACATAGTGTAACAGTATGTTCATGTTTATTATTGCTCATTATTGTCATGTGACTTCCTGTGTCTAAAACACCATGGGGGAAAATGATAAAAATCTACTCCAAAAAGTCTTGAGGTAACAATGTCTGTGGCCACTCGTTAATACATTTTTAACATGTTTCATATTTAATTTGCTATTCTTGTAACAATACAAGGTACATGCTATTTATGTGTTTACAAAGCTATTAGTATTATGTTTAATTTAAAACTATGGCATTACTTGTATTATCTATTGTGTATAGACTTGCACACACCTCTCTGTCATGCTACTTATGCTTCAGCTCTGAGAGTTACTGCTGAATATGCTCACCATTTCTTGTTCTTCCTGATCTCTAGCTGGATGGTCAACTCAGCTCTTATGGATCAAACTCTCTTACAAGCTCTGTATCACCTGATTCGCTCTGCTATGCCTCCTACTAATTTTGGCATACTAATTTTGGCATTGCGTTATAATCTTTTGGCTTCTCATTCACTGGCTTGTTCTAACTTCACTTGTGTCAAGCTTATTCTTTCTCTGAAACTTGTTTCTGTACAATTGTCCTGGTAAAACTGTGTTCTCTCCCCCTTCTCTCTCCCTCTCCCTCCCCTCCTTTCACTGCTTCCCTTTCTACTTTCTCCGAGACTTGGACATATCCTATTTTTCTCTGATTTGTTACTTTGCCACTCAATTAGACATCACTTTTAAACTTAAATATCTACAAACTAACAAACTAATTTTACCTTTACAGTTTGGGATTAAAGGTGTGTGCTAAGCGCTGAGCCACACAACAATTAGAAATATTTTTTTTCTGTAAACAACACAATCTCAGGGTTTATAGTAAAATCAAATATCCTGCAATACTAAATACTTACAGAAAATATCTATGTTCTCTAAGCAAGTAGGAGAGAAAGTATCTTTTAAACCAAAGGTGTACTTAAACAAACAAACAAAAATGCTGACTGGTTTGGGTCTAGAGTCAAGCCCACCCAAACCATTTAAGAATTACCTTTAAACTTTGAGACTAAAGAAAAAATCCATTTATGCAAATATAATCTTAATCACACAGAATAAAATTATGCTAGTTAAATTTAGATTTTTTTGAGGCAAGGTATTGATTTATGTCTTGCATTTTCCAATATTAGATCTGTAAAAAGGCTAAAATTAAGCCAATCTTAAGATTAAAAAATGGTTCAATTAAATATCCAGGAACTTTTAAAGACTCTCTTTTAACTCAGTAAACTGAAAATATAAAGCTAAAAGAATAAATAACAGCAACAAAAAGCCCAAATAGACAAAGAAAAAAATATGGTTCTGAACTACAGATAGACAGAATTCATTGTTTCTGGGCACATATGAGATATGCATGTATATTGGTTATTGAGAGTGCTGATTTTACTCCTGAAAAAATACCATTATCACTCAGCACTAATTTATTGCTAATAATGCATTTGGTTTTGAATATTATTGTGATATTAAATATTTTAATGTCTAACTTGGTATTTATATATTAAAAAGTTATTAAGATTAAATTCAGTAGTATTCAATAAAGACATTCTTTAGAATGTCTACTCATAAGTAATCATTATACTTAATAATTATGTATGTGAGTAAACATCATCTTGTTGAGCATGTAATTTTGGGTATATAAATAACTTTTAGACAAATACATTATATAATTTCATAGAATTTTTGTTCTTTCCTGTTGTTCACCCATTTTTTGTATTAAAGTATAAATTCTTTTAGACAACTCTGCTTTCACTAGTCCTAGAGCAAATCTCCTGTGCAGTCTGGACATCTTTCCTCCCTTTCTTTTGTTCTTCATGGGGAAAAAATAATTTGCTAGCTTCCCAGTTCCTTAAGGAAAAAGTTGTCTTTTGTTTCCAAAATTGGAGTTACTGGGTTAAAATATATAGATGTTTGGCTCTAAATGCATTTTGCCTGTCTTTCTTTGTAGTCAAAATATTTGTCTGAGGTTATTTGTAATCTGAGGGTGTTGTGGTAAATCTCCGACCCAAATAAAACCAGTTAAGGAAAACACAACTCAATAATTATGGATATAAACTGCACGCCTAGATTGGGCAGGTTTACCATTACACTACTCTATTCCCCAGCTATGAGATCCCTCACAACTTGCGGTTTTTCCAGGCCATATGCTTCTCCTCCATTTTCTTTCTACCTCCTGCTCCTCTGTCGACGACTTCCTCTTCTGTCGACTTTCTCTCTCCTCCCCTAAATCTTTCTCTCCACCTCCCCTTCTACTGCCCAATCACTGGCTCTAGCCTTTATTTTACAAATTTAATTGGACAGAAGTGTCACAAGAAGTCACCTGTGTACAGACTCACTCCTCCTCTGCAGCCACTCGCAGGAAAGTGGAACTAGCATCAAAATACAAGGCTGGGGCTATCCACAACACTTCCCCGTTTTTGTACAATTAAAAGACTCGTTTCTCTCAGATATAAATTGAACATAAACTATATTATCATGTTATAATTGTTAAAGTGAAAGATAGACCTAATACCCAGTTCGTTTTGTTAACTAAATAGAACCTCTGCCATCTCTCTTAACTAAAAGGCTTAGTTCTGAACTTGGCTTATGTCCTGTCTTTAGAATAAATGTCATCTGAAAACCATCCTCTCAAAGTAAATAGCCTGCATTGGCTGTGAGACTATAAGTCTTTAACCTCATCAGAAATCCAGAATGACTGAATTAACTGAAGATATGGGAAGCACAAAGCATAGCATCCAAAACTTAGCCAGGTTATAGACCGCTGCACACATGGGCAGTCTCTTACTTCAAAACGTTGGAGCATCTGGTCTTCAGCCTTCTGGTCCAGGATCATCTGACAGACGTAGTAATTCAGAATTTTTAATGGCAGATTACTTTGTCTTGGCATGAGGGAGGTCTTTCTAAATTGTAACTTTCTATAGCTCTTAGACTTTTGAAATGTCAAAGAAAAAAGTTGTGTTGAACAGCAAAGATGTCAGCCATGAAATCATCCATATTCAGGGAACACTAAACACTAAACACATTCATCAG
>NW_021604576.1:5419621-5426389 GCF_004785775.1 Grammomys surdaster | reverse complement strand
TTTCTTTCTTTTTTTTTTTTTTTTTTTTGGTTTTTCGAGGCAGGGTTTCTCTGTGTAGCCCTGGCTGTCCTAGAAGTCACTCTGTAGACCAGGCTGGCCTCGAACTCAGAAATCCACCTGCCTCTGCCTGCCATGTGCTGGGATTAAAGGTGTGTGCCACCACTGCCCAGCCACGTGTATAGTTCTAAATAAGCAATAATAAGAAAAGAAAAATAAGTCACAATTTGAGAGAGTGTTATTGGAGATGTTGGAGAGAGGAAAAGGAAGATAGATGCATTGAAATTAGATTTTAATTTAAATTAAAAATTAAATTAAAAAATAATACAGTATCACTATATATTATTTCTTAGAACTTTTGTGACTATAAAATTATCTAAAAATGAAACATTTAATTAAAACAACAAAACAAGCAAATAAACAAATATAAACAGCTAAAATATTTGTCTAAAATTCAAGTGGGAAGTTATTTTAGCCTGTAATATCATGCTGTAAGTGTGGTTTGGATTTTATTCTTTAAAAATATTATAAATTTGTTTTTCATTTTGTTTTATACCATAATATTAAGGAAGTAATTTTGTCTAGTAAAATAGGATTTTGTTATTAATTTTAAAAAATGCAAAAGAGAAGGAATTTTGTATCATAAAATAAGATTTTGTTATTATTAAAGAAAATTTTTCTTAAAGAAAAATAGAAGGTAAAGACAAAGTAAGAAAAATATAATATATATGTATCTCTCTCTGTCTAAATATATATATATATATATTTATATATATATATATACACATTAAATGTTTCAAAAATGTCTTATATCAAAATTAAATACACTATTTGTCTTTGTTACTGTTCAATATCTGTAATGAAATACCATGACTGAGCCAACTTATAACAGATACCATTTAATCGGGGACTCAGTTTGGGTTATAGCTCATGACAATCACCGCAGGCCACATGGCAGCAGGTAGGCAGGCCTGGTTCTGGAGTAGTGGGTCCAGAAGAAGCTTCAGTAGCTCACACCCGATTCTCAAGTTCCATGTAAAAAGAGCTGAAAATGGTGTGTGCTTTTGACCAACGTCGTCTCTTAATGACACATTTTTTTCAACAAAATCACGCCTCATAATCTTTTGCAAACAGTACCACCACCACAAGTTTTCAAGCACATGATCTTATAGAGACAATTCTCATTCAAATCACCAGGCATTGATATAAAATATAAATCTAACTTTCCATTTACTGTAAACTAAAGCTTATATTTATAAAAACTGGCCTAAAAATAGAACTTAAATTTTATTTTTATTCCCAGTGGGTCAGTTAAAACCTAGCAATGAGAATTTACCCAAATTTCTTGAAACAAAAGATATCAAGTTTGTACAGGTTGTAAATTTTCTCACTGGAATAAAGTTTTTTTTCTTGTCATATATCCAATTTATTGGCACCTGAAAAAAATGTGTAAAAAAATTTGTCCTCCTTAGAGCATTTTGGGTAAATTACATAGTAATAAAAGAATATATTTTCATAGGCAAATTTTTAAATCTATTTGTAGAAATTGACCTAGTATACACAATTTTACAATCTTAAATTAGGGACTTTCTGCATTAGTGATTTAATAAAAAAAACAGTTTTACTAATAACTTATTAAAGTTGACCTCACACACATTTTGACCAAAGACTTCCTATGTATTTTTCTATGTCTAAAGTCTCCTCTTTTTTTTTTTTTAAAAAAAAATCATTTTCTTATAAAATGTTTACTGTGCATCCTATAGCGTCAGACCAAAAATTATTCATGGCAGTCCCATTAAAGAAAAATATTACATATATAAAGTAATTTTCTAACTGAAAACTAAAGATTTATGTGTTGTGGTATACTACTACAGTGAACTCCAAGTAGATGAAAAATAAAATAAAAAGCAAAGTCAAATGTTTTCTCAAATGGACCAAAGACACCACATCAAAGCCTTTATTCAGCCTTAAGGAAAAGGCCTCCACTGGATGTTACTCATCACCTATCATACCACAGAACTTCTGGAGAGGAACTTTTCAGTTCCTTATTGCAGGCTTGTGTCAGCTTCTCAGATGATATCAGCATAGACGACAGGAAAGCTGGGTGGCACTCTCAGTTTTAGTGTCAACAATTGAATATCCCAAATAACAAAAGTTAACTTTGTTTTAGAATATTTAAAGTGTTATCCTATTGTTACATCAACTACTATGCAATGTGACAATCCACTTGTTTTTCCATACTGTAACTGGAGTAAATACCATAAGAGTAGAAGTAAAATCATTAAACATCAAAAGGCATTACAAAACTTACATATTAAAGACTAGGATCCTTAAAATTACAATTTGCACTTCTACTTGAAATTATACTCTGAATGGAGGCAAATCAATCTAGACTAAAATTGAATTCAAAGGTTATTACATATTCAAATTCTTCAAACCTGAGATGAAATATTTGGTCAGGTAGAAAAAGCTACAGAGAAGAAGGAAACAAAGAGCCAATAGAGTTGCAAGGCATAAGTGTTTGGTTAGTCATAATGGTTTCTTTTCTCAAATGCTACCTTGGGCTTTTAAGATATACTGTGTTCCTAATTATTTTATGCTTAGTTTTATATTGCTTCTACTGTGTTTCATGTGAATACTATATCTGAGTCAGATTACAGAAAAAGAAAAAAAGAATTCATATCATAGGGGCTGTTAAAAACTGGGATTTCTTCCTCACATGCTTTGCCAACTTCTTCATTTCTTGGAAGTTGCTTTTCTGTCAAATCCTAGGAATGAAAAATCCTAGTACCATGGTGTAAAACAACAAAACAAAACAAACAAACAGAAAAAGACCAAACAAAAATTGCCTTCTCGATCACAAAATTCAATATTTGGCCAGTTGGAAAAGTGAAGGCTAAAAATCCACATTTCAAACAAAGCTGTTTCTGTCTTAAAGACTCATAGTCAAAAGAATTAACTTTGTGGTCATGGAAGAAAATTAAAATATAGAAAAGTAGGACAAAATAATTTTAAGTATGTTTTATTTCATTTAAAAGTCACTTGTTGCCCACATCAATGCCAGGGTATTTTGGGGGTCATCAAAGCCTTCAAAATTGTTTGTAACAAACTATTATCTTCTGCTAATCCAAATTGTAAAAAGTCATCAAATAGCATCAGAAATCTTCAATAGAATTTTCCACATTTTGCTTTAATTTGTTTGCTTAGTCTCCCAAATGTATTTGGTAAATAACTTAATTTATGACTTTTTTTGATAACCTGTAACTAATAACTTCTCATCTAAGCACTTTATACTGAAACATCTTTTGGACAACTTGAATTTACATTTGCTTGCAAAGGCCACTCATATTTGACTGTAAATTATCTTTTACTCTTTTTGAAGTAAGGGACGTATTTTTGCCTCAATAGATTTACTCCTTAGTCCTACATAGCTGCACGATTGCTGGCTAATAATTAAGCATCTTCTGATGAAGAAAATAGAATGTGTCTTTATTATTTGTACAGGAAACAAAGGAACAGAGAGCAGGCAGCACAGTTCAGGTCAGTTCTTCAGGTGTCTAATGCTAATGGAAGCTTCTCAGGGAAACACTGTTGCCCAGATCACAGGCAACACTTCATCCAGCCACATAATTTATTACAGAGAAGCACTGCATGTACATGATGACCAGATTCATTGTTAGTCTCCATCTGCCTGTGCACATATTCTACTTTCCATAATGGTAGCATTGACTCTGACATATTTTGTCTGTTTAATTTTCAATTAATATGCATGCTTTGTGACAATCCTACAGAGGATAATTTCAGAACACTGAGCAAAGCACCTCAAGAAAAAACAGCTGATAACAATAAAATTTGTGTGTTTTTTTTCAATTTTTTAGGATAGATTTTGTCTCTGTTGTATTTATTAAAAATAGTTCACTAAGTTTTGACAGTATATTTAAGATTAAATTACATTATTATTTCTTTTTTGTTTGTTTGTTTTTCGGTTTTTGGTTTTTTTTCGAGACAGGGTTTCTCTGTGTATTCCTGACTGTCCCGGAACTCACTCTGTAGACCAGGCTGGCCTCGAACTCAGAAATCCACCTGCCTCTGCCTCTCAAGTGCTGGGATTAAAAGCGTGCACCACCACCACCCGGCACATTATTATTTCTTAAGAATTAACAAATATCGATTTGAAAAACATAAAATTAAATAAAAAGACAAATTTGAAAGAATAGGAAGTATTCCTATACTAAAACTTAGAATGTTGCTTTATTTCTTTCAGTATATATTAATTCACACTAACCAGACAGAATAACATTTGGGCCCACTTTTGTACCTCTTTATAATATAGGCCACCAAATAAGTACACTTCTATCACAGTGTCCACACACTCCTCAAGGATCTTAAACAAAATAGCTTACAAATACATCTCTCATATAGTTGTTACTATAGATTTAATAATAGTTGGTACTATTATTATCCCCATTTAATTTGGGATAACAGAAATAAATTTTTATGTTGACAATTCGTAGTGAAGCTGTGATGTGAATACATTTTAAAGCATTTTTCTAGGGGATGTATCTGTTATCAAAGGCATTACCAAGTTAATATTGACAGCTACACTGTTCTCTGGTTAAATAATCATTTTCAAATCAATGCACAATTATGACTTCTAGAAGTTTTAAAATATACCATTTTGGGGAAGGGAAGTGGGGAGAGTCTCAGAGGTTAAGAGTTCTTGAAGCTCATTCGTACAGTTCAGTTTCAGTTTTCAGCATCTACATGAACTCTCACAATAGTACGTAACTCCAGGTTGAGGTGTCATCCCAGTTCTGGTCTGTGTAGGCACAGACACAAACGTGATATACATTATATATAAGCAAGTCAAACACTCATACATATGAAATAAACATAAAAATGGATGTCTTTAAAACATAACTATCTAGTTTTATAATTCCTTAAATAGAATGAGGAGGAGAGATCAGAAAAATAGAGAGACTGACACACAGAGAGTAACTAAAAATGAATGTCAAATGATTTTTTTCTTTTTTTAAAATTTATTTTTATTTATTTTTTAAATCAAATCATAATTTTACTTATTCATCCAGGGGTTATAAACACAAGAAGGCAGGATGTGGGGAAGGGGACACTGGAGCATGGGTGTTCAAGGGGAATACAGCTATTGTTCAGAACAGGGTATTGGCTGGGTCAAGGTTCAGGGGACAGGTCACTATGACTCTGCCTATGATTCACTTGTCCTTATCTAAGTCGGTATTATCTGCCAAGGCTACCTATTTACAAGGTCTATGACTACTGAGGCTGGTAAATTTCCACAAAAGCTGCCTGTTTACAATAGCTTATAGCCATCTGTTTCAATGTTTTTCCACAGAGACCCAAGACTTGGTGTTAATATACATGTATGACAGGCCTATTGCTGATTTTAGGCCTATGGCTGCTTTTAGGCCTTCAGTGTATAAGCAGGGCTGCCCCTGATATCTTCTCCCTTCTCTAGGTATAAAAGGGCTGTGGCTTCTCTAATCTTGTGAAGGCGGGGATAGAGGCTTGACCTCCAGTAATTGAAGGGGACTTTGTAATGGCTCTGGTCCCCCATCGTTGTCCAGTGAGGTATGAGGGCCATACACATCCAGATGTCTTTTTCCTGGAGAGAGGATACTTTTGACAAAATGATGACATTTAATGAAGTGTGAAGCAAGCTAACTGAACCTCCCTAAGACATATTTGCATATCAACAAACACAAATGCTTTTGAGATGGTTAATCTTTTAAGTTCAGAATCCATTTTAGAGAACCTGACCTAAGTTTGAACTCAAGTAAAATAACAGGCTGGTACCTAACATTAGTTTCCAAGTTGCCCCCCCGCAAAAAAAAGCCCAGCCTAGATCCAATCTTGAGGCTAATCAACAAGACCAGAGTTTCCAGATTCTTCCCCCAACAAACCTGCATCCCCAAGTTACTTGCCTAACGACCACCAATGCAAAGGGGGGCAGAAATTAAGTTTATGATATGTCTCCCAGAACCAGTCAATTATGTTAAAGGCCACAGTAGCTTTCCAACTAGATGCTTGCACATGTATTCCCTGCTTGCTGCTTACTCTAAAGCCTTACCCCGATAGACTCTTTCCCATGCACTGGAAGAGTAGGTATTCAAGGTTTTCTCTTTTTATTATCATATTCTCATTTCTTCACACATTGACTAAACATGTATTGTGTACACCAAAACAGAATTAAAGCTCCAGAATTGAATGTTCCAGAATTTTACAAATTAAAATCTTGAGAAACATTGCCTTAGGCAAAGTGAACTTTTACTTGAAGACATTATCAAATTGATTAATAGAGTCAGGTTCTTAAGTATAACAATAGAAGGGCACATAGCCTATCACTGCTTCCCGTTAACATGACCAACTATATATAAATTTTCCATACACAGACTGACAAGTATACACACACACACACACACACACACACACACACACACACACACGATTGTATATGGTAAGCTCAAAAAATGTCAACAGGAAAAGAAAACAAATCTTAACACCAGTATGAATGACTCTAGATTGGGTCTCTTTTCCAGTATGTATAAATATCTTCTGCCAAGGAACAGCCTCTGCATGGAGAAGGTTCTGGAAGAATGGGTGTCTGGGAGAGAAAAAAATGATCAAAGTCAAATTGTGGGTCCCAGCTGTCAGCATAGGTTCTGCTGATACGACTTCCCAAATTTTGCTCTCTCTCTCTCTCTCTCTCTCTCTCTCTCTCTCTCTCTCTCTCTC
>NW_021604576.1:5416996-5419611 GCF_004785775.1 Grammomys surdaster | reverse complement strand
CTCTCTCTCTCTCTCTCTCTCTCTCTCTCTCTCTCTCTCTCTCTCTCCCCTCTCTCCTCTCCCTTCCTCCTTCCCTCTCATGTTTGTGTGTGTGAGTGTGTGTGTGTGTGTATTCTGCTCTGCTCTAGACCAGTTTTTCTTGCTATTCTAAAATCTCTCTGAGACAGCTTTCTCTGCTAGTAAAAAATTCTAAAAGCTATCTGGGTAGCTCATGACTCTTCTGTCCAAAGTCAGAAAAGATGTTACAAAAAAAATTATTGGATCTTCCAAGCAAGTGAGGAATCCTGTTAAGAAAAATATCTTGAAAGGTTATTCCCCTCTAGAGATTTCCAGAGAGCTCAGCTCTCAATACAGAGAATTCTAAAGAACTGTTATTGTTTTCTGCTAACTCATCGGCAGACCAAAAGTCCAGTATTTTATTTACATGTCAAACCAGTTACTTATTCCAGCTTCTGGTTTGATAACCCTATGAACCAGCTTCCTGTGACCCCAGCCCATTGATTCTTAGGAAACAGCAAGCACACATTTTTCTCTTAAGATTAAAAAAGAATTTAAAGATCTACCCGACTTTGTTACACACAAGATGCTAAACTAGCTGGGTGCCAGTTTGTCCTGAAATTACCATTTCTACTACTCATGGGACTAACTTGGTCCCAGATTGACCTTGAACTCATGAATCTGCCTGTATTTGTGTCTGCTCATCTTTGTAACTTTCTGACAAGTTGGCTCACTAATTCAGTGGCCTTTGTTTCTTTAGATTTTTGAAGCCCCTCATAACTTATATTTTATTCTTATTTTTAAATAGTTGAGAAATTATATATTTTCAAATTCCTATATTTAGAGCTCTTTCTCAAAGCCTTAAGGGCTGTCCTGAAGGTTTACCATTATGCTGAGACATTAGCCACACCTTCCACTCCTGTACTCTTGCTGTCTGATTATTATGGAGTCCTTAATGTTAACAGGGAGGACATTCCTCAGAGGAATGTGAAATATGTACATTATTACACAAACAAGTCTTATGCCCACAGTAGCCATCAACACTTGTTGAGGCTCACAACAGGGCCCTCTCCCAAGGGCAAGAACCATGTCACTCTGTCCGACCAGGTCCACACCAGGCTCTGCAATCTTCCACAGATTACAATATTATGGGTTATAATATGTAGCTGATTATAGATATTAGGTTTAAAAATGTTAAACATAATTTACGTTCTATATTGAAAAAGTATTTCAATGTAATCAAGCTCATTAACCTTAATACTAAATTAAAGTAGGACTTTGCTCTGTGACTGACATCTTCATAAAAAATACAATTGGACATCTAAGCAGCTGAAGGCAGATAATGGAGTTACTAATTTATTTATGAGTAAAGAAAAATCCAATAATTACTGGCACCCATCAAAATATTGGAGGGAGGCATGGGATATATGGTCTTTTCAAACTGATGTTTATAATGATCACATAAATATAAAAGCTTTGACTATCTACTCAAACTTGCTGTACACACACACACACACACACATACACACACATACACACACACAATGCTACCATTATCTACCACAATGGCAATAACACCAGCAGCCTTAGAAGAAAGAAATGTGGGTAGGAGTGGGTTTTGTTGGGAAGACAGGAGTCAAAAGGGTGAGTGGGAGAAAAGACAAGAGGGTAATGGGGCTAAATATGGTTGCATAAACACTCTATGCATACATATAATTGTCAGAACAAACAAACAAAAACAACCAAGCAACCTAGCAAAAGAATATCATTTATCTTGTACTTCTAGCCTCCAGGACAGGACTATATAGGAACCAAACTAATATTTTTAGGCAATAATTTGTTATAGTAGCACCAAAAAATCTCTACCTTATTTTGAATTCTCAGTTAACATCAACCAATACATTTTTGTATTCTTATAATAAAGTACAAAAAACTCCACTGAAACTCCTATAAAGAATATGAATATACATAAAATAAAACTACAAATATAAAAAAAAAATATTTATTTTTTTTTTTTTTTTCAAATATTTACTCTCATGGATCTGTGACAATTTAGTTTTATGAATATAAGCATATGTGCTTATGCACAAACACACATGCAGAGAGAGAGAGAGAGAGAGAGAGAGAGAGAGAGAGAGAGAGAGAGAGACATCTATTTAAACCAAGAATATTAACATCAGTCTCAAGGTAATTTTTCTACCTTCACTCACAAAGTTTCTTCCTCATTACAAGCCATGAAATCTTTAAAATATTATAAAATATAAATCCTCTTCACAAAAGAAAATAATTATTACACATCTCAAAGAGCCTATAGAATTGAGGTGTTCTTCACACAAAGGGTCTTGATACCAACTCATTTTTTTATTCACCTCGATTTTTATCAACCACACCCTTTATATCTAAAATATCACCACCAAATTCATAGTGTAAGGGTAAAGGGACTTGCTAGACCACTTATTTTGTGAATGTGTTTGTTTGTGTGATAGTGACTAGTGTCATTCATGTGGGGGAATGTACATGTGTAGATGTGCATGAGTACATGTGTAGATGTGCATGAGTACATGTGTAGATGCGCGTGAGTACATGTGTAGATGTGCATGAGTACATGTGTAGATGTG
>NW_021604576.1:5405914-5416986 GCF_004785775.1 Grammomys surdaster | reverse complement strand
GAGTACATGTGTAGATGTGCATGAGTACATGTGTAGATGTGGATGAGAAGGCTTTAGCTTTCTGCCTTTATTGTTTTCCACCAATTTTTTTTAAGACAGGATCTTTCATTGTGCCCTGAACTTATTTATTGGCTCGACTTTCTAGCCTAAGAGCTCAGAACAAATGACTATCTTGGCTCTTCCAAGGGTAGGGTCACAGCTATGTGGTTACCTCCAGGTTTTATACATATAATAGAGACCCAATATTCACATCTGTGCATGATACATTCTTTATACTCTGGTCCATCTCCTCTTTTATTTTTTTAAATAATTGCCTATTGTGATTTAACAGATCTATTTTAGATAGGCAGTTTAAACAAGACTGTCAGAAAAGATGAGAAAATTAGTTGAAAGACTAGAACCTGGCAAATTACCAATACAAACAGACAAAAACTCAGGAGCCAATTTATGTATCACTTAGGAAATGTTAATACTATTTGTAAAATGTCAAAAGGAGTATAAAGTAAGTGTAAAAGATGTTTCCTTCTTGCTTCTCTTAGAATATATTGTGCTATGTCACGTTTCAAGTTTTCTATTAAAGCACAGTTAAATCTCTGTAGCAAAAATAAACTCACCATGACACCACTTGAAAATGCAAATTGTCACTTAGATATTCGTTTTTTTTTTTTACTTCAATGCTTAGAAAGAATGTTGTCAAGCTCTTTTCTTCTCACTATAAGCTATAACAAGAACAGCCAAATTGCTTGCATAAAGTGCAAACTAAATATAAAATATTTCGTTTAGAATGTGCTTTTCCTCTGTGATGAGGTGGCATTTTAAAAATGAACCGTTACACAGTGCTAAAGAAATTTCTCACAAAAATTTTTACCACTTGAAAGATAATTGTTTTTAGAGTTTTGAGGACATTATTTACCTGATGGGGGTCATTTAACATCCTAAATTCCATAAAGAAACTGGAAGGCTTAATGCTTTGGTTATAACTCATGGGTCCTATAACTCTTATGAGATACTGTTCACAGGAACAAGTTCTACTGAAGGATCACAAGGAAAATGAGGTAAAAATTAAGATACCAATGACTAGTGCTGCTGTCCACTACTCCCACACATCACAATCACTGGGAACATGGAAAACATCAGTATCTGCTTCTAGAAACTGAGTGCGAGTGGTCTGCAGTGGGCCTCAGCAGCAGCAACTTTTTTTTTTTAACATCCCAAGGCAGTGAAAGTGGTTAACCAATGAATGACTGGTTCAGCTCAAGACTCATGAGAGGATGCCCACACCTGATGGTATGGAGGGCCAGGAAAGAGGAGCTGGCTAACTCAGAAAGCTAGGATAGAACCAAACATGAATGGCAACAGCAGCAACAACCAGTAAATGGAATGATTCCTAATGATATTCTTATGTACTCATAAATTGGTGCATAGCCCAGCTGTCATCAGAGAGGCTTTACTCAGCAACTGATGTAAACAGATGAAGAGACCCGTTGCCAAATATTAGATGGAGCAGCAGCACTTTTAAGTGCCAAAAAGAGGTCTTAAAATGTAAGCAGGTTAGGAACTCACTTTTTAGATTAGAAAATTTAAACTTCATCATTTCTTGATTACTCCACCTTTGAAAATATCATATGAACTCTGATCCTCTCTTCCAAAACTATACCAAATCAATCAATCAAACAAACATACAAACAAAACCCACAATAATCAGAGTAATTTTCATTCTGGTATCTTGTTAATCAAATTGATTCTTCAGTCCCCACTAAGCAAAACCACAGAATCTTCACAATCAAAACAGCAATGGCCCTGATAAGAGTCCTCAATCTTTCCTGTCGTTTGCACTGTTCTCAATATTATCTTCCAAGCTCCTAGAACATCCCACAGAACTCTTCTAGCCCAAAATTCCAAAGTCCTTCCACAGTCCTCCCTAAAACAGTCAGGTTGTCACAGGAATACCCAACTATGCTAGTGTCAATTTGTCTTAGTCAGGGTTTATATTCCTGCACAAAATATCATGACTAAGAAGCAAGTTGAAGAGGAAAGGGATTACTCAGCTTATACTTCCACATTGCTGATCATCACCAAAAGAAGTCAGGACTGGAAGCAGGAGCTGATATCAAGGCCATGGAGGGATGTTACTTACTGGCTTGCTTCCCTTGGCTTGTTCAGTTTGCTTTTTTTATAGAACCCAACACTATCAGCCCAAGGATGGCACCACCCACAATGGGCCCTCTCATCCTTTATCACTAATTGAGAAAATGTCTTAAAGCTGGATCTCATGGAGGCACTTCCTCAATTGAATCTCCTTTCTCTGTGATAACTCAAGCTTGTGTCAAATTGAGACACAAAACCAGCCAGTACACTTTTCCAAGTTACTTTGGCTTACAGTGTTTATCACAGCAGTGGAAAGAAAACTAGAAGACAAAGAGCCATGTGCCATGGCTGCTCTATAAAGTTTCCTACAGTTCTTTGTTTTAAGGGTTATTAGAAGGAAGCATATTTAGGAGATGTGACTATAAGAAGGAAGAGAAATCATCGAGGGTGTGTGCTTGAGGGGACGTTTCCATCTGTTTTTGGTTTTCTAACTACAATGTTGTACTAGACTATCCCAGGCTCAGAACAATAAGGCCAAACAATCACATATTGAAATTCTGAGTTTAAATCAACTTTCCTTCCTTTCAATTATTTATTACAGGTGTTCTATTATAACAGAAAGATAATAAAAAGTAGTCATCTCTTCAAAATGTTTAATTCAAGAAGGAAGTAATGTGGGTATGAATATAGTGCAATGTGGTTATAATCAAAATTAGGTCCAATTTGTCCCAAACAGAGCTTTTATTTGCAAATTATATATATATATATATATATATATATTTATGTATATATGTATACATATATATGCCACCCCCCACACACAAAGAATTACATGGATATAATGAAACTTCTTTTTTACTGTATTATATGTCTGAAGTACAAAGAATTACACATATTAAAAGTGACCTCTCCATGTTTCAAGGTACAGGCATTATCTGAGAAAGTCTCACTGAACCTACTGGGTAACAGAATAATGTATTGGTTGGCCAGTCAAGAGCTAGTTTGAAGTTATGAGACTAATAGGAAACAGCACTCTAGAAAGGAAAAGAGTGACAACTGATACTTGAACTTCATTGGGTTGTGGAGGTAGCTCCATTATCAGAGTAGCCCCAGTATGGGATGGGGACTTAAAAGATGTGTTTATGTGGAGGGTTTGGAAAAGTTATTCCCAAGGTATTATGAGAACCTAATATCAATGAGGAGGGTAATCTGCATATTTAGCTAGGTCAGATACCCATTATGTCTACACACAGACACAGATATGCACAAATGCACGTGAACACACACAGACACACACACCACTGAAACATTATATCACACAACAAAAACCATTACAAAATTACTTCTTCCTATAATAACTCACCAACATCATTTATTAAGAAGAAAGCCACTAGGGAACATGTCTACAAGCCAGATAGTTCACACAGTTCTGACAACTTGTCAGATTACCTTACAGGATGAGACTGAGGCCCAGACAGAGATGCTCCAACAATTGAAGGAACTATAACACGACTGGGCCTGCTTAGAAGTGCATATTCTTAGGCTCATAATGAATCTAATCTCACATGAAGACCCTGAAGGTGAACTGGAAAGCTTCAATGAATCCCTTTGTCCTCCTACCTAATGTGGCCACATTGAGTAACTTTCTTTTTCTTCTTTCCACTTTAAAACAGACAGATAAACAAACAAGTAAAACAAATTGTCTATAGCCATCTAATTGACATCTACTTTTTAATACAGAAATAGTAAATACAGTATGATAACTCAATAAATTAATACAGTATGGATTTATATCAGGATAATTAGAAAAACATTATTGTTAATATTAATTTCTCTTTATATTGAGAACATTTACAAAATCCCCTTTTCCACTTGTTTATAAAACTACAATAGCCAACTGTATGGTATACTGTCCATGTTGTATTACAGCAGTGGTTCTCAACTTGTAGGGCGCAACACCTTTGGGGTATCAAAAGATCCTTTCACATGAGTTCCCTAAGACCTTTGGAAAACACATATATTTACATTGCAATTCATAACAGTAGCAAAATTACAGTTAAAGTACCAACAAAAATTATTTTACCTTTGGGGTGATAAAATGTGAAGAACTATAACAAAAGGGTCCCACATTAGGAAAGTCGAGACACACTGTTTTATAGAATGCTAATCAAGTCCTTTATATGCCCACTATCCATCCTCTGTGTGTATGTGTGTGTGTGTGTTTCTCTCTCTTTGCTTTACTATCTCTATCCTCTAGTGATATTTTCTTTCTTCTATAAAACATTTGTAAGTTTCAATATATGATATTATCTTAAGAGAATAAATAATCTTAAAGAATTCAGTCTCCAATCAGGCCTTTACAGTCTGCTCAGCCTGGCTAAATTTTGGACAGTTTCCTCCTATCTGTAGAACTCTGACTCTCTCTTTCTCTCTCTCTCTGTTTCTCTCTGCCTCTATCTCTGCCTCTCTCTCTCTCTCTGTCTCTCTCTCTCTCTCTCTCTCTCTCTCTCTCTCTCTCTCTCTCTCTCAGAATTTTGCTTCAGAAACATTGTCATTAAGAATCCTCTTCTACCCCTTAGCAGGTTAAACCTTCTCACCAGCTTCTCAGTTTAACAAGCCAAAAAGGCATTTCTCAAGAACCTAAGAATAGATTGGGGTTTTAGCTCAGTCAATAGAGTGTTCTGGTAGCATGAATGAAGTCCTGAGTTTGGTCCATAGCACTGAAAGCACATAATCCAACCTTTGGGAGGTAGAGGCAGGAGATTCTGAGGTTCAAAGTCATGTTCAACTATGCAGCATGTTCAAGGTCAGCCTAACTCTTATGAGACTTACCTCAAAAAAACAAAACAAACCAACTCTTGAGAGCCGTGTCTTTGAATCATACAATCAGAAAATATCTTCTTATAATTTCCATGATCTATGAGTGTAATAGCCTAACTTCAACAATTTGAAACTCACTAATAGCTCCCACCTAATAACAAAGGCATTCTCTGCAATCTTTTCTCCAATACAGTCTCTCTATCTGTCCAAACTTTGGTCCTCCGCCATTCGTATTAACAGGTTTGGGTCAAGATGCTTAGATTATGCTATTATTGAGTAATGTAATCTCTGTGTAATTTACCTATCCTGTAACCACTTTCTTTTATGATTTTATACAGTGATTATTCAAATGTGGATATTAATCTCAGAAACAATATTTGTACTAACTTGAAACATACATGATTCTTTTTTATAACTAAGTAATTGAAAATTGACTTAGTATATTCAATTTCATAACTGATCAACATTTACTAAACATTTGAATATATATTACATATAATTACTTTGTAATTTGAAAAGTAATATTCAACAAAGTAAAACTGAGCAAACTGAGGAAGGAAAGAGGGCCTTACATCCATTTTTAATTTTGATGTTTTTCTTGAATTTAGATGGTATTCTACCAGAATACATACATAGTTTAGTATTACAGCATCAAAGGAAAGGTGCTTCCATTGTGGAGGCCTCCTGAATGAGATGGTGCTCTTGTAACAAAGGTGCCTTGATCCCTCTCTGAGATGTGAGAATATAGTAAGGAAGCACAATCTCTGAAAAATTACGCTTTGACCAAACACCAAATCTCTCAACATCTTAAGTAGGTAAATAAACTTCTATTCTGTGTAAATGATTGAGTCCATATTTGCTAAGACCACGGTCAAAAGTATTTTCTTTAATTCACTACAGAATAAAATCTCCTCATCAGTTTTTGAAGTTTCCATTTTGATTTTTGCTTTTTATGTTCTGTCTTCTTTGTTTTCAATCAAATCTTGTTTGATCTGTGAGCGATTGAAGAAGGACCTCACTAATTACATGTGCTATTTCTACCCAGGTGTTAATAGCTAAAATAATTATTTTCCTATCAGCATGGATATTTTAATTTGGTTCGTTGCCTTAACAGAAAAAAACGATGTAGTGTGATGGAAATTTCAAAAGTTAATGAATGTATGGCAGACCAAAAAAGCCTAATAGCTTCCAAAGAAAATTAAAATCTATCTGCATTCTTAATAGGATTCCTCAGACCTTGAGTTCTAGACCAAACTTTAAAACGAAAAGAGCAATAATCCAGTGTCCCTGCCTACACAGCTATAAAAATCTGCTTCTTCCAAAATGTTATTTATTCACTCCACACTTGTTAAGGACATGGGACTTGACATTAAAACAATCTCATCAGCCTATGACTTTAATATATCTCCTGCTCCAAATTAATGTATAGTTATTTTAAAGCTGTTTGGCAAGCACTGGGCATTCTAGTTGTGCCTGTCAGTTGAACTGAATAAAGTCAATTTAAAATGTGACTGGCAGTAGAGATAGTCTCAGAAAGGGCTACAACAGGATTTTCAAATGTGATATAAAGGCCATCAAACTGCTTTATAACATCAATAACAGAATATAGCCAGGTAGTAGAGAAAACTATTTTGCTCCAGCAAACTGTTTTCTAAAATTATTTCAGATGAGGAGACACATGCTTCCAGAATAATTTGAAGAAAGATTAGTTTCAAGTCTTAATCCAATCAACAAATACAGTTTATTCCTTTTTAAGATTTATTTCAGATTTGCTATGGATCATTACCAATCCTAGAAGGTTATGCCTATAGTCACACATGTTAAGAAATGTCTATGCCAATAAATAAGGGTTTTTACTTTAGAAAGAGTAACTGAAAAGTGGTCTAAAAAGATCTACCTCTATATATTAAATATATGTTTACTTAGGTTTCATCATTTCCATAAGATTTTAAAAATAGGTTTCTACAAGTAGCTTGTTGATTTTATTCAACTTAATTCTATAATTCTATATTCTTCTTTTACTTGCTCCCGTGTCAATTATTGCCACAAGCAGGATAAACTCTCTTATATGTCTCTTAGATGAGAATTATAAAATACTTGGAAAGAAGAGAGGATTTCTTAAATATTCTTCTATAACTCAGTGTTCCATGTTACCTCAGAGTATCATTTTTTGGGGTATTTCTCAACTTTTTCATAGCAAACTTATGAAATCATACATGGAAACCCAAGAGAATGATTCTGCTATAATGCAACTTATGATTTTCTTATATATCGACTAGATTTGCATCTAATCATAAAACTTTATAATTCATTATTGTTGCCTAAACATATCTCATCTTTAATTTTACCTTTATCTACTGATAACATTTTAATGGATGTTTCATTTATCAATAACTTGTATAATTTATGATGTAGACTCATTTTATGTTGATGTAGGAATAATATTACTACCCTTTATTCTTTGTGTTTATGTATATTTGTGCATATAGTCACTTATGTTCCACATAGAATATTTAGAGATCAGACAACAAACACAGGTATTGATCCTCACCACTGGTCTTGTTTGAGATAGAGTCTCTTAGTTGCTTGCCGCTGTGCTGAATATAACTGGCTCCTTGGTTCCAGAGATTTCAAGGATTTTTTTTTTTTTTGTCTCCACATCCCATCCAGCTTTGAGAACAGGAGGGTTAAGACACATTGCCCAGTTTTACATAAACACTGGGAATTTATGGTCCTCACATTTACATGACAATATTTTTACCCAGTAGGCCTTCTCCTTAGTTCCCTAATATAATTTGAATCAGTTTATCTTCTAACCTCTTTTTTCATGTACTTTACTTCAGTTCCAAACATTGGTCTTATTATTTCTTAAAATGGTGCATGACTCCATATCATCACTGCCCAAAAAGCAAAGAACCAACTGCTTGGTACATTTCAGTTCGAGGGATAAGATTCTAAGGAATAAAGTGTGAGGTAACATATCCCAGGATGACATAAATAGAAAAAAAAATAAGCTGTTTGAGCTATTAGATAAATTATGCCAAAAAAGTAGTGACCTGTCAGCAATGAACAATTGCTATTGTTTGATTTGACTCTACAAATACAATTAGAAGTCTGCCCTGGTTTGCTTTCTATTGCTGTGATAACCACCATACTCAAAGGCAAATGAGAGGGGAATGGGGTTTGTTCCATTACAACAACCCAATAACAGTTCTCATATAGCAAAATTAGGACAGGAACTCAAGTATCAAAGATGTTGGAGGAAGGAAGTTTAGCAGTAAACCTGGAACAACATAGCCCCCTGATGTCTTCCTCATAGCTTCCTCAACCTGTTCTTTCATATAACTCAGCACCTATTATAACTCAGGGATGCAACAGACTCAGAGGTCTAAGGCCTCCAGTATCAAGAATTAATCAAGAAAATGCCCATAAATGTTTAATTATAGGACAATGTGATATGTACATTTGTTCAAATTAGGTCCCTCTTTTCCAGGTGATGTAATTGTGATTTCCTGTCACAGTAGTAGAAAACTAATTGAACCAAAACATGTACTTAACATATATATCAAGAGTCAATCAATGCCTGTGTCAGAGCAGTCTCTTATACATGATTTGAACTTGCTATAGTTGGGTCTTAAGTATCCCATAAGTCAATCTACGTGTGTGTATGTGTCTCTGTGTGTGTGTGTGTGTCAAATGTATGCACATACATATGTATATAAAATAACTATACAAGTAGGTACAATTTAAGGTGTAGACAGGAAAACAATAAAGCATGAATAATGAGTAATAAGAAAGGAATGAATGGGGCTAATGAATACTGGAGTCATAAAAGAATGTACATCAAAACTGTTTCATAGATTTTTAAACATATTTTGTGGTAAATAGATACATGAACATATATTGGGTAAGAAAAGTGTAAAACCCAGGATAAAGTTCCATAGCTACTGAATAGCTATTTTCATTTTAAAGGTCATAGGTAAACATTGGGTCTGGCTTTTTTAATTACATGAATTTTTTTCTTTAGAACACTGAGGATATCCAGTGAATCATAAGGACATACTTTAAACTTGAACTCCAACAAATTTGAAAACCTAATAGGAATATTTTTCCCCACAGGTACTATTTACCAAAGTTAAATCAAGATCAAGCAAACAACTTAGGTAAACTTATAACCCCTAGTGAAATAGAAACAGTCATTAAATTCTATCAGCCATAAAGAGCCCAGGTAAGTTGGTTTTAGAACATAATTCTACCAGTTTCAAATAAGAATTAATGCCAATACTTCTCAAATTACTCCAGAAAATAGAAGTAGAAGGAACATTTTCCATTTCATTTTGTAAATCTAATTACCATATTATCCCATATAACATCAATACTCAAAAGAAAATCACCAATCATTTTCTCTTATGCAACAATACTCAATAAAATACTTACAAACAGAATAAAAGACCACATTAAAAAGGTCATCCACTGTGATCACTTGATCCCAGAGATGCAGTGATATGAAAAAAGAATGTACTTTATTTCTATGATGGTATATAAATCAGCTATTAAAAACATGATATCATAAAATTTACAGGCACATAGATGGAACTAAAATAAGTCATCTTGAATGAGGTAACTCAGACCCTGAAAGATAAAACTGAGAAGTTTCTAGATATAAGAGAAAGAAGTGGAGAAGAGTAAGAACCAAAAGTCTTCTCTGGTCTCAGGATGTGAACAAAGCAGCACATACAACTATATATGCAAGTGTATGTACCACATACACACAAAACATACACATGAAAATAGAACAATAAGATGCAGCCAGCAACCTATTCCTATATCTAAAATTCAAAACAATGATTATGTCATATTCCCTCTAGACAGAGAAGCAAGAATTATTTGTCATAATGAAGAGAATGTGACTTGGCTTAGCTAATTTGAAAAACACTTCAGTAGTTTCTATTAACAGTAAACACAACACTCATTTGCTATAGTAAGTGTATCCAGATGTGATGGTACACAGCTTTAATCTGGGGCACACCTTCTGCTGCAGACCTACATAAGGACATTGGAAGAAGGAAGATTCTCTCTTCTTACCTGCTTGCCTTGTGGGACTGAGCAACTGCTAGACCCTTGGACTTCCATTCAAAGCTGCTGCTGACCATTGTTGGTGAATTGGACTACAGACTGTAAGTCTTCAACAAATTCCCTTACTACTCATAAGAAACTACTCATAAGTTCTGTGACTCTACAGAACCCTGACTAATACAGTAAGTATTAGTAAGTAACTCATAAACTCTGGCTTACTGTGCAGTGGAATGTTATTCAGGATTAAAACAAAATGAGCCAGGAAATTATTTTTTAAAAAAAGATGAAACTTAAATATGTGTTACTAATGATAAAAGGCAATACCAAAAAAAAATCACCTTGGTAATATTGTGAGAAAGGCAAAATTATAGAAGAATACAATAGATGACCAATGACTGCCATAGTTTGCAGGACAAGGTGAATAACGAATAGAAAGAAATTATTATTTTAAAGCAGTAGAATTATGTAGCATGATGTCATAACAGGGTATACTATTATTACACATTTCTAAATTCACAACACAGAGTAAAATTTCATGTGAACGGTGAATTTTCACTAACTAGGGTATAACACCAGCCATCTATGGTTACAACTAGATGTCAGTGTAAAATGGGACACTGATTATACAGGAGACCATGAATTTGTGGGATGGGAGTTTTGGGAAATACTTCATACCTTACAGTTTAGCTATGGGTCTAAAATAATTAAATACTTATATTAGTATGTATGTACTTTGTTGTAATTATTTAAACTCAACCTCTGGTTAAGCTATCTAAGCTGCAGCGGCTTTTCCTAGCTCAGTCGCCATGTTTCTCGGCCACAGGTCACTTGTGTGCTACAACTAGAAATGGCCAGAAAGAAACACCAGCCTTGCCACCCACGAGACACCAGTATGGGAGATGGCTCTGCCAATCTTTGACTCTGTCTCCTCAAGGCTGAGCATTGTTCAGACCATCCTACCATCCATACAATCAGAAGTGTAATACTCAACCTAGGTATACCAACTACCTTTGACTGCTACAGACATGTGAACATCCACATCCATCTCCTCTCTCCCTCCTTCCCTCCCTCCCTCCTTCCTTTCCTCC
>NW_021604576.1:5396122-5405814 GCF_004785775.1 Grammomys surdaster | reverse complement strand
TCTCTCTCTCTCTTTCTCTCCCTCCTCTCCTCTCCTAGCTCCTCCTCTTCCTTTTCCTCCTCTCCTCCTTACTCTTCCTCTCCTAACTCCTCCCACCTTAGCTCCTCCTACATGTATCCATGTGTGTGTAGATATATATGTGTGTGTGTATGTATATGTGGGTGTGTTTGTGTAGGTGTATGGAGCCATATAACAACCTTAACTATATATCATCCTTAAAATGCTATACACTTTATTTGATTCAGAGTTTCTCACCAGCACTTAATAATTGACATAGGTAAGTTTAATTGTGTAAGAACTATATAAAAAAAATTTATGTTATAAATTTTGTTTAATTAACCTATTGAAATGTTAAAATGTTTTAACAACTCTCTTTCTTGTTCTTAAATTATAGTAATTTTAAAAACCCTGAATTATTAAAACAATCTTGTATAAGAAAACGATAACATTAGGTGATTTCATGTACTATAATGAATCTATAGTAATCAATACAGCATGATACATGCAACCTGAAGGGTGAATAGATAATGGAAATGAATAAAAAGCTGAGAATATGTGCACAACTATAGAGAGTCTAATAATTAATTGTTAATAAAATACAACAAAAAATAAATATGAAAGTGTTGCTTTTTGAATAAGGTAATAAAAGATTTAAATATTTTCATTAAAAATGGGCTTTGAAAAATAGTTTCTACCAACTATGTAAACTGACTTATATTGAATATAAACTAAAATATAAGTTCTAAAATTTAAACACAGAAGAAAAATTAGGAAAATATCACCAATGTCCTTGTATTACATGAGAATATTTTATTCATACATCAGAAGCAAAACCAAAGTTAAAGACATGTCCTTTGAAATAAAATTTTAACCACAAACCTGGGAAAAGACTTGTATGATGGCAAGCATTCATGGGACAGTGTAAAACAAATCTCATATATTACACATTAAAAATAAATCTGAATGTATGAAGAACAATTTCAACCAAAGACTGGATATTGAATTCCAAATAAACTCCTATAACAATGTTCATGTGGGTTGGAGAGATAGCTCAGTGATTAAATGTACTGATGCTCCTTATAGGAACTGGCTTTAAGTTCTAGAACCTACATGGTAGCTTACAACAATTTATAACTCCAGATCTTATGTCTTCTTCTTGATTCTTACACTAAGATAAATATACATGCAGGCAAAGCATCTGTGTATATAAAATTTTAAAAAGAAAAAAATGTTCATCATCATTAGTGATTGAAGATATCCAAACTAAAATATTGATTTCAAGGAAATAGAGCTCTTATTTCAACCAATAGGGATATAACATGATATAACTACTGTAAACAAAGCTTGACAATCTGAAATTTGTAAAATCATACTTACTATTATTGTCTTGCTGTTTTACTCTTAAATAATTTTCCAAGAATATATATATATATATATATATATATATATATATATATATATATAAATTAATTTGAAAAATTCCAAAATTGTAGGCAATACAACTACCTCTAACAGGTACACCAATAAATATATTTTAGCACATCATATAGCAGATATGACCTGGCTATATGCAAAAATCATCATTGCCATTCCCCAAAATGCATATATTTAAAAATATCTCTGATAATAAAGCAAGATAAAAAGAAAACAACACGTAATAGTCCATTTCTTATAAAAGTCTGATGAATCATTATCATGCCTAGCCTGAAAATTCCTCTTTGATTTACAGGGGTGGGAGTGGGGTGGAGGATTATGCAGAGTATGAGATCACGTGATAACAATATAATAGGACATAAAATGATGTGGACATTTAATATAGTAGTACATGTGATAATTGACAATATGAACTTATTTCAAAAAATAAATGTACATTAAGTTGAAACAGGAATGGGTTGGGGGAGAAACTCCAGGGAAGATAGGGAGAGGGAGACTGGGATGATTACGATTAAGATATCATCGTACAAATAGTTAAAATTTCAAAGAATGAATACTTTAGTATTTTAAACTTTGAATTGTAGGTACTCATCAATAAGAATTTTACCTTTATAAAGTATTGAAACAATAAATGATATATGATAAATTTCTATCATGTGTTAGGAGCAAGGTAAGGCAAATCTGTCAGGCCTTTAAAATCTTTAAATGTGTAAATAGCAAGGTAATGTTAAAATGTTCTAAGGTACAATTGACATCTCATATAGCGCATTGTTTCTAGGGATATTCCAAGAAAAACACTGTGGTTGTGGACATATTTCACTCTCCAAGTAGACTAATGAGACAGACAGAATTAGGATACAATCCTTTGAGAACTTTTACATGAAAGGCAGGGCCACTGATGGTTTGAGACTCTCCAAAAACAAGTTAATATTTACTACATGTTGGGTAGTTGTATAGTCAATGTATTTGAGGGCAAAGTGGTTGAAGGAGTAGGTAAAGGGCTGGAACTATGGCTCAGCAGCAGACACAGTGCAGAGCACTTGATGCTCTGCAGAGAACAAAACTTCGTTCCCAGCATCCATGTAGAAGATGACAATTGTCTATAGTTTCAATTATCATGCATCTTCTGCTCTCTCTGGCCATCACATGTAAAATGATTATTAATATTCTGTGTATATTAATTAATGCTGGAAATTAATGTGGCAGCTAGTTCCCCAAATCATCATACAGAGACTGTTTAATATTTCAAAGCTTAGGCCTTAGCTGGACAAATGCTCACCTATTTTTTCCACCTATCCACATCAAGACATATGGCTAGCTATAACTTCTAGGCCCATAGTTATGTCTGTCTCCTCTCACGTCTCCTAGCGAACAGACTTTTCTCTTTCTTCTTACAAGAGTTCTTTTCTCCCTCCCAGGAAGTCTTGTCTTCAACTTCCTGCTCAGCTAATTGGGCATCAGATTTTTTTAAAGCCAATAAGAAAATGCCTTAGATAAATGAAGAAGTACAGAGCCACAACTTCAAAGTTCCCCAACAACCATAAGCATCACACATGAACATAGCAAAGAAATACACATAAATGAAATGCCCATTCTCATAAATAAAAAAGAAACAACAACAAAAAAATAAAAGTAGGTAAAAAGGGATTCAAATGAATGAGGGAACAAAGCCTAAATTGTAAAATATTAAATCTCCTCTTACAAATACCTGACAATTCAAAAATGTTTCTTTTAAATTACCTTAATCCAATTATGCTTTGGAATTTTCTTGGACAAATTGTTGTGATCCAAACATAGACTTAATATTACATCAATGTTACTCAATTTGGCAACCATTATTAATAATGCTGTAAGATAATCTCAGTTTATGAGTGGGTACCATGACAAAGTGTAGCCACATGCTTTTGTTTCTTTCCTATCTTTTCAAAAATTGAATGAAGGTTTTAAAAAAGCAGCAAACCAGAAGGGAAAAATGCTGGGGTATACTAGGAAAATTGTGTATATGTATCTGAATTAAAGAAGAATTTCTGCAGATAATGATATCCTAAAAAATATTAAAATTCCTTGCACTGTTGGAATATTAATATAAATCAAATGCATTAAGCTAGCATTCTGACTTGCCCACCAATACATCAATTTTTCATATTCTTTCTTGCTGATACACGTAGATTTTGCTGCTAATCAAAAACATGAAGGTAAAATGAAACCTTTCCATTTTTAAGTTCTTTTTTTTCACTGTTCCTTAATATCTCTTTTTTTATAATTTTTTTTTATTGGATATTTTATTTACATTTCATATGTTGTCCCCTTACCCCATCCCCCACCCACCCGGGAACCTCCTATCCCCTTACCCCTCCTCATTCTTCTCCGTGGATGTAACCCCTACCTACCCCCCACTAACACTTTCCCACCCTCAAAATTCCCACCCCCTGGGGCGTCCAGGCATCATGAGGTCAAGGATCTCATCTTCCACCTATGCCCAGCAGGGCCCTCCACTCTTCCTTATTCAGCTGAAGCCCTGGATCTCTCCCTAAGTGCTCCCAGGCTGGTGGTTTAGACCCTGGGAGCTGTGGTTGGTTGGTATTGTTGCTCTCCTCATGGTGCCACAAACACTTTCAGCTCCTTCAGTCCTCACTCTAACTCCTCCATTGAGAACCCCATGGCTAGTTGTGAGCATCTACCTCTGAATATGTCAGACTCTTGAAGGCCTCTGAGGAGACATCCATATCAGGCTCTTATTAGCATGCACTTCCTGATTTCCACATCAGCATCTACCTTTGGTGACTGCACATGGGATGGATACTCAGGTGGAAAGGTCTTCAAATGGCCCCTCCTTCAGTTTCTGTCCCTCACTTTGTCTCCATATTTGCTCCCTTGAGTATTTTGTTGCTCCTTCTAAGAAGAACTGAATCACCCCCACTTGGTCTTCCTTTTTTATGAGCTTCATGTGGCCTGTGAGTTGCATCTTGGGCATTTCAAGGTTCTGGGCTAATATCCAATAATCAGTGAGTGAATACCATGTGTGTTCTTTTGTGATTTGCTTACTTCACTCAGGATGATGATTTCTAGTTCCATCCATTTACCTAGGAACCTCTCGAATTCATTGTTTTTAATAGCTGAGTAGTACTCCATTGTGTAAATATACCACATTTTTTTAATCCATTCCTCAGTTGAAGGACATCTGGGTTCTTTCCAGCTCCTGGCTATTATAAATAAGGCTGCTATGAACATAGTTGAGCATATGTCCATGTTATATGTTCGAGCATCTTCTGGGTATATGCCTAGGGGTGGTATAGCTGGATCCTCAGGTAATGCTATGTCCAATTTTCTGAGGAACCGCCAGACTGATTTCCAAAGTGGTTGCACCATCTTGCAGTCCCACCAACAATGGAGGAGTGTTCCTCTTTCTCCACACCCTCGCCAGCATCTGCTATCACCTGAGTTTTTAATCTTAGCCATACTGACTGGTGTAAGATGGAATCTCAGGGTTGTTTTGATTTGCATTTCCCTGATGACTAAGGACACTGAACATTTCTTTAGGTGCTTCTCGGCCATTCGAGTTTCTTCAATTGAAAATTCTTTGTTAAGCTCTATACCCCATTTTTTTAATACGGTTATTTGGTTGTCTGGAGTCTAATTTCTTGAGTTCTTTGTATATATAGGGTATTAGCCCTCTATCAGATGTAGGATTGGTAACGATCTTTTCCCAATTTGTTGGTTGTCGTTTTGTCCTATTGACAGTGTCCTTTCCCTTACAGAAACTCTGCAATTTTATGAAGTCCCATATGTCAATTCTTGATCTTAGAGCATTTGTCATTGGTGTTCTGTTCAGGAACTTTTCCCCTGTGCCCGAGTATTCGAGGCTCTTCCCCACCTTCTCTTCTGTTAGTTTCAGTGTATCTGGTTTTATGTGGAGGTCATTTATCCACTTAGACTTGAGCTTTGTACAAGGAGATAAGAATGGATCAATTTTCATTCTTCTACATGTTGTCCTCCTGTTGAACCAGCACCATTTGTTGAAAATGCTGTCCTTTTTCCACTGGACAGTTTTAGCTCCTTTGTCAAAGATCAAGTGACCATAGAAGTGTGGGTTCATTTCTGGGTCTTCAATTCTATTCCATTGATCTTCCTGCCTGTCTCTGTACCAATACCTGGTAGTTTTTATCACTATTGCTCTGTAGTACAGCTTGAGGTCAGGGATGGTGATTCCTCCCGAAGTTCTTTTATTGTTGAGAATAGTTTTCGCTATCCTAGGTTTTTTGTTATTCCATATGAATTTGAGAATTTCCTTTTCTAACTCTGTGAAGAATTGAGTTGGGATTTTAATGGGGATTGCATTGAATCTGTAGATTGCTTTTGGCAAGATGACCATTTTTATTATATTAATCCTGCCAATCCATGAGCATGGGAGATCTTTCCATCTTCTGAGATCTTCGATTTCTTTTTTCAGGGACTTGAAGTTCTTGTCGTACAGGTCTTTCACTTGCTTGGTTAGATTCACACCAAGGTATTTCATATTATTTGCAACTATTGTGAAGGGTGTCATTTCCATAATTTATTTTTCAGTCTGTTTATCTTTCATGTAGAGGAAGGCTTCTGATTTGTTTGAGTTGATTTTATAACCAGCCACTTTGCTGAAATTGTTTATCAGGTTTAGGAGTTCTCTGGTGGAAGTTTATGGCTCACTTAAGTATACTATCATATCATCTGCAAATAGTGAGATTTTGACTTCTTCCTTTCCTATTTGTATCCCTTTGACTTCTTTTTGTTGTCTAACTTCTCTGGCTAAGACTTCCAGTACTATATTGAATAGGTAGGGGGAGAGTGGGCAGCCTTGTCTAGTCCCTGATCTTAGTGGGATTGCTACAAGTTTCTCTCCATTTAGCTTGATGTTGGCTACTGGTTTGTTATAAATTGCGTTTACTATGTTTAGGTATGGGCCTTGAATTCCTGATCTTTCCAAGACTTTTATCATGAAGGGGTGTTGAATTTTGTCAAATGCTTTCTCAGCATCTAGTTAGATGATCATGTGGT
This sequence comes from Grammomys surdaster, assembly GCF_004785775.1. Classification (NCBI taxonomy): domain Eukaryota; kingdom Metazoa; phylum Chordata; class Mammalia; order Rodentia; family Muridae; genus Grammomys; species Grammomys surdaster. Next base: position 5,399,346 of record NW_021604576.1, on the reverse strand, counting down.
TTTTGTCTTTGAGTTTGTTTATATAGTGGATTAAATTGATGGATTTCCGAATATTGAACCATCCCTGCATTCCTGGGATAAAACCTACTTGATCATGATGGATGATTGTTTTGATGTGTTCTTGGATTCGGTTTGCTAGAATTTTATTGAGTATTTTTGTATCGATGTTCATAAAGGAGATTTGTCTGAAATTCTCTTTCTTTGTCGTGTCTTTGTGGGGTTTGGGTATGAGTGTAATTGTAACTTCATAGAACGAATTGGGTAGTGTTCCTTCTTTTTCTATTTTGTGGAATAGTTTGAAGGGAATTGGTATTAGGTCTTCCTTGAAGATCTGATAAAATTCAGCACTAAAACCATCTGGTCGTGAGCTTTTTTTAGTGGGGAGACTTTTAATAACTGCTGCTATTTCCCTAGGGGTTATGGGACTATTTAGATGGTTTATCTGCTCCTGGTTTAACTTTGGGAACTGGTATCTGTCTAGGAAACTGTCCATTTCATCCAGGTTTTCCAGTTTTGTTGAGTATAGGCCTTTGTAGTAGGATCTGATGATTTTTTAAATTTCTTCAGTTTCTGTTGTTATGTCTCCTTTTTCAGTTTTGACTTTATTAATTTGGATACTTTCTCTGTACCCTCTGGTTAACCTGGCTAAGGGTTTATCTATCTTGTTGATTTTCTCAAAGAACCAGCTCCTGGTTTTATTGATATTTTGTATTGTTCTTTCTGTTTCTATTTGGTTGATTTCAGCCCTGAGTTTGATTATTTCCTGCCTTCTAATCCTCCTGGATGTATTTCCTTCTTTTTGTTCTAGAACTTTTAGTTGCACAGTCAAGTTGTTAGTGTGTGCTCTTTCCAGTTTCTTTTTGTAGGCACTTAGACCTATGAGTTTTCCTCTTAGCACTGCCTTCATGGAGTCCCACAAGTTTTGGTATGATGTGTCCTCATTTTCATTGAATTCTAAATTGTCTTTAATTTTTCCTTTATTTCTTCCTTGATCAAGTCATCATTGAGTAGAGAGTTGTTCAGTTTCCATGTGCAAGTGGGTTTTCCATTGGTTTTGTCATTATTAAAGACCAGTCTTAGTCCGTGGTGATCTGATAAGATGCAAGGGATTATTACAATCTTTTTGTATCTTTAGAGGCCTGTTTTGTGACCAATTATATGGTCTATTTTGGAGAAGGTACCATGAGGTGATGAGAAAAAGGTATATTCTTTTGTTTTAGGATGAAATGTTCTATAGATGTCTGTTAAGTCCACTTGGTTCATAACTTCTGTTAATGTCAAAGTGTCTCGGTTTAGTTTCTGTTTCCATGATCTGTCCATTGCTGAGAGTGGGGTGTTGAAATCCCCCACTATTATTGTGTGAGGTGTAATGTGTGTTTTGAGCTTTAGTAAAGTTTCTTTTATGTAGGTAGGTGCCCTTGCATTTGGAGCATAGATGTTCAGAATTGAGAGTTCACCTTGGTAGATTTTTCCTTTGATGAGTATGAAGTGTCCTTCTTTATCTTTTTTGATTAATTTTGGATGAAAGTCGATTTTATTTGATATTAGAATTGCTACTCCAGCTTGTTTCTTGGGACCATTGGCTTGGAAAATTGTTTTCCACCCTTTTATTCTGAGGTAGTGTCTGTCTTTGTCACTGAGGTGCATTTCATGTATGCAGCAAAATTTTGGGTCTTGTTTGTGTATCCAGTCTGATAGTCTGCGTCTTTTTATTGGGGAATTGAGACCATTGATGTTAAAAGATGTTAAGGAAAAATGATTGTGGCTTCCTGTTATTTTTGTTATTAGAGGTAAAGTTATGTTTGTATAGTTATCTTCTTTGGGGGTTGTTGGAAGATTACTTCCTTGATTTTTCTAGGTTGTAGTTTCCCTCCTTGTGTTGGCATTTTCCATCAACTATCCTTTGAAGTGCTGGGTTTGTGGGAAGATATTGTGCAAATTTGGTTTTGTCATGGAATATCTTGGTTTCACCATCTATAGTGATTGAGAGTTTTGCTGGGTATAGTAATCTGGGCTGGCAATTGTGTTCTCTTAGGGTCTGTATGATGTCAGTCCAGGGTCTTCTGGCTTTTATAATCTCTGGTGAGAAGTCTGGTGTAATTCTTATAGGTCTGCCTTTATATGTTACTTGACCTTTTTCCCTTACTGCTTTTAGTATTTTTTCTTCGTTTTGTGCATCTGATGTTTTGATTATTATGTGACGGGAGGTATTTCTTTTCTGGTCTAGTCTATTTGGTGTTCTGTAGGCTTCTTGTATGTTTATGGGCATCTTGTTCTTCAGGTTAGGGAAGTTTTCCTCAATAATTTTGTGGAAGATATTTACTGGCCCTTTAATTTGGGAATCTTCATTCTCATCTATACCTATTATCCTTAGGTTTGGTCTTCTCATGGTGTCCTGGATTTCCTGGATGTTTTGAGTTAGGAGTTTTTTGCTTTTTGCATTTTCTTTGACAACTGTGTCAATATTTTCCACCGTATCTTCTGCATTTGAGATTCTCTCTTCAATCTCTTGTATTCAGTTGGTGATGCTTGCATCTATGACACCTGATCTCTTTCTTAGGTTTTCTATTTCCATGGTTGTCTCCCTTTGAGCTTTCTTTATTGTTTCTATTTCCATTTTCAGATCCTGAATGTTTGTGTTTAATTCCTTCTTTGTGTTTTCTTGCATTTCTTTAAGGGATTTCTGTGATTCCTCTTTAAGGGCTTCTATCTGTTTATTTGTACTCTCCTGTATTTGTTTAAGGGAGTTACTTAATTCCTTCTTATAATCCTCTATCATCATCATGAGAAGTGATTTTAATTCTGAATCCTGCTTTTCAGGTGTGATGGGGTGTTTAGGGCTTGCTATATTGGGAGAACTGGGTACTGATGATGCCAAGAAACTTTGGTTTCTGTTGCTTATGTTCTTGCGCTTGCCTTTCACCATCTGGTTAACTCTAGTGTTACCTGCCCTCACTGTGTGAGACTGGAATCTGTATTTCCAGTTATCTTGCTTGTTGCAGAGCTCCTCAGAGTCCAGATGTCTCTGTAGTCTTATGATCCTAATCTCCTTGGTATCTGCTGCTCTGAGTGCAGTGGCTCCTAGGCTGCTCTGAGTGCAGTGGCTCCTCTAGGATGGCTGAGGAGTCAGTATCTCCACAGGAGCAGACAAATTCTGTGTCGGCTGCTCTGAGTGCTGTGGCTCCTCTAGGATGACTCAGGAGTCAGTATCTCCACAGGACAGG
>NW_021604576.1:5317908-5396112 GCF_004785775.1 Grammomys surdaster | reverse complement strand
GTGGCTCCTCTAGGATGACTCAGGAGTCAGTATCTCCACAGGACAGGAGCAGACCCAACTCTGTGTCTGCCCCAGCCCAAAGGACCAGGCAGGGGAGGAAGGGAAGTGGAATTCTGGAGGGGTGGGGTTTGGGTAGCTGCTGTGTCCTGACTGTCCCTGGCTTTCAGATGTATCTCTGGGGCTTAGGGAGTGAGATGGAGTTCTTACCGGCTGCTCTGAGTGCAGTGACTTCTCTAGGATGACTCAGGAGTCAGTATCTCCACAGGACAGGAACAGACCCAACTCTGTGTCTGCCTCAGTCCCTTAAGTTCTTTTTTTATTGGATATTAAATTTTCATTTCAGAGGTTATTCCCTTACCCTATTCACCCCCACCCACCCAGGAACCCCCTATCCAATCCCATCTCCTCCTGCTTCTATGAGGAGGTCCCCCCACCTGCCCCCACACTCCCACCTCTCCACCCTTGATAAACCCGCACTCGGTGTCCAGCCTTCTTGGGACCAAGGATCTCCTCTCCCACCTATGCCTGACAGGATCATCCTCCCCTACATATACAGCTGGAGACATGGGTCCTTCACTATGTGCTCCCAGGGTGGTGGTGGTTTAGACCCTGGGGAGCTCTAGTTAGTTGGTATTGTTGCTCTCCTCATGGGGCCACAAATCCTTTCAACTCCTTCAGTCTTCTCTCTATCTCCTCCATTGGGAACCCCTTGATTAGATCAAGGGTTAGCTGTGAGCATCTGTCTCTGAATATGTCAGACTCTGGCAAACCTCTAAGGAGACAGCTATATCAGGCTGTAGTCAGCATGCACTTCCTGACATCCATATCAGCATTTACTTTTTGTGACTGCACAAGGTATGGATACTCAGGTAGAATGGTATCCAGGCAGCCCCTCCATCAGTTTCTGTCCCACACTTTGTCTCCATATTTGCTCTCTTGAGTATTTTGTTACTGCTTCTAAGATGGACCGGTGCACCCACACTCGGTCTTCCTTTTTCATGAGCTTCATGTGGTCTGTGAGTTGAATCTTGGCTATTTTAAGCTTTTGGGCTAATAACCACTTATCAGTGAGTGAATACCATGAGTGTTCTTTTGTGATTGGGTTACCTCACTCAGGATGATATTTTCTAGTTCCACCAATTTCCCTAAGAATTTCTCGAATTCACTGTTTTTAATAGCTGAGTAATACTCCATTGTGTAAATGTACCACATTTTTTGTATCCATTCCTCTGTTGAAGGACATCTGGGTACTTTCCATCTTCTGGCTATTATAAATAAGGCTGCTATGAATATAGTGAAGCATATGTCCTTGGTATATGTTAGAGCATCTTCTGGGTATATGCCCAGGAGTGGTATAGCTGGATCCTCAGGTAATGCTATGTCCAAATTTCTGAGGAACCACTAGAGTGGTTGTACCATCTTTCAATCCCACCAACAATGGAGGAGTGTTCCTCTTTCTCCTCATCCTTTCCAGCATCTATCACCTGAGTTTTTGATCTTAGCCATTCTGACTGGTGTGAGGTCAAATCTCAGGGTTGTTTTGATTTGCTTAACCCTGATGACTAAGGATATTGAACATTTCTTAGGGTGCTTCTCGGCCAATTGAGTTTCCTCAGCTGAGAATTCTTTGTTTATCTTTGTACCCCGTTTTAATAGGGTTATTTTGTTGTCTTGAGTCTAATTTCTTGAATTCTTTCTATATATTGGATATTAGCCCTCTATCGGATGTGGGATTGGCAAAGATCATTTCCCAATCTGTTGGTTGCCGCTTTGTCCTAGTGACAGCATCCTTTGCCTTACAGAAGCTTTGCAGTTTTATGAGGTCCCATTTGTCAATTCTTGATCTGAGAACATAAGCCATTGGTGTTCTGTTCAGGAAATTTTTTCCTGTGCCTAGGTATTTGTGGGTCTTCCCACCTTCTCTTCTATTAGTTTCAGTGTATCTGGTTTTATGTGAAGGACCTTTATCCACTTGGACTTAAGCTTTCTACAAGCGGATAAGAATGGATCGATCTGCATTCTTCTACATGTTGTCCTCCAGTTGAACCAGCACCATTTGTTGAAAATGCTGTCCTTTTTCCACTGGACAGTTTTAGCTCCTTTCTCAATGATCAAGTGACCATAGGTGTGTGGGTTCATTTCTGGATCCTCAGTTCTATTCCATTGATCTTCCTGCCTGTCTCTGTACCAATACCATGTAGTTTTTATCACTATTGCTCTGTAGTACAGTTTGATGTCAGGGATGGTGATTCCTCCAGAAGTTCTTTTATTGTTGAGAATAGTTCTCACTATCCTGGGTTTTTTGTTATTCCAAATGAATTTGCAAATTGCTCTTTCTTTCTCTCTGAAGAATTGATTTGGAATTTCGATGGGGGATTGCATTGAATCTGTATATTGCTTTTGGCAAGATGGACATTTTTACCAAATCAATCCTGCCAGTCCATGAGCATTAGATATCGTTCCATCTTCTGAGATCTTCAATTTCTTTCTTCAGAGACATGAAGTTCTTGTCATACAGATCTTTCACATGCTTGGTTAGATTTGCTCCAAGATATCTTATATTATTTGTGACCATTGTGAAGGGTGTCATTTCCCTAATATCTTTCTCAGTGTGTTTATCCTTCGAGTTGAAGAAGGTTACTGATTTGTTTGAGTTGATTTTATATCCAGCCACTTTGCTGAAGTTTTATCAGGTTTAGGAGTTCTCTGGTGGAAGTTTTGGGGTCACTTAAGTATACTATCGTATCATCTGCAAACAGTGGAATTTTGACTTCTTTCTTTCCTATTTGTATCCCTTTGACTTCCTTTTGTTGTCTAATTGCTCTGGCTAGGACTTCCAGTACTATATTGAATAGGTAGGATGAGTGTGGACAGCTTTGTCTAGTCCCTGATCTTAGTGGGATTGCTTCAAGTTTCTCTCCACATTCCCTAATGAGAGAAATTTGTGAAAAAATAATCTTTAGTTAAGAAGAAAGTAAAACATTCAATAAAGTAGTAAGTCAAAGATGGCCTTTTGTCAGAGCTTTTGAAGATTCCATGTGCTATGGTTTGTATTCAGAGTGAGTAGCTTATATTCCAGACATGTAGAATTGATTTTAATGCTCACAATATAGCTGCAAGGTCTTTCTTATTAATCAGCCTCAAAATTTGCAGGATTTGATTGACAAAATAACAGCTAAAATGTTAATCCTTGTGTCCAACCCTGTATAATGCAAAAATTCTTATTTACCCAGAAAAAGCTAGCATATCATTTAGTAATGATTTGCACATAAAAAAAGTCAGCTTCATTTTGTATTTAGCAAGCAAAACCCTATCCAGTACAGATGAAATCTTTGAAGCTTAAAATTGGAAAAATTACCAGCATAATCCTTAAAACTACTTTATTTTATGTGTGTGTGTGTGTGTGTGTGTGTGTGTGAGCCAGTGTGTTTACACCTGCCACATCTATTCAATTAAGTACCTGTGAAAGACAGAGGTCATGGGGTCCCCTGGAAACAGAATTAAAGACACTTATGAGATTTGTGATGTGAATTCTGGGAACCAAAAGGTAAGCTTATTTAACCCCTGAATTATCTATCATTTTAAAAAATCTCATTGGGATTTTTTAAAAAATGATATTTAAGAATTGAACATGGTAATAAGCATCATTATATTAATAGTACCTAAAATAACATTGCAAATTTTAACATTAAATGGTTTTAAGAGGTTTACTTTAAGAAAAACTTGAACTTTATTAACCTTTTTAAAATTAATGTTTTTTAAAAATGCTGACACTTCAAGTTGTTACTTTTTGCTAGGACAAACATGAATTAACTATATTTTACTCAATTAGGAATAAAACACTTTGAATTGAATGGTGTCTTAGTTAGGATTTTACTGCTGTGAAGAGAAATCATGACCAAGGCAAGTCTTATAAGGACAACATTTAATTGGGAATGGCCTACAGGTTCAGAATTTCAGTCCATTATCATCAAGGATAATGCAGTATCCAGGCAGACATGGGGCTGGAGGAGCTGATAGTTTCACCCCTTGTTCCAAAGGCAGCTAGTAGAAGATTGGCTTTCAGGCAGCTAAAATGAAAGTATTACAGCTTACATCCACAGTGACATACCTACTTGAACAAGGGTTCAATCCTAATAGTGTTACTCCCTGGGCCAACCACATATAAACCATCACAAATGGTCCTTTAGAGAAAAATCAAACTGGGTTATTTGTAAAAGTATAAAAATCTTGTTTAAGTTTAATGATTCAATAATATTTTTATAATACTTCCTATAATTCTTAAAACTGGATCTCAGGATACATACCATTAATTGAGTTGTTGATTAGATGATATACTCAAATTAAGAATCCAAGACCATTATGTTGCTAGATGGATGTAGCAATAAAGTGTCCTTTGAATTCTTACGTGTATATATATATGTCTGCATATTAGTATGTCTTTCAAACTTCATCAGAGAAACTCTATTTGCAGTAGGTGGTTGTTGGGCTGTAGTGTGAGCATGGGCATGGGTCTTATTGGGTTGAATTACAAGTCAAGCTTCTGCCATAGCTCAGGGAGGCAGAGACTGTATTCACTCCATACTGTGCCAGGCCAAGGTTGGGTTGTGGGAAGCTGCAGGACTCTGCTCCAGGGGTGAGAAAACACAGTCTGGGGTGCCATGGGTGGTGCAGCTCTTGGTTTGGGGAATCCCCTGGCCAGGAGGTGGCTGGGAACTGACTAGACTCAGCCCTTGGGCTCTCAGGTGCCACTCACTGGCCACAGAAGGGCTGAGATGGGGGTGTATGACCTTGATCGACCCATAGCTGAAGGGGCAAGGGGAACAAGATGAGCTCCAGTGGTACCCAGCACAAAGGGTGCTGTTGCTCATGGTGACTTGGTTGACTGGGTCATGACTGGCTTGGCTAGCTTGCTTTAGTAGGCGGCCTCAGTGGCTCAAACATAGACAGGTTATTGGCAGGAGGTTAGAAGGTAGCTCAGTAGTTGAAGACCTTCTCCACAGTTCCCTAAGGTGAGCCTCAAAGAAGAGAGTTAGTCCATGTCTTAAGATACTTATTTTCATGGTGGAAAATGGATGAAGATATACCCTGTATTTTTGGGCGGGGGTGGGGAGCTAAGATTAAATACCTTTTGCAAGAAGGAGTGTCTGGGAAGGAATGCTTAATTGGCTATGCCCTCTGGCCTTTAGGTAACTCATGAATATAGAGATCTCTTGAGGTGCTGAGGCCTGTAGTCATGCCCTCTACCTGTGCTATGTGACACAAACCTCTCTTTGAGAGGGGCTGTAGAGGGTTGTTTTAAGTGAAAGGAACCAGGGCCTAGAGCGAGGCTGAACACCTACAATCCCTTTAGGGTCTCTAGGGTTTGAGGCCTGTGCTCGATGAGGTACCCAGCTGCCTCTCACAGCCCACCGCCCCACAAGTACCTTCACATGTAGTGAAATAGCAGTAGAACTAGAATAACTGGGGCATGTAACTGAATTGTTACAGTTTCATGAGCAAACTTAGAGAATAAGAACTGCTTCTTTTTATTAATCATTTTATTTGTTTACATTTCAAATGATATCCGCCTTCCTGGTTACCCCTCTACAAACCCCCTATCCTGTCCTCCTTCCCCTTCCACTTTGCCTCTATGAGGGTGCTCCTCACTCCAGCCTCATTGCTCTAACATCCCCCCACTCCTACTCTGGTACATCAAATCTCTACAGGACCAAGGGCCTCCCCTCCCTCTGATGTCAGATAAGGCTGTCCTCTGCCACATATATATCTGGAGTCATTGATTTCTCTACATATACTCTTTGGTTGGTGGTTTAATCTCTGGGAGCTCTGGGTGGTCCAGTTAGTTGATATTGATCTTCCTATGGGGTGGCAATTCCCTTTAGCTCCTTTAGTTTTCTGCCTAGCTCTTCCGTTGGGGTGCTGGACTCAGTTCGAAGGTTGGCTGTGAAAGAGTATCTTCTTGAGATAAAATCTTCTGCTACTGTAAATGCTGAGAACAATGTACAAATGACAACAGAAGATTGAGAATATCATAGACATGGATTTCATGAATCATCAACACAGTCTGAATGAAGTATGAATGTTCTCAGGGATAATGCTATCAAACAACATCACATAATGTAGAGTAACCTTGTGGAGAAAGCATAATCAATACAATGGATTTTGTTGTTTATTATTTTTAGGAAAGTTTTATATCTATCCTAACCTTTAACAGGTCCTATCAACACTAAGATAAGACCCATCCATCACTAAAAATTTAGACTTATTATTTACTCATCATCAGTACTTTAAAATGAAGGCATATAACTATATGTCAGACAAAGGGCCACTGCACTTTTAATAATAAAATTTAAATTTAACTTTTGCACATCCTGAGAAGTACAAATGTTTATGTACTTTGTTTTATAATATTTACTTGTCTGTAGTTTTCTGGAGCTGTATTAACAATATCTTATTATGTATGTCCATGTTATACACTCTAAGTAAGTTTTTCAATTCTTTCTGAAATTATGACAGCAAGTAGATAATAACCACAATTTAACATAAACTTTCCACTCAGGATTCTTTGCTACATGCCATTTGTAAGATAGACTATTGTGATTTAACTACAGCTGGACTATTAACTGAATGAATATGTCATCTGTCTCAGTCCTCATATTTCATCAGTAGGAGAATTTGTCTAAGATTTTATGACTGATGTAGAATCAGTAGGCATAACTGTAAGACTTCTAGGTATCATTTAACAAAGGAAACCAAATAAGATTTGAGTTTTCTACATTATGTACATTCTATGTTTACAAAATATCTATCCTCAGCATATTTACTTATATACATTAGATACTTAGATACGTTTTTCCACAGTTAGATGGTGTTTACTTCACTTACATTTCTTTAGGCTAGCACTAACCACTTGACAGAAATGGATTAGAGAAAGGAGGTTTTCTTTGGCAGCATGCTTCAGTCCTTAACAGGGAAGGTAAAGGAACATAGCTCTGCTCCTGAAAGTGGGAGCATGTGACAGAGGATGTTCACATCACAGGAAAAAGTAAAAGAGAACAAGCTGTACACAGTTCTCAGGCTCTATTCTTCAAAGGCATATTGGCTCCGTAGTGACCTATTTCTTCCATTCATGCCTTAGGTCCAAAAGATTTAACATCCTCTGAAAATGCTACCCCCAGCTGGGAAACAAACGGCCAAAAAACTAGTCGTTCAGATTCCAATCACAACAAACAAATATAATTTTTATATGCCATTAGTGATTATGATTCTTTCTTCTGCACTCAGAGACCAAATAATGATTGGTCACATGACTCTACAGAAGCTAATTTTGAGTCTAGTTGAGAACATAATAAAGTAAATTGTTTTAGAACTTTAGATTTACTGAAACATTATAATTGCTTATTATACTAGGAGTCATTTTATAGTTAAGAAAATAAAATTATTTCTAAAACTTTTCATGCTGTGCTGGCTATTTTTTTATATTAACTTGACACAAACTGGCCATTTTGAAACATAAAACTTCATTTGATAAAATTTCCCCACCAGAATTGCCTGTGGGCAAGCCTGTGGTTCATTTGTTTGATTAATTAATGATGTAAGACTGACAAGTTCACTCTATGCAGTACTACCTCTGTCCTAGTCATAGCTTAAGAACACAGGCTAAGGGATCCATGAAGAGGAAGCCAGTAAACAGGACTCCTCCAAGGTCTCTGCTTCAGGTTCTGGCCTCCATTCCTGTCCTGACTTCTGGGTGGTTTGCTATAATCTGTAAGACTAGACTGAGGGAATGGTCAAATAATGATGGCCCAAATTGAGTCCAATATCTTGGGCAAGAACTTATCCCTGATGCTATTAATGATCCACTGTTATGCTTGCAGACAGGAAACTAGCATAATTGTCCTCTGAGAGGTTCTACCCAGCAACTGACTGAAACAAATAGGACACCAATGGGCAAATAATTAGACAGAGCTTAGGGACACTTCTGGCAGTGATGGGAGAAGGATTGAGGTGTTCTGAAGGGGATAGGGACTCTCCAGGATGACCAACACAGTCAACTAACCTGGACCCTTGGGGCTTCCAAAGACTGAACCACAAACCAAAGTGCATGGGCTAGATCTAGGCTGTGAACACATATGTAGCAGATATACAGCTTGGTGTTTATGAGGGTCTACCAACTACTGGAACTGGAGCTGCCTCTGAATCGGATGCCTGCTTGTGGTTCCCATTCCCTTAACTGGGCCCCTTCTTTTCAGCGGCTTCATTTCTCTTTATAGACAATGAGATCTGGTGCTTTATTGTTTCTTTGCCTCCCAGAGATATTTAGCAAGGAATTTGAAAATATGAAAAGGACATTTGTTGGAGGTATTTACTTAAAAATCGTTCTCAGAATGGCCACTGACACTTGTAAAGAATTTATTACTTAAGGTGAGGTAGAGCACAAAGCTGTTAGTACTGAATGTGTTTCAAAAGCATGAGGTCTGCCCTTCTACAAAGCAACTAGGGAAGATCCTGCTTAAGCAACTTTTAAAGTGAAGATTTAATGAACAAGGATTTATAAGTTGATCAAGCAGGTGACAAAGCTTTCCAGCACAGTTAACCAAATGTTTATATAGCTTCTAAAGGTGATGACAGAGATTCTGATGACATTGACAACTTCAAAGTACTTTAAGACTATCATTTCCCATGACAAGAGGAAAACATGACTTCCTCTTGTTCTAAAACACATTTTTTATGGCTCTAAGAATGGTAATAAATTGACTTTATTCAATTTCAAAATTCTTCCATGAAGTGCTACCCCACACCCTAAATGGACTAAATTCGTCCGTGGGAGAAAAACAAAACAATCAAAAATTAGATGGTAGGAACAAAATCTTCCCAGATTTTAATATGTTTCAGGTTCTTGACAATTCATTTTGAAAAGATATGAAGCTTCATTCTAGAATGGGTAAAATGGATGGAACATATTATGGGAATAGTCTAATGATGATCATCAGTATTTGAAGACATTAACTAAATCCACTGCTTTTTATTAACAGAAATAAGTGGAGTTTTCATTCCTCTTTGACATAGGAAAATATTCTTCAGAGGACCAGGCAGAAAACATCACATCAGGCATGATTTTTTTTTTTAACATGTGAAAGGTTCTTTTTAATTTCTTTTTTTTTTTTAATTTTTTTTATTGGATGTTTTATTTACATTTCATATGTTGTCCCCTTACCCCATCCCCCACCCACCCAGGAACCCCCAATCCCCTCACACCTCCTCCTTCTTCTTTGTGGATGTAACCTCTATCTACCCCCCCACTCCCACCTCCCCACCCTCAAAACTCCCACCCCCTGGGGCGTCCAGCCTTCATGAGGTCAAGGATCTCATCTTCCATCTGTGCCCAGCAGGGCCCTCCACTCTTATATATTCAGCTAAGGCCCTGGATCCCTCCATAAGTGCTCCCAGGCTGGTGGTTTAGACCCTGGGAGCTGTGGTTGGTTGGTATTGTTGCTCTCCTCATGGGGCCACAAATCCTTTCAGCTCCTTCAGTCTTCACTCTAACTCCTCCATTGAGAACCCCATAATCACTTCAATGGCTAGTTGTGAGCATCTGCCTCTGAATATGTCAGACTCTTGAAGACCTCTGAGGAGACATCCATATCAGGCTCTTATCAGCATGCACTTCCTGACTTCCACATCAGCATCTACCTTTGGTGACTGCACATGGGATGGATACTCAGGTGGAAAGGTCTTCAGATGGCCCCTCCTTCAGTTTTTGTCCCTCGCTTTGTCTCCATATTTGCTCCCTTGAGTATTTTGTTGCTCCTTCTAAGAAGGACCGAATCACCCCCACTTGGTCTTCCTTCTTTATGGACTTCATGTGGCCGGTGAGTTGCATCTTGGGCATTTTAAGGTTCTGGGCTAATATCCAATAATCAGTGAGTGAATACCATGTGTGTTCTTTTGTGATTGGCTTACCTCACTCAGTATGATAATTTCTAGTTCCATCCATTTACCTAGGAACCTCTCGAATTCATTGTTTTTAATAGCTGAGTAATACTCCATTGTGTAAATATACCACATTTTTTTAATCCATTCCTCAGTTGAAGGACATCTGGGTTCTTTCCAGCTCCTGGCTATTATAAATAAGGCTGCTATGAACGTAGTTGAGCATATGTCCTTATTATATGTTCGAGCACCTTCTGGGTATATGCCTAGGAGTGGTATAGCTGGATCCTCGGGTAATGCTATGTCCAATTTTCTGAGGAACCGCCACACTGATTTCCAAAGTGGTTGCACCATCTTGCAGTCCCACCAACAATGGAGGAGTGTTCCTCTTTCTCCACACCCTCGCCAGCATCTACTATCACCTGAGTTTTTAATCTTAGCCATTCTGACTGGTGTGAGATGGAATCTCAGGGTTGTTTTGATTTGCATTTCCCTGACGACTAAGGATGCCGAGCATTTCTTTAGGTGCTTCTCGGCCATTCGAGTTTCTTCTGTTGAAAATTCTTTGTTAAGCTCTATACCCCATTTTTTAATAGGGTAATTTGGTTGCCTGGAGTCTAATTTCTTGAGTTCTTTGTATATATTGGATATTAGCCCTCTATCAGATGAAGGATTGGTAAAGATCTTTTCCCAATTTGTTGGTTGTCGTTTTGTCCTATTGACAGTGTCCTTTGCCTTACAGAAACTTTGCAATTTTATGAAGTCCCATTTGTCAATTCTCGATCTTAGAGCATATGCCATTGGAGTTCTGTTCAGGAACTTTTCCCCTGTGCCCAAGTATTCGAGGCTTTTCCCCACCTTCTCTTCTATTAGTTTCAGTGTATCTGGTTTTATGTGGAGGTCCTTTATCCACTTAGATTTGAGCTTTGTACAAGGGGATAAGAATGGATCAATTTTCATTCTTCTACATGTTGTCCTCCAGTTGAACCAGCACCATTTGTTGAAAATGCTGTCCTTTTCCCACTGGACAGTTTTAGCTCCTTTGTCAAAGATCAAGTGACCATAGGAGTGTGGGTTCATTTCTGGGTCTTCAATTCTATTCCATTGATCTTCCTGCCTGTCTCTGTACCAATACCAGGTAGTTTTTTTTTTTTTTTTTATCACTATTGCTATGTAGTACAGCTTGAGGTCAGGGATGGTGATTCTTCCAGAAGTTCTTTTATTGTTGAGAATAGTTTTTGCTATCCTGGGTTTTATGTTATTCTGTATGAATTTGAGAATTTCCTTTTCTAACTCTGTGAAGAATTGAGTTGGGATTTTAATGGGGATTGCATTGAATCTGTAGATTGCTTTTGGCAAGATGGCCATTTTTATTATATTAATCCTGTCAGGCATGATTTACTACTGAATATTGAAGGAAGAAGCCTAAACAAAACATAAAGTTTCAACTTAAAATTCAACTGATTTTTGGTTTGCCTATATTTTTATATACTGATATCTTCATCTCAACAATATAGAGATATTGGTGTGTCTTATTCAAACTTCAGTAGAGTACAGCAATAAGTTCCGTCTGGTCCTGTAGTGTTTTTGTTTGTTTGTTTTGCAAAGAGATCTTTTTATTAAATCATCTTCAATGTTTCTTACATATGTAAGTTTTTGTTTTCTTGATTTAATTATGATAGACTGTATCATTTTAGGACTTTATGCATTTTCAAAGATTTTATACTTTCTTTGAAATGTAAATATTCAAAACAGCTCTTTCAGTCTTTATTTTATAAAATAAGAGCTCCAAGACTTCCATTTGAATATATATAATTAATAAATCTGCATAATGAGTTGCTCCCTTTATTAATTTACAATGTATTTTATCTCATAATGACTACTATTGGTTTAAATCTTCACTGCCAGCCATTAGAATAGCTATCCTGAATTATTTCTGGCTTATATTTTCTTGCTAAGTAGATTTAAACTATTTACTCTAAGTTTGTGGTTTTCTTAGCTTATGAAGTATGCTTCATGTAAAAATTAAGCTGTTAAATTTTACCAACAAGATTGTGTATTTTAAATGATGAAGTGAGGTTACTGCATTTTAATGTTTTATTAAAAAGGATATACTATTTCCTATGGGTTGTTTTTTTCAGTGTTTTACTTATGAATGGGACAAATAATTATTTTTTTATTGTTTACATGTTTTCTCTGTCAGGACAAAAGGTATTACGAAGTCCCTCTTAGGTCTCCACTGTTTATATATCAGTCTCATGTAATCTATTCCTCACTGTGCTCTCAAAATTAGAATTAATTTTTCTTCCCTACACTATCTTTTTCAGTTGTGACATGGGTGATTTGATGTGTAATTGTCCTGAAATGTTCTTATTTATACACCAAATTTAAAAGAAAACTGTACTTTATTTACCAGTCATAGTTGTCTGTTATTTCCTTTCAAGAATTGAAACATATCATTCATTTTTTACTAGACTTTTGATTTATTGATTAAACTATTCCAATGTATTTTTGTCTTGTACATGGATTGACATTTTTTCTTCTTTGCCACATTTAAAATTATTTCTTTTATCTTTGTATTTTGTAATCTCACAAGTGATATGTGTGTGTGTACATTTTTTACATTTGTGGGAGTGTACATTCAGATAAAATCAGATATGACTCAATTGTCTTCTTCAGTTGCTTCTCCATTATTGCTTAGCTTTGTTTTGCTTTGATTCAAGCTTTGTCACTGAAACTGAAGCACACCAATTTGGTTAAACTTTATCAGCCTGCCTGCTCAGCAAGCCCCATGTATATTCCTGTTTCTGTTTTCTTAGAACTAATAAATATGAATATAAACTGATAAATATAAAATTATAATTTTATATATGATTTTGATTGTCTAATATTTTTCCTTGGTTTTAGTGGCTGATGATACTTTTCTACTGATTTATTTGATAACTCAACTTTTTATTCATTTTTATTAATTTTATTAATTTTTTTATATTTCAAATGTTACCCCCCTTCCAAGTTTCTCTTCCACAAGCCCCCTGTCCCCTACTCCTTTCCCCCTGCCTTTATGAGAGTGTTCCTCAACGCACTCATCCACTCCTGCCTCAGCACCCTAGCATTCCCCTATCTTGAGTATTCAAGCTTCCATAGGACCAAGGGGCTCCCCTCCCATTGATGTCAGATAAGGCCATCCTCTGCTACATATGCAGCTGGACCAATGGGTACCCCCTGTGTACTCTTTGCTTGGTAGTGTAGTTCCTGGGAGATTTGGGGGGTCTGGTTGGTTGATAATGTTGTGTTTTCTATGAGGTTGCAAACACTTTCAGATTCTCCAGTCCTTGCCCTAACTTCCCCCTGGGGAGTCTCCAAGCTCAGTTCAATATTTGCCTGTATACATCTGCATCTATATTGGTCTGGCTCTGGAAGAGCCTCTCAGGGGACAGCAATATCAGACTTCTGACAATAAGCACTTCTTGGCATCAGCAATAGTGTCTGTATTTGGCGTCAGCAGATGAGATGGATTACTATGTGGGACAGTCTCTGAATGGCCTTTCCTTCAGTTCCTGCTCCACTCTTTGTCCTTGCATTTTATTTTGAAGTGGGTTGGTTGCCCTATCTCTCAACTTGGAGCAGTGTCTATCCAGTGGATATGTTCTCTACAGGTCCTATCTCCTCTTTGTTGAGTATTTCAGGTAATGTTCTCCCTACTAGGTCCTGGGAACCTCTTTGGTCCCTGTCATCTGGAACTTTCTAGTGGCTAACCCCAGTTCCCACTCTCCCACTGCTACACACCTCCTTTCAAATTCCTGACCCTCCATATTTCTCCCCCATTTCCTCCAATATCTGAACTGCCCCCCTTTCCCTGCCCCTGCTCTCTGTCTCCCAGATCCCTCTCTCCCTCTATTTCCCAGATGTTATTCTTTTCTCACTACTGAGTAGGACTGTAGCATTCACACTTTTGTGTGATCTTCTTTTTTCTGAAGTTTCATATGATCTGTGGGTTGTATTGTGGGTATTTCAAGCTTCTTTTTGGCAAACATTCACGTATCAGTGAGTGTATTCCATGTGTGTTCCTTTGTGACTGGGTTACCTTGTTCAGGATGATGTTTTCTAGCTCCATCCATTTGCCTGCGAATTTCATGAACTCATTGTTTTTAATAGCTGAGTAGTACTCCATAGCGAAAATATACCAGATTTTCCATATCCATTTCTCTGTTGAGGGACATCTGGGTTCTTTCCAGCTTCTGGCTATTATAAATAAGGCTGCTATGAGCATAGTGGAGCATGTGTCCTTGTTATAGGTTGGAGCACCTTTTGGGTATATGCCCAGGAGTGATATAGCTGGGTCCTCAAATAATAATATGTCCAATTTTCTGAGGAACTGCCAGACTGCTTTCCAGAGTGGTTGTACCAGCTTGCAATCCTACCAACAATGGATGAGTGTTTCTCTTTCTTCACATCCTTACCAGCATCTATTGTCACCTGAGCTTTTGATCTTAGCCATTCTGACTGGTATGAGGTACTTCTCTGATGACTAAGGATGTTGAACATTTTTTTAGATTCTCTTGGCCATTCAATATTCCTCTGGTGAGAATTCTTTGTTTAGATCGCCCCCCCCCCCAATTTTTAACAGGATTATTTGATTCTCTAGAGTCTAGCTTCTTGAGTTCTCTGTATGTTTTAGATATAAGCACTCTATCAGATGTAGGGTTGGTAGAGATCTTTTCCCAATTTGTGGACTGCTGTTTTGTCCTATTGATAGTGTCTTTTTCTTACAGAAGCTTACAATGTTATTAGTCTCATTTGTCAATTCTTGATCTTAGAGCATAAGTCATTGGTGTTCTGTTCAGGAAATTTTCCCCTGTGACAATGTGCTTGAGGCTCTTACCCACTTTCTCTTCTATTAGATTAAATGTATCTGGTTTTATGTGGAGGTCCTTGATCCACTTGGACTTGAGCTTTGTACAAGGAGATAAGAATCGGTCAATTTGCATTCTTCTACATGCTGACCTCCAGTTGAACTAGCACCATTTGTTGACAATAACGTCCTTTTTCCACTGATTGGTTATAGCTTCTTTGTCAAAGATCAAGTGACCATAGGTGTGTGGCCTCATTTCTGTTGTACCTAGAGTGCTCATATAGACAAAATAAATAGACAACTCTACATTTGTTTTTCAGAATTACATTAGATCCTTTCTGGGTTTCAAATTTCTGACTAAATATTTCCCATCTTTTCAAAAATTTATTTTCTAAATTATTTAATAATTCAGCTACTTTGATAACTTTCTTGTCTTACTCATGGATTTGTCTCCTTACTTCATTCATAGGTTTCTTTGTGTTATCTATGTGGACACTTATGTTTTTTAAACTGAGACTCTGGTCTTGACATGAGACATCTTGGTCTCATGTTTCAGATATTTCATTATATTTGGTTTTCTGTTATAAGGAACTATGTGTTCACAGGAGTTTAATGGTGTACATTTGGCTTCTTTATTGTTACCTGTGACCACTAGTTAACATGTTTTCTCTAGAATTCATTTTCCATTTTCCATATTCTTTTTTCTCTTCTATTTTTTATTCTATATTTTATATATTTACATTACAGATGTCATCCCCTTTCTCCCTTCCTCCCATTAACCCCTGAACCCATTTCTCCTCCTGATCACAGGAGTGATCACAGGACTCTGTTTATTGTTCATTTTTCATATTCTTATTGTTGGTTTGTTTTACTTTATTTGTATCTTCCTAACAACTTGACATTGTCTGGATTTTTATTTTCCATTATTATTTATTGAAAAAGCTGACTACAATAAGAAGTATCATGCTTTAATACCAGACCTAGTGCTAACCAACAGTAACAACCCATGAGTACTTCCTTTGTGCACATGACAAGGATCAGAGAAAGCAACACTAAGTTTCATGATTGGCAAAAAAGGGTAGTTTAGACAATATTTTGATTTTTTTGATTTAGTGATATTAATGTTTAGCTAAATAATAGGATGGGATGGAAAAATAAAGAAAAGTAAAGAGACAATAATGTATGAATAAATGAAAATCATATGAGCTAGAAATAGGAGAAATTACATAAACAATATCATAAAATAGGTACAGAGAAGAAAATGCAGCCATAAAAGCTTATTTTAGAAAGATACAAACCACAATAAAGAAACTCAGAGATTTGAGTGTGATAACATAATAAAATTAGAAAACAAAATGTTGAAATAAATAAAAGATACTTTAACCAGTCAATATCTCTTCCTACTTACAATAAGAGCAGCCTCTCTTCCCATAGGTTACCCTTTGTAGTGGTCTCTGCAGATGAACAGAGGCCTACAAGCCTCAGTAACTAAGATAACCTAAATTAGTACATCTCTTTCTCTGAGATACATTTCAGAAGGTGGTCATCCTTTCTCTGTCTGAACTCACCGTATGAAATTCCCTGTCTGCTTGTTCAAACTTCCTCTTTGATGTTTTGGTGACTATTTTTTTTAGCTGGTTTTTACAGTAGGTTGTTATTAGTCTCCCTTATGACTGTAGTTGGGGTAGCTCTAATTTTTTCTTTTGTGATGTGTGTGTGTGTGTGTGTGTGAATGTGTGCATATGTTGTGTGTTTTTGTTTATTTGTATATGAGAGAGTGTAGAATGACTATCATCCCAAACAAGCCATGTGTAATATCAGAAAACAAAGTCCTAAGATGTTTAAGGCCAAGGCGATTTTGAATATGCTTGTCATAGAGACAGAAATTCATATTTTTTAGTATAGAATGCTATTTCTTGAAGCTAGCAGCAATCTGCAGAATATCTGGTTTTCTTTAACTCTAGATGGAAAGTGTTACATCTTGAAAGGAAATAACATGTATCCCATATATAGTATTATTTTCCTAGTTGTATAGTCTCCATTACTTACAGACTTCAGAAGTCTACAGTGTCAGATTCACCTACAAAGCCTTTCACAGAATATTACCATGAACCAAGAAATTCACTCCCAAAGCAAAAATGACACAGGTTAAAAATGTAATGTAAACAATGCTATGTTTTCAAGGCTGTTGAAATAGGTCTGACAGAGCTTCATCTGTTCGAAGGAAGGCAGAAGTGTAAGTGGATGTAAACACTGGAAAAAACAAGAGAAGAGATCTCCAACGTATGCTTCCATGATTAGGTCATCTGTGTTGACTAATTGATGGTCATTAAAAGTAGTTTCTAGCTTTTGGGCTGGGGGAGACACAGAGTTGGACTGCTCCTGTGGAGATACTGAATCCTGAGATATCCTAGAGGACCCATTGGACTCAGAGCAGCCGGTAAGAACTCCATCTCACTCCCTAAGTCCCAGAGTTACATCTGGGAGGCAGGGACACTCAGGACCCACCAGCTACCCAAATCCCGTCCCTCTGGAATCCCACTTCCCTTCCGCCCCGCCTGGTCCTTTGGGCTGGGGCAGACTCAGAGTTGGTCTGCTCCTGTGGAGATGTTGAATCCTGAACCATACTAGAGGAGCCACTGAACTAAGAGCAGCAGATGCCAAGATGGTTTGCACTTGGGAGACATTGTATCCTGAGCCATCCTAGAGAAACCACTGCACCCAGAGCAGAAGGATTTCCAGATCCAAGAGGTGGCCTGAGTCCCAGGAGTTCTTCCACCCAGGAGATTAGGATCATAAGACCACAGAGACATCTGGACTCTGAGGTGCTCCGCAACAAGCAAGATAACTGGAAATACAGACTCCAGTCCTACACAGTGAGGGCACGTAATAATAGAGTTAACCAGATGGTGAAAGGCAAGTGCAAGAACATAAGCAACAGAAACCAAAGTTACTTGTCATCATCAAAACCCAGTTCTCCCAATATAGCAAGCCCTGGACAACCCATCACACCGGAAAAGCAGGATTCAGAATTAAAATCAGTTCTCATGATGATGATAGAGGATTATAAGAAGGACATAAGTAACTCCCTTAAAGAAATAGAGGACAGTACAAGTAGACAGGTAGAAGCCCTTAAAGAAGAATCACAGAAATCCCTTAAAGTTCTGCAAGAAAACACAAAGAAGGAATTAAACAAAAATATTCAGAATCCGAAAAATGGAAATAGAAACAATAAAGAAAGCTCAAAAGGAGACAACCATGGAGATAGAAAACCTAAGAAAGAGATCAGGAGTCATAGACGCAAGCATCACCAACCGAATACAAGAGATAGAAGACAGAATCTCAAGTGCAGAAGATACCATGGAAAATATTGACACAGTTGTCAATGAAAATGCAAAATGCAAAAGATTCCTAACCCAAAACATCCAGGAAATCCAGGACACAATGAGAAGACCAAACCTAAGGATAATAGGTATAGATGAGAATGAAGATTCCCAACTTAAAGGGCCAGTAAATATCTTCAACAAAATTATTGAGGAAAACTTCCCTAACCTAAAGAACAAGATGCCCATAAACATACAAGAAGCCTACAGAACACCAAATAGACTAGACCAGAAAAGAAATAGCTCCCGTCACATAATAATTAAAACATCAAATGTACAAAACAAAGAAAAAGTACTAAAAGCAGTAAGGGAAAAGGGTCAAGTAACATATAAAGGCAGACTTAAAAGAATCACACCAGACTTCTCACAAGAGATTATAAAAGCCAGAAGAGCCTGGACTGACATCATAAAGACACTAAGAGAACACAAATGCCAACCCAGATTACTATACCCAGCAAAACTTTCAATCACTATAGATGGTGAAACCAAGATATTCCATGACAAAACCAAATTGCACAATATCTTCCCACAAACCTAGCACTTCAAAGAGTAATTGATGGAAAATGCCAACACAAGGAGGGAAACTACAACCTAGAAAAAGCAAGGAAGTAATCTTCCAACAACCCCAAAAGAAGATAGCTATACAAACATAATTCTACCTCTAATAACAAAAATAACAGGAAGCCACAGTAATTTTTCCTTAATATCTCTTAACATCAATGGACTCAATTCCCTAATAAAAAGACGCAGACTATCAGACTGGATACACAAATAAGACCCAGAATTTTGCTGCATACATGAAACGCACCTCAGTGACAAAGACAGACACTACCTCAGAATAAAAGGGTGGAAAACAATTTTCCAAGCTAATCGTCCCCAGAAACAAGCTGGAGTAGCCATTCTAATATAAAATAAAATCGATTTTCATCCAAAATTAATCAAAAAAGATAAAGAAGGACACTTCATACTCATCAAAGGAAAAATCTACCAAGGTGAACTCTCAATTCTGAACATCTATGCTCCAAATGCAAGGGCACCTACATACATAAAAGAAACTTTACTAAAGCTCAAAACACATATTACACCTCACACAATAATAGTGGGGGATTTCAACACCCCAGTCTCAGCAATGGACAGATCATGGAAACAGAAACTAAACTGAGACACTTTGACATTAACAGAAGTTATGAACCAAATGGACTTAACAGACATCTGTAGAACATTTCATCCTAAAACAAAAGAATATACATTTTTCTCAGTACCTCATGGTACCTTCTCCAAAATAGACCATATACCTGGTCACAAAACAGGCCTCTACAGATACAAAAAGATTGAAATAATCCTTTGCATCTTATCAGATCACCACGGACTAAGACTGGTCTTTAATGATGACAAAACCAATTGAAAACCCACATGTACATGGAAACTGAACAACTCTCTACTCAATGATGACTTGGTCAAGGAAGAAATAAAGAAAGAAATTAAAGACTTTTTAGAAATCAATGAAAATGAGGACACATCATACCAAAACTTGTGGGACTCCATGAAGGGAGTGCTAAGAGGAAAACTCGTAGCTCTAAGTGCCTACAAAAAGACACTGGAAAGAGCATGCACTAA
The DNA here is from genome assembly GCF_004785775.1 of Grammomys surdaster. Lineage (NCBI taxonomy): Eukaryota > Metazoa > Chordata > Mammalia > Rodentia > Muridae > Grammomys > Grammomys surdaster. The sequence goes on along the minus strand of NW_021604576.1, from coordinate 5,376,327 downwards.
CAACCTGACTGTGCAACTAAAAGCTCTAGAACAAAAAGAAACGAATACACCCAGGAGGAGTAGAAGGCAGGAAATAATCAAACTCAGGGCTGAAATCAACCAAATAGAAACAGAAAGAACAATACAAAATATTAAAAAAAACAGGAGCTGGTTCTTTGAGAAAAATAACAAGATAGATAAACTGTTAGCCAGATTAACCAGAGGGCACAGAGACAGTATCCAAATTAATAAAATCAGAGCTGAAAAGGGAGACATAACAACAGAAACTGGAGAAATTCAAAAAATTATCAGATCCTACTACAAAGGCCTATACTCAACAAAACTGGAAAACCTGGATGAAATGGACAATTTCCTAGACAGATACCAGGTACCAAAGTTAAATCAGGAGCAGATAAACCATCTAAACAGTCCCATAATCTCTAAGGAAATAGCAGCAGTCATTAAAAGTCTCCCCACCAAAAAATGCCCAAGACCAGATGCTTTTAGTGCAGAATTCTATCAGACCTTCAAGGAAGACCTAATACCAATTCTCTTCAAACTGTTCCGCAAAATAGAAATAGAAGGGACACTACCCAGTTCGTTCTATGAAGCTACAATTACACTCATACCCAAACCCCACAAAGACCCAACAAAGAAAGAGATTTTCAGACCAATCTCTCTTATGAACATCGATGCAAAAATACTCAATAAAATTCTAGCAAACCGAATCCAAGAACACATCAAAACAATCATCTATCATAATCAAGTAGGTTTTATCCCAGGAATGCAGGGTTGGTTCAATATTCGGAAATCCATCAATGTAATACACTATATAAACAAACTCAAAGAAAAAACCCACATAATCATCTCACTAGATTCTGAGAAAGCATTTGACAAAATTCAACATCTCTTCAAGATAAAAGTCTTGGAAAGATCAGGAATTCAAGGCCCATACCTAAACATAGTAAAAGCAATTTACAGCAAACCAGTAGCCAACATCAAACTAAATGGAGAGAAACTTGAAGCAATCCCAGTAAGATCAGGGACTAGTCAAGTCTGCCCACTCTCCTCCTACCTATTCAATATAGTACTGGAAGTCCTAGCCAGAGCAATTAAACAACAAAAAGAAGTCAAAGGGATACAAATAGGAAAGGAGGAAGTCAAAATCTCACTATTTGCAGATGATATGATAGTATACTTAAGTGACCTGTAAACTTCCACCAAGAACTCCTAAACCTTATAAACAACTTCAGCAAAGTGGCTGGTTATAAAATCAACTCAAACAAATCAGTAGCCTTCCTCTACATGAAAGATAAACAGACTGAAAAATAAATTAGGGAAATGACACCCTTCACAGTAGTCGAAAATGATATAAAATACCTTGGTGTAAATCTAACCAAGCAAGTGAAAGACCTGTATGACAAGAACTTCAAGTCCCTGAAGAAAGAAATTGAAGAAGATCTCAGAAGATGGAAAAATCTCCCATGCTCATGGATTGGCAGGATTAATATAATAAAAATGGCCATCTTGCCAAAAGCAATCTACAGATTCAATGCAATTCCCATTAAAATCCCAGCTCAATTCTTCACAGAGTTAGAAAAGAAAATTCTCAACTTTATTTGGAATAACAAAAAACCCAGGATAGCGAAAACTATTCTCAACAATAAAAGAACTTCTGGAGGAATCACCATCCCTGACCTCAAACTGTACTCCAGAGCAATAGTGATAAAAACTACATGGTATTGGTACAGAGACAGGCAGGAAGATCAATGGATTAGAATTCAAGACCCAGAAATGAACTCATACACCTATGGTCACTTGATCTTTGACAAAGGAGCTAAAACTGTCCAGTGGAAAAAGGACAGCATTTTCAACAAATGGTGCTGGTTCAACTGGAGAACAACATGTGGAAGAATGAAAATTGATTCATTCTTATTTCCTTGTACAAAGCTCCAGTCTAAGTGGATAAAGGACCTCCACATAAAACCAGATACACTGAAACTAATAGAAGAGAAAGTGGGAAAGAGCCTCAAATACTTGGGCACAGGGGAAAAGTTCCTGAACAGAACACCAATGGCACATACTCTAAGAACAAGAATTGACAAATGGGACTTCATAATATTGCAAAGTTTCTGTAAGGCAAAGGACATTGTCAATAGGACAAAATGACAACCAACAAATTTGGAAAATCTGATAGAGGGCTAATATCCTATATATACAAAAACTCAAGAAATTAGACTCCAGACAACCAAATAACCCTATTAAAAAATGGGGTATAGAGCTTAACAAAGAATTTTCAACTGAGGAAACTCAAATGGCTGAGAAGCACCTAAAGAAATGTTCAGAATCCCTAGTTGTCAGGAAATGCAAATGAAAACAACCCTGAGATTCCATCTCACACCAGTCAGAATGGCTAAGATTAAAAACTCAGGTGATAGTAGATGCTGGCGAGGGTGTGGAGAAAGAGGAACACTCCTCCATTGTTGGTGGGACTGCAAGATGGTGCAACCACTTTGGAAATCAGTCTGGCAGTTCCTCAGATAATTGGACATAGCATTACCTGAGGATCCAGCTATACCACTCCTAGGCATATACCCAGAAGATGCTCGAACATATAACATGGAAATATGGTCAACTATGATCATAGCAGCCTTATTTATAGTAGCCAGGAGCTGGGAAAAAAACAGATGTCCTTCAACTGAGGAATGGATTAAAAAATGTGGTACATTTACACAATGGAGTATTACTCAGCTATTAAAAACAATGAATTTTAGAATTTCCTAGGTAAATGGATGGAACTAGAAGTTATCATCCTGAGTGAGGTAAGCCAATCACAAAAGAACACACATGGTATTCACTCACTGATTACTGGATATTAGCCCAGAACCTTGAAATGCCCAAGATACAACTCACAGGCCACATGAAGCTCATGAAGAAGGAAGTCCAAGTGGGGGTGATTCGGTCCTTCTTAGAAGGAGCAAGAAAATAATCAAGGGAGCAAATATGGAGACAAAGTGAGGGACAGAAACTGAAGAAGGGGCCGTCTGAAGACCATCCCACCTGAGTATCCATCCCATGTGCAGTCACCAAAGGTAGATGCTGATGTGGAAGTCAGGAAGTGCATGCTGATAAGAGCCTGATATAGATTTCTCCTCAGAGGTCTTCAAGAGTCTGACATATTCAGAGGCAGATGCTCACAACTAGCCATTGAACTGATCATAGGGTTCCCAGTGGAGGAGTTAGACTGAATACCATTTGAGCTGAAAGAGTTTGTTGCCCCATGAGGAGAGCAACAATACCAACCAACCACAGCTCCCAGGGTCTAAACCAGCAGCCTGGGAGCATTTAGGGAGGGATGCATGGCTTCAGCTGAATATGTAAGAGTGGAGGGCCCTGCTGGGCATAGGTGGAAGAAGAGATCCTTGACCTCATGAAGGCTGGACGCCCCAGGGTGTGGGAATTTGAGGGTGGGGAGGTGGGAGTTGGGGGGTAAGTAGGGGTACATCCGCAGAGAAGAAGGAGGAGGGGTGAGGGGATAGGGGGTTCCTGGGTGGGTGGGGGATGGGGTAAGGGGACAACATATGAAATGTAAATAAAACATCCAATAAAAAAAGTATTTTCTAAACACACACACACACACACACACACACACACAAAAACACACACACACACCATAGAAACTGCAACAATTACATGCCAGATTCAAGAGAAAGATAGTTTCTATCCTAGTAAGGCTAATTAAACTTGGTATGACAGAAGAGAAAGTACTTCAGGCCAGAGCAGTCTCAATGCTTTGAAATCAAATGACATGACCCTTACTAAAGGCCCTGCTAATTGACTATTCACATCAACATATCCTCAAACTGGGTACTTCTCCATAATGCTACGGAAAGTATCTAGACACATTAACCACAAAGACTCTCAACCCTTTGACCCCTTGGAAAAGAAAGTCTTTCATTCTCTGTATTTTCACACAGAAATCCAATTTTCTCCACAGCAGGAAGGGCAGCAGGAAGGGATGTTTCCTCCAGGGGAAACCCCACCTCCATTCACAGGATGTGGTCAGGCATTTGTGTCAATTTTTTTTCCTTTGGCATAGACAAGGCAATCCCAGTTATTTTTAATATATTTCCTACAATTAGTTTTCTCTGACTAAAATTATCCACGTGGGGAAAAGCAACTCAATATTATAAATAATTAGATGAATGGATTCTCTAACCATTTAAGGAAAAATGTTTCACAAAAGATAAACCAAATTTAATAATAGTTTGTATCTCATCTGCAACATCTCTATTTGAAGTATTGGTCATAATTGAAGGATAGCCATCTTACTTTGTTAAAACAAATTGATACATTTTTTAAAACAAAGAATAAATGTTTCAAATATTTCTCGTTTCTTGATCTTTACACTATTAGGCCATAATGACAAACTTACTTAAACAAAATCCCTCTTTATGGACACTTTATCTCACAAACATACAGTTTGTTTTAAAATGCAGTTTTAAGGAGAAAATATTTTGTTTGAGTAGAGCTAGAAAATAAAATAAAATAAAATAAAAAGGAGAAAATATTTTAGGATATAACACAATGCTCAAAATTAATGTGGTAGTGCTTTACTACTTTATAAACTTTTATTATATTAAAAATGTAGAAATGATACTAATATGATAAAAAGCTAAAATATGAGATAATTTGCTCATCAAAAGTTATTTCTCCAGTACAGTTTATGAATCAATTTGAATGTAACAAATTCAAAAATTTAAAATTCATTACTTCTCAGCATATCCATTACCTATTTAGAAACAAATTTCCAGAAATGGTGACATCACTGTTATTATTTTGTTTGAAAGATATGTAGAATGCTGAAATTTTGTTATACATTGGAAAGTTAGACTCAAAACATATTGAAAATATATCTATAGTCTCCATCATTTTTAAAGGAATAAGATTCCCAAATTACCAAAAGTAAAACAAAGCCCTGTAAGTTACGATCACTGGCTATTCATGGGTACTTCTCATTGTAGATGAACTTAGGGCCATGCACAAATTTATTTCTCAAGGACCATGAAATTATGTAACTGTGGTATTTGGGTATTCTTGCTTTGATAAGGATGAAACTTTACCTGTTTTCAATCCAAATGTTATACACTAAATGCCCAATTTTCAAAATGCTTGTATTTGGAAATATTGCCATTTTTATGAAAATTAATGAAAAATGGGGTCTTAATAGTTATAATATAAACCAATATAACTGAGGTTCTTAAAAAATACCAGAGGGGTGAAAAGAAAGTGGGGAGGAAGGAGAGAGGAGGACTGGGAGTGGAAGAGGGAGAGAGAGATAGGACTAGTACTCTGGGAGAATACAAGACTATATTTATTCTTCACTATCCACCAGAATTAAAAGAAAATTGATTTCTTTTGCTTAAGTCAACCAATCTCTAATGTATTGTGATGGTAGCCCTCTCACAGTAATACAATTGCTGATAGAATAAACAGGATTTAGTTACATTAAAAAATATTTCTAAGAATTGTTACTTGGTTGTATGTGAAGTATCATAAGTCAAAGATCCCAAGACAAATATATCTACTCGCAAGGTCATTTTCAGTGCAATATCTGCTGCATAGGGAAGGAAACATCTACAATGGCCAACAGGAAAATCTATATTAAGGAGAAACCCTTGAGGTGGAAACAGCAAAGATTCAACCCTGGGTATGAATTTTAAAAATGTACTTTCAGTGCAAAGATTTCATTCACAAAACACCCTAGTTCTACAAGAGATAAAACAGTTTAAATGTCTTAGGAATACAGTGAATACAGGAAATCATATAACTATAAATCCACCATTTTCATTCACCAAAGAATTTTCACTGGAAAAATGCCTTACTTATGCAAGACTTCTTCAGTTAGTGACACAATTTAATTTAACGTTTAAATTTAACGTTTCATGCTCCTGAAAGATCTTTTGATACAGAAAATGGGAGAATGTCTTCATCTAAAACACCATACTCACTGAGCTCAGAGGATTCACACTGAGGTATTCAAAATATAGTGCTTTTAATCTGAATCTCCTGCCTTTCTTAAGGAGCAAAGTGTTTACAATTGCAAAATATAAATAAATGTGGAGAATTCTCTGGCCACATCCCCATCCACATTCTATATTAGAGTCTATGAAGGATCTTTTGAGTAAAACAAATATCACCAGTGATGTGTCAAAAGCGTACAATTTGACTCCAAAGGATAAGTTACACAGACATTATAAGAGAACTATACTAAAGAACATGATATTAGGTTGAAGAGCAGAGAATCTACAATCTTGCTAAGTCATAAGGGTGATAGGTAAGGAGATAACCCTCAGTCTAAGTTCTAACACTAATGGTCACCTATGAGAAAGATCTTTAGAATGTGTGAGGGGTGAAATGCCATTGGAATGATATTAGAGAGAAGTTCTGCAAGTGGTTTTTATGGTTAAATTTTATTCATCCAAATATGCATATGAGGAAGCATCATTGAAGGTTTAGAACTGCTTAAAATTTCTACAGCTAAATTGTATCTTTGGCTCCAAGTACCAAATCTGTCTCAACATGATCCACTGACAGTTGTGTTTCATAGTGTATGTCAGCAGATCTCTAAATTGTCTATCCAGTTAATACAGAGAAGTTGAAGCAGCCTGCTTTCCTTTGAAGTTTCACTTATAGATAGTACTTACCAAATTTCATCTCATTCTACACCTTGCAATTTTAAGGGAGGGATTTCTACTCTGTAACCAAAAGATGGCTGCATATGATACTCCCACAGACAAATGAGATATATGTTTTGTATTGTCCATATACACACAGTTCAAGGAAGAAGGACATGACATAGTGCACAAGGCTATGGTGGGATGTTAACGTTAGACCTTGTACATAATCAACTTTATCTATGAGCAATGTGTTTTGATGAAGTCCTCTAGTTGTCTTGAAAAACAACACAAACTACTTGCTTAATATTAGTTTATTTGACTATATTCTTATTTGTGTGTGTAAATTCATGTGCATTGAACCCAGTCCTGTGTGTATGAACAAGTGTGTAAGAGCTCTGTGAATGTGTACATATGAGTGCCAAAGTTAGGGTTCAATGTCACATGGCTTTCTCAACTCTTTTTTTTTTTATTTTTTATTTTTTTCTCAACTCTTTTTAAGGTTCTTTCACTAAACCTGATGTTTACTGATTAGGGGAATTTAGCTAGCCAGAAATCCCTAGTAATTATCTTGTCACTGCCTTTCTCATATTGAGATGAGAATCACTGGTCTTTTTATGCTTTTCAAATTACTTCTGTCAGTTTTTGATATTTTAATATAACTATACAGTTACCCCTTCCTTTTCCTTCTCCCAAAGCTTCCCATATTCTAAAACTTGTTCTTTTACAAATTCATGGACTCTTTTTTTATTAATTGTTGTTATATCAACATATGTGTATACATATACATTCTTTTGTTATTGGATACTTTCTTATTTATATTTTATTGTTGTCCCCTTTCCAGGTCTCCCATCCAGAAATCCCCTAACCCATCCCTCCTCCCCATGCCTCTGAGAGGGTACTCCCCCAACACTCCTGCCTTCCAGTCTTGGCATTCCCCTACCCTGGAGCATGGAACCCTCACAGGATCAAGGGTTGCTCCTCCCCCTGATATCCAACAAGGTCATCCTCTGCCATAAACACTGAGCCATGGGTCTCTCTGTGCATACTCTTTTCTTGGTGGTCCAGTACCCGGGAGCTCTAGGTGTCTGGCCTGTTGACACTGTTGCGCACCTCCCACCTCCCCACCCCCGCCACTGGACTGCAAACCTGCTCAGCTCGTTCAGTCCCTTCTCCAACATCTCCATCAGGGACCTGTGCTCAGTCCAACGGTTGGCTGAGACCATCAGCCTCTGTATTTGTCAGGCTCTGGAAGAGTCTCTCAGAAGACAGCCAAAGCAGGCTCTTGTCAGCAAGTACTTCCTCAAGTGGCATCCACAATAGTGTCCAGGTTTGCAACTGTATATGGGATAGATCCCCTGGTGGGACAGTTTCTGGATGGCGGTTCCTTCAGTCTCTACTCCACACTTTGTCTCCATATTTCTTCCTGTGATTATTTTGTTCCCCCTTCTAAGAAGCACTGAAGGATCCATACTTTAGTCTTCCTTCTTCTTGAACTTTCTATGGTCTGTGAATTATATCTTGGGTATTCTAAGCTTTTAGGCTAATATCCACTAATCAGTGAGTGTATACCATATGTGTTCTTTTCTGACTGGGTTGCCTCACTCAGGATGATATTTTCAAGTTCCATCTATTTGCCTGTGAATTTCGTGAAATCACTGTTTTTAATAGCTGAATAGTGAGAAAACGGATTACGTTTTCTGTATCCATCCCTCACTTGAAGGACATTTGGGCTGTTTCCAGCTTCTGGCTATTGTAAATATGGGTGCTATGAACATATTGGAGCATGTGTCCTTATTACACATTGTAGCATCTCCTGGGTATATGCCCAGGAGTGGTATAGCTGAGTCCTCAGATAGTACTATGTGCAATTTTTTGAGAAACTGCCAGACTGATTTCCAGAGTAGTTGTACCAGCTTCCAATCCCACCAACAATGGAGGATTGTTCCTCTTCCTCCACATCCTTGCCAGCATCTACTGTCATCTGAGTCTTTGAAATTATCCATTCTGACTGGTGTGAGGCGGAATCTCAGAGTTGTTTTGATTTGCATTTCCCTGATGACTAAGGATGATGAACATTTCCTTAGGAGCTTCTTGGCTGTTCAAGTTACATATACATTCTTAAATACAACCAACTCAGACTGTCTAAAATTGCTTGTATGTATGTTTTAATGGTTGGCATTTGGAAGTGGATAACCAATTCATGTGCTTTCCCTTGGGAAACACTATTTCCCCTCCACTCAACATTCCTTGGTTACCTATAGTTGTTTGTGTAGGATTGAGGCCTCCTGGAACCCATCTACATTGCGCCCTATCTACTTTACTGTATCTATTAATTTCCTTGTCCAGCTCATTTATAGGAAGTCATACTTAAATGTAATCTGAGGTTATGAAATAAGGTCTTCATGCTTACATACCAAGAATTTTTTTAACTAAGCCATCTCCCTAGCTCTTATACTCTTTTTAATTAAAAATTTAATTATTTTACAAAATATTTTATTTATGTGTATCTGTGTGCTTGAGTGAGTGTATGCCACATGTGTGCAATTGCCAAGGAACCAAGAAGAGGATGTCAGACCACTGGAGTTACAAGTGGTTTTGACCATCTAACACAGAACTGGAGTTACAGGTGGTTTTGACCATCTGATACAGAAACCCACATGTTCTGGAAAAGCAGCAACATCTTATCTACTAAGTTGTCTCTCCAGTCTTCAAACCTCTTTCCCCTAAACCTGTACTCATTTTCAAAAATAAAAGTCTACATATTCTTGGTGTGCTTTCTCTCTGTTTTATTTTTCCTGAAAAAAATAGAAAAATTTTACAATTGATTAGAAATGTTCCCGATAGGTTTCTATATCTGAATACTTGTTACCCAGTTGTTATAAATATTATAGAAGAATTAATAGAGATGTCTTTGAAGAAGTTATATCATTAGGAAAAGACTTTGAGGCTTCAAAAACTGATAAAGTTCCAAGTTAGCTCTCTTTGCTTCTTGTGTTTGGATCAAGATGTCAGCTGCCACTTACTGCTCCACTACTATGCATGCCTGCATGTTTCCAGCTCATTAACTTGAGGCTCATTGACTCTCACCCTAAGAAATCAGGAACCCCAAAATTTAAAAAATTCTCTTGATCATGGTGTCTTATCATAGATTACGACGAAGAAAATATTTTATGAATTTGAATAGATAGTATAGAATTCATATATAATACCTTTTTTCTGTTTATATTACATTTTCTTGAAGAATACTTATGAATTGAACTTCAGAATGGATACATATTTTTTGTTTACTAGTTTTATTCCAGTTGAGATAGTGAAAATAAAGTTTTTTATGAAGAAATTATTTTTATATGGTATTTTAAAATTAGATTAAATATTAATTTAAATATGGATGTAAATTGAGATAATGTCCCTAATCATATCCCCTGCTACATGTCAACTTGTTTTTGTTTCTGTTTTTGTTGTTGCTGTTGTTTTGTTTACTTTTCTTCCTCTATTGGAAAAAATATTTTTTTTTCTAGATGTTGTCACACTCTTTGTGATTTCTTATGTTAATCAGCCTTATTGTGTAGAGAAGGCTTTCTTTCCTTAGTTTCTTCTGTATCCACTGGTTTTTACAATCTTTCTGTCTCCTCTTCTACCATGATTCCTGAGCCTTGAGAAGACAGCTTGATAATGTTATCCCATTTAGGACTGAACATCTAAGGACGTTACTGTATGCACATTGTCCAGTCTCTATTTGTTCCCATGTACTATAGGAGGAAGATCTCTGAAGACAGTTTAACAAGACACTAATCTGTGAGTATAGGAGAATGTCATTATGAGTCATTTTATTTCTATGTTCCTTTAGAAAAACAGTAGTATTTGGTTTTCATCTTGTTCGTGGTCTATTGTGTCTTAGGTTCTTGGTCACTCATTATCATGTATGGATTCCATTTCCTAGAGTGGTCCTTAATTTAGTCAGATAGTTTTTGGTTATTCCAAGGTTTGTGCAAATATTGCACCAGTATATCTTTCAGGCAGGTCACCAATACAGACCAAAGATGTGTATTAGATTGGTTTTTACCTTTCTCCTCTGGTAGCATGCAGAACACTGTCTAGTACCATAAACAGTAGTCCCTAGGGATAATAGCTCTAGGTAGCCATCAGCTCTACTTCTTTGTGTTAAATAAATTATATAGATGTTATCTTCATAAATCGGGCCTTACCATCCATTTATAGAGAGAAAGCAATGACCTTGGCAATGACCTGGGTTTTGGGATTATTTCCATAGGGCCCCTATAGCCAAGAACTCAATTAGATTTAACCCACTCCTGACATTGAAATTTTCATTTAGTGGCAAAAGATGTTTACTTGATGCTTTGTCTACCCTGCTTTGGGTGACTCTATTTAGATTTCTTTCATATGTGTCTATCTCTATCTCTATCTCTATCTCTATCTCCGTCTCCGTCTCCGTCTCCGTCTCCGTCTCCCTCTCCCTCTCCCTCTCCCTCTCCCTCTCCCTCTCCCTCTCCCTCTCCCTCTCCCTCTCTCTCTCTCTCTCTCTCTCTCTCTGTGTGTGTGTGTGTGTATGTGTGTGTGTGTGTGTGTTTGTATGTGCATGCGTGTGTGTTTGTGTTAAAAAGTTTCTACTCTACTAGGTTTATATGTGACATTCATGTGTCTCTTAGTTTTAGCTGTCCCTCCCATATATCCTTCCTTTTCCTATCTTTACTACTCATGTCCATTTGTCTTCCAGTTCTATTCTCACTCCCATAAATAATAATATAATTCTATTCCACTTCCTCAGGAGTTCCTATTCTACCCCTTAAATCCATGCTCTATAGTTTACCTCTGTGGATATATGGATTGTAGCAAGCTTATTGAACATGTCACAACTAACATCCATGTATAAACAATACTTTATGTTTTTCTTCTTAGATATTCTCACTAGGATGATTTTATATCTAGATCTACCCATTTAACTGCAAATTTAAAATTTTCATTTTTTTTTAAAAAGCCAAGTAATGCTCAATTGTGTAAATGCACCACATGTTTTATCCATTCATCTTTTAATGGGCATCTATTCTATTTCAAGTTTCTAGATATTATGAATAGAGCAGCAATGAATATAGTTGAGTAAATGTTTTTGTGATTAGATGAAGTAGCTCTATGAGTACATGCTCAATGTTGGTATATCTGGATCTTTAGTTAGACCTATTCCCAGCTTTCTTATATTTTTGGTTGTGAGCCTAGCCTTTAACGGCTGAGCCATCTCTCCAGCCCTATTCCCAGCTTTCTAAGGAACTGTCACACTGATTTTCACAGTGGCTGGATGAGTGTTGCCCTTACTTCTACCTCACCTGGGAACTCATGGACTACGCTGGCCTAGCAATCAAGTAGCAATCTACATTTTCCTTTCTATCCCCCTCTGCAAATTCTTCAGTCTTATCCCTGTAGCATGTCCTTTTCAGGGTCTTGTCTTCCTTCTCTGCCTCGATTCCATAGGGACTCTATGAAACCTCATAGCAGACCCAGTTTTTCTCCTTTCTGTGGAACCTACCTCTTCTAGTTTTCTAGCCCACTTTGACTTGATTGTGTCAACAAACAATAACAAGAAATTTTATCTACCCATGAGTCCAGTGGTTGGGTACACTAGGCTAGCAATCAGGTATATGATATTTATTCTCCTCCCTGCCCTCCACTGCAGCTTCATCTTCAGCCATCTAGGGCACTACTTGGAGAGACGTCTCCTTTAATCTAGCTCCTTCTATGAGGACTCTGCTAAACCTTAAAGTAGACCAGCTCTCTTCCTTTCTCAGGATCCTCTCAGCCTCTCCTTCTAGCTTACTCAATTGTGTCAACACTGTCCACATTGGATTTACAGTGGACACAATGGATCTGAAGTAATTACAGAGCCCAGGAATGTAAAAGTATTCTCTCTCTCTCTCTCTCTCTCTCTCTCTCTCTCTCTCTCTCTCTCTCTGTGTGTGTGTGTGTGTGTGTGTGTATCTGTGTTTATCTGTGTGTATGAAGTACTAGAGAGGAGAATACCAAGATATGAGTGGTGTGAAGAGGAGTTTCAGTTTGAGAGAGAAAGAGGGGGATTTCTTTTATATTCTACACATAAATAAGATCATTTAGTCTTCATCTTTCTATATGTGGCTTATTCCATTTAATATATGAGCTTTCCACTCTATTCATGTTATTAAAAGGATAAAACTAAACTTTATGGCATGATAATAACATATACATAGTATATACATAGATATACAAAGAAAAAATAGTTGCATTTTTATTATTTAAAAAATTATTGGTTTAATTACATTTGATCATATTCTTCCCCTCTCCAAGAATTCCTTCCAGATCCTCTCTGCCAGTAATACAACAAAACTCTCCAAACCAAGAAAATGAAACAAAAGCAAAAAATAAACAAAAACAAAAACAAAACAAAACCCACAACAAACCAAAACATACCAAAAACCAAACATCAAACTGTTAACTAAACCAAAGCAAACACAAAAAAACTGCAGAGTCCAATAAATGTCAATCAACTACTATTAAACATGATGTCTGCTCTAGAATGGTTGATATATCAAGTGTCAATTTATTGGATAAAATTAAATTTTCCTCCCCTATCAAGTATAAATAACAATTCTTGTTTTAAGTTTTACTCTAGTAAATTTTCATTCATCCATTTATTTATTCATTTTTAAATATAGCACAATAAAATATGACCAAGCCAGCTGAGTCAATCAATGGATTTTCCAGGGAGGGAGTGAGAATTAAAAAGAAAACAAGAATTCGACAACACTGCAGCATGAGCCTAGCCTGTTCTGAGGCTGAGGTGGGTTTATTTTTTTTTCCAGTCTACTTTTATACTATTTTAATTACATGCAGACAATAAGGTCAGTTCTAGGTTAAAGAACAAGGAAGGCAATAAACAAAATCCGTTGATCACTGTTTCTAGGGGCTTATAAGGATGACCTAGATATCTGAGCCTACTTCCCAGTCCTAGCCCAAAGTCAAATTCTTACCTGAAAGCTACTTCTTTATTCTAAACTAAAATCAGATTCCTGCCTGAGCTTATTCTATGTCCTGTCCCAATGTCAAATTCCTGCCTGAAGCCTACTTCCTTGTCCTGGCTCAATGTTAAATTCCTGCCAAGTTTCTAGAAGCAGTCCTAAAGGCTCTCCATAAAAAATATAAGGTAAAATAAAAACTGTCACACTGAAATTGAAGAAAGAAACAACAAAAAGAAAAAATTGAAGGTACAAGAATCAGAGACCCACTCTTTTGCACACTCAGGAATCCCATAAAACACTAAACTGAAAGCTATAGTATAAGTTTAGAAGATCTGATGCCAACCCATGCAGGTTCTGTTCATGCTGCTTTCAGTCTCTGAATTCATATGAGCTTTGCTCAGTTGATTTAGAAGGCCTTATTTTCTTGATGTCCTTTTCCCCCTCTGACTCTTGCACTCTTTGTTCTCCTCTTACTGCAGAGATCCCTGAGCTCTGAGGATGGAAATTTGATGGAGACATCTTATTTAGGGCTGTATATTCCAAATTTCTACTCTCTTTATATAATGCTTGAATGCAGCTCTCTATATTTGTTCCCATCTGCTTCAGAAGAAAGCTTCTTTGATGTTGGCTGATCTATTAGTATAGCAGAATGTCATTAGGAGTCATTTTATTGCTACTTTTTTTTTTAAGAGCAGTGATATTTTGTTTTGCCCTAGGTCTCAACGCTATTACATAGTGGAACAATACTCAGATGTTAAATAAATGACATAACTTGCATCACATAGAACTAGAAAAAATCATCTTGAATAAGGTATTCAGAAAGATGCATATACTATGAATTAACTTAAATGAAAATCTTAGCTAGGAAGTCAACGATTACCAAGCTACAATCCCAGAAGTACAGAGCATGAGTACCAGGGTAAGCAACTAGAGTGAAAAACTAGCCCTCACTAAGAAAGAAAAGTAGAATAGAGAGCTATGCATAGATTTGGGGGGTGGGGTATAGAATGGGTGGATCAAGTGTAGAAGGGGAGGAGAGCAGGTAGTTTGGGAGAAAATTACAGGGAGGGACAGCTACAGTTATGGGGTACTTGAAGAGGATGTATGGAAAAGTAATACCATGTAAACATAGCAAAATATGTACATACGTGAAAGCAATGTAAATGAAATTCCCATATAATGGGGGAGCAATAACCCCAACAGGACATCTTTTGACACCAAACAAAGCTGCTAGTATGGACATTGGGTTACATGTTATTAAGTTTTTCAAAAGGTGTTGCCATGGGAATCCTCAAACAATCCAGGCTGTTGCAAAGACTATAGGTTTTTCTCTACAAACTGGCAGCAAGGCCCATTGGTAAAGACAACACCTAGACAACTCATATGAATATGAAGATCTTGAGTGGAGATGGAAATGTTGAGCTGGTGCTCGCACAGAGTTTTTGCACCTATGTTCTAGTGTTTTTAGTACAGGAATGTACTTTGCTTGGTTTCTTAAGAGAGCCATAAATACTAAGTGGCCCCAAATCCTTTCTCTACACCAGTGTCCTGCCAGCAAGATATGCCGATTCATTGGTGGGAGAAATCTTGTGGAAATAAACCAATAACTGGTTTATTTAAGGCCCACTCCATGACATGAATCCTATGCCTGACATCATTTGTGTGACATAGTAAACCATATTACCTCTCCTATTAGTTGGTAGATAGTCAGATTATTTTATCTGCTGTCTGATATAAATAGTTCTGAAAGATTTCAATTACAGCATCATAACTTAGCATCATTTTCAGTTTTCTGACTAGCGTTCATACTATTTTCAGTAATGTGCATAGTAATTTACAATCCAACAGCTCATGAGCACTCCTCTCTCTGCATATACTCATCAGCACTCATTTTGGTTTTTGTTCGTATTTTTTGTATGTTTTGTAATAGACATTCTTACACAGTAAGGTAAAATCTCATGATGGTTTTGATTTGCAATTATCTGTTGATTGATGTTATTCAAATATTTTTTTCAGATATCTGTTGGGCACATTCATAGTTTATTTTGAGATATACCTAATTTGATCAATTTCCCATTTTAATTGATTTATGAATTTTATTAACATTTAGTGTGGGGAATTTCAGGGTTATAAATTGGAGTTTTTGTTACACTTGAAAATTTAAGATAAAATATCTGAGACTTTCAAAAAGCTTAACTCTATGTTGTAATGTATATGGTAATTATTTTTACATTATTTCACAATGGTGTTTGTCACAATCAAAGATGCATTAAACTACATGTGAGCAATATTGAAATAAAATACTATCTTGAAAGAGGTTCCTAATACTTCCAGAATCAACTTCTTTATAACCCACACATATACTTATCTCACTTGAGTGGTACTCTTGTTGGCCATGTACATTTTCCTCTTATTTTTAAAAATAATGCTTTATTTAAAGACATTGTTTTCATGTTTTATTTTCTCAAATTCTGCCTCTTAGAGTTTTAATCTTCCTATTTATCTACCTCCTAATTTAACAGAAGAGTTACAGTTACTTAAGTCATATTGCTATCCACCAAGGATATCTTATTGATATGATCATGATAAAAGATAAAATTTTGAAGAGAGAATAAATAATTTAACTAAAGCAATAATAATCATGTAGGTGTTTCTCCTCTACAAATTATATCTCTGCATTATTTTAGTATGAATGATTTATTTTTATTTTAAATTAAGTTTTATTATTTCATTTTTCCTGCATCAATCACATATCTCTACTCTGTAGCATTAAAACTCAGTTGTATGCTAAATTATTTTAAAATATACACTTCCTACTCAATGCACCTATAACTCTTTTGATGGATTATTTAAGCATTTGATAGTTATAGATTTTTATTAGCTTAATACTTCAATAAAAGGGACATCAATAAACAGAGATAAGAACTATTTTTGGAGTCAACACAGATGCTTGCACTTGAACCAGACACCCAGCCTTCCCTTTACTCCATTTCTCACCCTCATCAGTCTTTGGTACACACAGGCATTCCCAAAAGAACAAGCACAAAAGGACAATTATCACATTTCAATTCCAAATTTCTCCTCACTTTGCATATAGCTTCTACACATATAAAAGAGTCTCATGCCCACATGCCATATGTTAAGCAATCCTTGCTTGCAGAGTCTGGTATGCTTGACGGAATTCATAGATGTGCATTTATTTAGACTTTGCCTGCTTGTATGGGCCAATAGAGTTCCTTGGGATTGCCCTTGTACAACTATTTCCTATGTTAAGGATTACTTTCTCTGACACACCTTACAACTCAACTGTAGCCTGTATCTTGTGTTATTCTCAGTTCCCTTATCTATGTAGAAAGCAGTTACCACCATGATTTCAACCTCAAAATGTTGGCTTCTTATCTATTTCTCTGAGCTGTTCCATCCTCAGGCTCAAGAACGAATTTATTCTGGTTCAGTGATATTATCTTCCCTTCCTCAAGCCATCTCACATCCTCTGCACCATCTGTTCATGGCATGTCTTCACTATAGCATTTGCTAACCAGAGAAAAGTATTCAGCTAGAATTATTTCTCTTTTGTTAAGTGTATAACTTCAAAACAACTTAGAAATATTGTTCTATGCTCAAGGTGATTAATGTTTCTTAAAAGCTCCCATGTTAATGGCATAAAATAATTAACAATCACCCACCCTCCACCCCTTTTTAGGTCAATTCTATGTTTACAATAGCAGTCATTAGTTCTGTGCTTTGTATATATTTGCTTTCTCACACTTTCCAATAGTTTAATAGTTTCAGGCAGACTTTCAAACAATTGGTGGCAGAATAGTGACTCTGCATACTGGATTTGTGAAGAAAGGAAGAAAAAATGGATTTGATAAAGTAGATACATATATAAAACTGCCATGGAAATGTGTTCTTTTATATTAAAATTAAGTGGCATTCCTTATGTCTAAGGTCCTCTTTGTTGTCTAAATGTTTCTTTCAGGTGAACATATTCTAATAAATAAGTTATTCTTTTGGTAGTTTATTTTCCTATTATATTATGCCTCCTCCTGAACTTCACCTAATCAAACTTTTGTTTAACCTAACCATATAGAGAAGTAGAAATTGTTGTCTGCAAGCAGCAATAACTATGTTTCTTTGAATTATGTATATACAAACCTTCAAAATGTTATCAAGATGAATAATTTCATACCTGGTATAACAAGAATTTGTTAGGATATTATGATAGAGTTTATCCACTAGTACAGATGGTACAGAGAGAATGGCTTGTAGTTTGTCAGGGTTTTCATGAGGCAAATACCCTCACCCTGGAATAATTTCACATCATTAAATATGCAATTGGGGTTGTAACTGTGGAGAATAGATTCCTAAGACTGAAAGCATTGTGAGTTTAATACAATGTATGTACATTCAGTGCCCAAAGGAGGAAAGTAACTTTACTACCATGTGAAACAATGACTATGAGGCACAGGTGTATTTTCAAGACAAAATGGATGTTTAAATCACACATTTTATTTTATTGTTAAAATTATTTTATTTATTTATATTCCAGCCATTGGCCCCCTCCCATTCTCCCCTACAATTCTTCATCCCATTCCTCTTTCCCCTTGTCTAAAACAAGGTTTTCCTCCTCACTCCCCAACTGGGCATCCCCTTTCCCTGGAGCCTTAAGTCTCTCAAAGATTAGGAACATCTCCCACTGAGGTCAGACTAGTTAGTACTCTGCTATATATATTCCAGGGACCTGGAAACAACCCTGGCATACTGCCTGGTTCCTGGCTCAGTGTCTGGAAGCTCCCAGGGGTCCTGGTTGGTTGAGACTACTGGTCTTCCTATGGGGTTATCATCCCCTTCAGCTTCTTGATACTTCCCCTAATTCCTCCATCAGTGTCCTAGACTTCAGTCCAATTGTTGTGTATAAGTATCTGCATCTGTCTCAGTCAGCTGCTGGTATGACCTCTCAGAGAACAACCATGCTAGGCTTCTGTCTGTAAGCACACCATAGCATTAGCAATAGTGTCAGGCCTTGGTGCCCCTGCCACCCTCCATCCCCCCACCACCACGCACCCCCATTAGATGGATCCAAGTTTGGGCTGGTCACTGGAATGCCTTTCCTTCAGTCTCCTCTACATTTTTTTCCCTGTAGTTTTTTTTTTTTTTTTAGACAGGAACAATTCTGTATCAGAAATTTTGACTATGGGTTGGTAACCCCATCTCTCCACTTGAGGCCCTATCTATCTACTGGCGGTGGTCTCTAGAATTTCACTCTTCCCAATGTTGGAGATTTTGGCTAAGATTGCCTCCACTGAGTCCTGAAACTCTCTCATCTCCCAGGTCTCTGTTACTTTTAGGGGGTTCCCCAACCTCCCAGCCCCAGAAGCTGCATATTCATTCTCCTAGGCTTCCCTCCTGTCCCTCATACCTGATCCTGTTCCTCTTTCCCTGCCCCCTCCCCTCTCCTAGGCAGGTCCCTCCTTCCTTCTGCCTCTCTTGATTATTTTGTTCCCCCATTTAAGTGGGATTGATGTATTCTCACTTGTGTCTTCCTGATTATTAAAGTTCTTATGGTCTGTGGGCTATATTCTGGATGTTTTTAAATATTCAAATAAATTGATTAAACTAATAGATTTACATCATCTGTATACTCTGCATAGTGAAGTGTTAGATGTTCAATCTTATGTTTAATCATAGCACAAATAAAATAGAATTTTTCTTGAGAACTGACAATGTGATTTAAAGCTAAAATATTATTAGGGCTGGGTGGGCATGTGGCTCAGTAGAAGAGCACTTGCTAATATATTCTAGTTTGTGAGTTCAAGTGTTAGCACTACAAACCAAAACAATAATATTAATATATTATTAGAAACCATATTATATTACAATTATGTTTCAAAATCAATTCATAAAATTTGTAATATGATAATATTCACTCTATTAAATTATATTAACTGATAAACAATTAATACTTTGTATATACTAAATAACAATCATTTTACAAGTGAACACTATTTCACTTCATTTATTGAATTTTCCATGAGTGAACATAAACAGATTTCACTATTAAAAAAAATAACAATATGATCTTGAAAGCAGAAAATGCTAAAACAAATGATTAAAGGTTATTTATTAATTTTAAATTTCAAATTGCATCCTAATTTAGGGTTTCAAAATTGTATGGGGGATCAGACTTTCTGAACCAGAATTATACATGTTAGATCCCCTTCTGGAATTCGTTTCCCCTGCCTCACAATCTTCTGGGGTCACAAAGAGCTGCCCTGAGTGGGCTGCAGTCATGTTGGACCTCTGTTTTTCTGACTACCTTTCTACCTGACTTTCCCTCCAATCCCTTTCCTATCGTGTCCCCAGCTGAGAATCCAACTGAGGGATACTTGCACCACACCCTGAGTTCTATTGTGCAGTCCAAGGATACCCACAAGAGGCCAATCACACGAATGTTATCGAGGTTAGTCTCCCTTCCAATACCTGTTACAACAGGAACATTCAGGGATAGAATATATGATAGAAGAAATTGATACATCAGTCAAAAAAATGTAAAATCTAAAAAAATTCCTGACATAAAACATCCAGAATATCTGGGATAGCATGAAAAAACCTAGCGTGATTATGATGGGAATAGAAGAAGGTGAAGAGTCCCAGCTCCAAGGACAAGAAAATATCTTCAAAAGAAAAATCATAGAAAACTTTCCTAACCTAAAGAAAGAGATGGCTATAAACATACAAGAAGCTTACAGAAACCAAATATATTGGGCCATAAAAGAAAATCCTCATGTCACATAATAATCAAAACAATAAATCTAAATAATAATAATATTAAAGAATAATAAAAGCTGTAGAGAAAAATGCCAGGTAACACACAAAGGCTGACCCATCAGAGTTTACACAACTTTTCAATAGAGACATGACTTTTCAACAGAGACCCTAAAAGCTAGAAGAGCCTGGGTAGATATATTGCAACTTCTAAAAAATCTACAGATGCCAACCTAGACTATTATACCAAGAAAAACTCTCTGTCACTATAGATGGAGAAAACAAGATATTTCAAGACAAATTTGAATTTAAACAATATCTGTCCTCAAATCCAGGCCTACATAAAATACTAGAAGCAAAACTCCAACACAAGGAATATAGTAACACCTGAGTAAACAACAGAAAATAAGTAAGTCCATGCCAGCACAAAAAAACAAAGGAAGCACAAATCCATCTTACTATGAACAACTGACATGTTATGAAAATAAAAACTAAAGATAAATAATGAAACTTACCAATGTTATGAATCAAATGGATCTAACATTTATCAACAGAACAAGACAACCAAACACAAAATATTATCACTTTTTCTCATTACCTCATGGAATGTTCTCCTAAATTGACCATATATTCAGTCAACAAAGAAAGCCTCAATAGATACAAGAAAATTGAAATAACTCATTGTATTTACCAAACCACCATAGATTAAACATGGACATCAAAATAACAGAACATCAGAAAGCCTACACACTCATGGAAGCTAAAAATCTCTCTGCTCAGTGTTCTCTGGGAAAGGAGAGAAATAAAGAAATGAAAGACTTTCTAGAGTTCAATGAAAATGAAGGTAAAACATACCCAAAGTTATGGTACATAATGAAAGCAGTGCTAAGAGGAAACGTCATAATACTAAGTGCCTCAATACAGAAATTAGAAATTTAAAAGTACATCTGAAAGCTCTAGAAAAAAAATAAGAAAAGTAGAAGAGAGGAAATAGACAATAATCAGTGATGAAATCAATCAGTTAGAAACAAAGAAAACAGTACAAAGAATCAATGACATAAAAAGTTGGTTCTGTGAGAAAATCAACAAAATAGACAAACCCTCAGAGAAACCAAAAAACAGAGACACAATATCCAAATAAACAGAGTAAGAAATGAAAAGGGGACATAACCAAAGGCAATAAAGAAATCCAAAGAATCATTAGGTCATATTTCAATAGCCTGTACGCCATAAAATTGGAAAATCTTAGCGAAAGGTCACTTGATTTTTGACCAAGAACCCAAAACCATACAATGGATTAAAAGAAAGCATCTTCAACAAATGGTGCTGGCCTAACTAGCTATCAGCATGTAGAAGAATACAAATAGAGTCATATCTTTCTTCCTGCCCAAAGCTTCAGTCCAAGTCCAAGGACCTCAACATAAAACCACATACTTATTGTATCTAATAGAAGAAAAAATGGGAAATAAGCTTTAGCTCATTCAGATAGGAGACAACTTCCTGAAGAGAATACCAGTGGATCAGGCTCCAAGATCAACAATTGATAAATGGGACCTCACGAAACTGAACAACTTCTCTATGGCAAAAGATACTGTCAGTAGGACAAAATGGCAGCCTACAGATTGGGAAAGAATCTTCACCAAGCATACATCTAGCAGAGGGCTAACATCCAAAATTTATAAATAACTCAATAAATTAGATACCAGCAATCATAATAACCCAATTTTAAAATGGGGTACAGAGAAAACAGAATTCTTGACACTTGTTTAGCTATGTTCATAGGAGCTTTATTCATAATAGCCAAAAACTAGAAATACCCTCTATGTTGCTCAACTGAAGAATGGATAAAGAAAATGTAGAACACTCAGACATTGGAATATTACTCAGCTATTTTGTAAAAAAGACATGATATTTGCAGACAAATGGATTAAACTTGAGGATGTCATGCTGAATGAGGTAACTCAGAGCCAGAATGACATATCGCATGTGCTCACTTTTAAATGGGCCCTAGCCATAAAGTACAGGATAACCATACTACAATCCACAGTACCAAAGAAACTGCATGATAAGGAGGCTCCAAGGGAGAATGGGTGAATCTCATTCAGATGAGGAATCCAAATAGTCATTAGAGCTGGATGGAGAGAGGACTGGAGGAGAGGAGGTGAAGAGAAGAATGCAAATGGCAATCAGGTATGAGCAGAAGGGCATTGGGAGAAGGCTGAGAGTGAGAATGGAAATCAGCATAGGAGTTAGAGGGAAACTAGTGATTAGCTGGAAGCCTGGGATCCTAGAGGATACAAGGAGATTACAGGCATGACCTTATCTTAGATTCCTACCAGAGGGGGAGATAGAGGCTGAAGTGGCTATCTCTTGGTAGCCAGAAAGGACTTCTAAAAGAGGGAAGGGGACATGAATCCACCCATAAAACCTTCAGCCCAAATTTATCTTGCTTGTAAGATGTGCAATGGTAAAGATGGAGAGAAGCCCGAGGGAACAGCCAACCAGTGACTGCCTCAAATTGACACCCTTATTATGTGAAAAAGCCAAACCCTGACACTATTAATGATAGTTTGCTTGCTAACAGGAACCTAGCACAACTGTCTCCTGAGAGGCTTCATCCAACAGCAGATGGAGGGAAATGCAGAGGCCCACTGTCAAATATTAGGTGGAGCCCAGGTTGTGGAAGAGTGGGAGGTAGAGTTGAAGGGACAAGGACATCAGATGAAGAATCACAGAGTCAGCTAACTTAGGACCATGAGGGCTCAGAAACCTTGGATCACCAATCATGGAACCTGCAGGAGCTGAACCTAGAACCCCTACACATTTGTAGCAAATGTGCAGCTTAGTGTTCATGTGGTTTCCCTAATGAGTGGAACTGATGCTGTCTCAGTTTCTTGTTTCCTGTCCTTGCATTACCTTCCTTCATAGTTGAACTGTCTGGATTGGCTTTAGTGTGAAAGGATGTATCTACACTGGTTGGAACAAGATTCCCCAGGGTAGGGTTGCACTCACGGGGTGGGGGAGCTCCTCATCTGTCAGGATAATGGGTGGGAGCATTAGCAGGAGGGATTTGTAAGGGTGGAAATGGGAAGAGAGGAGGGAACTGGGCTGTAGACATGAAGTGAATTTAAAAATGTATGAGTATGTGTGTGAGTTTGATTTTATGCATGTACACTAGATCTGAAGCTGCACATAGAAGTAGAAGAGGATGTTGAATCCCTTGGAATTGGTGTTACAGGAGGTTGTGAGGTGTGGGTGTAGGGAACTAAATTAAGTAAAAGCAGAAAATGCTCATAGACATTGAGCCACCAGCCCAAATTGTTTTCTTTAAAGACAAAGAAACAAACCAAACCAAAAATATGGTTTTAAGGTCTACAGTGTTTTAGCAACTAGTCAGGCAACAAAGTTTAAATACTTTACAATGATCAATACTGTTTCATAATATTTTAAATAGCTATTAACTCATTAAGTGTGAATTGTAATTTTTTCTACAATCTCTGTTTTATGTGTGAAATAATAGGTAGTTTTTATATTCATTTTAATAGAAATACTGATAAGTATTCCTGCATGTGTTTGCATTTGTTATTTTTGGGAATATTTTAAACACTTTTCATATAGGTTTTAAGACTTGGTGTGCACAATAACAAATTTACACGCTTAAATAACTTTACTAATAATAACAGCATTATTGAGTATGCTTCTTTCATGTCACTACCACTATACATTGTATCCATTTTTTTTCAAATTTTGGTTCATTACTTATATTAGCTACTTTCCTTATTGCTATAACCAAATGCTTGACATAAACAAAAGATGAGAGGCAGGGTCTATTCAGCTTAGAATCTGTTGTATTCAGCTCACCAAATGAGAAAAGAGTAGTAAAAGCAGTAGCTAGGAGCAGCAAGTCACATTGTGTCTTCATATAGAGGGCAAAGAAAAAGAATTTTGGCCATCAGAAAATATCCTTCCTTTCAAACTTCTACCCTACCTTATATGACATGACAGTGCAACCTATATTTCAGTCAGATATCCTTTTTTGTTGATTTATTTATAAAAACACACTTATAAATACACTCAGAGATGTGTTTCTATGTTGTCTTTGTAACTTTTCTTTTGCTGTGACAAAACAGCATGACGAAGGCAACTTATAGAAGTGTGTGGAGGAGATTACAGGTTCATGACAATAATGGCAGGAAGCATGGCAGCAAGCAGGCAGGGATTATACTGGAGCACTGAGTGAGAGCTAACATCTGATATACAAGCAGCAGGTAGAAAAGAGCTAACTAGGAATTGTATGGGCCTATAAAATCTCAATGCTCACCCCTAGTGACACACCTCTTCTAAGGCCACACTTCCTATTCTTCTCAAACAGTTCTACCAAATAGGGATAAAATATTCAAGTATATATGAGCACTTGGGGACCATTCTTGTTCAAACCTCTTCGTATTATAATTGGAAGCTAATTTAAATTAAGAATGAAGACTCATTGTCTCACTCTGAAATAACAAATCTATAATCAATAGGTTTATGAATCAATAATTTATTAATAGTATAGTAATTTTAATGAGACTGCTCCCATAAGCTGAGGTATATGAACACTTGATTTTCAGTTGATGGTGCTCTCAAGGAAGGTTTAGGGGGTGTGGTTTTATTGGGGAAAGTTTGTCACTAGGGGTAGGCTTTGAGAGTTTAATAATTATGTCTCACTTTGAATTTGTTCTCTCTGTTCTCTACTCCTATTCCATGCTTGACTCTGTGCCCTCACCATAATAGAATCTTATCACTCTGAATCTGTAAGCCAAAATAAACTCTATTATCTCTAGATTGCTTTTGTTCATATTGTTTCATCACAACAGCAAAGTAACCAAAATAAATGTGCATTATTTTTAATAAATAACACCCATGGTTACTACTATTCATAAAGAAAAAAATCCCTGATATTCCTTCCATTTACAAACATCCTGTGACCCCCTCAATTTGGATTGTCTTTTAGATGACACCTGTGTAGATAATTACCATTTATAAAGCTTGACATCTGTCTCTAATGAAGAGGGTATACTGGTAGCCTTCTAGAATAATAGATACATATTCTCTCTGTGCCAAAGATTAAGTAAATTATAGCCAAATTCATGCTTATTCATCTGTTGTGATACCCTTCCATTTATGTCCACTCTGGGCCATTGATGACAACATGTGAAGAATGATCAGCATGATCCATGGAGTTACTTCTCTGCTGCAAGGAATAATGTCTTGGTTACTCAAGAATCATGTGTCTTTCATCACTTCCTAAACAGTAACATGCTAATTTGTTATCTTGTGATAGGGGTAAGCTCATAAGCTTCCCAGTAATCTTGATGTAGCTAAGATCAACTCCATCTGAGACAGACTTGAAGGAATGTGTTTATGTATGTTTCTGAATAGAGTTGGGCTAGGACAGAAGATAATTTAACAGTGCCATCCCTGAGAGAGCTAGATAGCTTTTCAGATGGGAGATGAGAATGAGGAGAAAGGGAAGATAAAGATATAAATGTCACACACTCACACACACACACACACACACACACACACACACACAGTAAAAATAAATAAAACTTTTAGTCACAATCTGAAATTTTGCAAAGGAAATTAGAAAATCCATCAAAAATTGAACCATTCTAATGCCTGTCTGTAAAAGTATATAGATGGAAATTAACTATTCAGTATGTCAGAATGTAGGGTTGTACAAACAGTTAATTTTATTATAAGAACTGCTGATTTAAAAAAAAATACTGCTCTTTATATTATTTCACTGGTCAATTCATGTGAATCAAAATAATGAAAAAGGTTTTCTATACAGATTTCTGACACTGTATTGCTTTCTTGGAATAGCTGGATCTAGTTTATGATATTAGTGACAGGAGAGAATGATCTTCTAACTAGTGCTTTAGTTGGTAGATTAAAGTTGGTTTCTCATGTTGCTGTATATCAACTATTATCAACAAATGCATCTCCTTTCCCCTAGAAAGAAAAATATGGTTCTTAGAAAGTAATTATAGTCTCCCTACTTCCCATGCTTAATTTTGTTTACTTATTCATTTGATTTGGCTTGGAGGGGGTCTATATTTGTTTAGAAAAATGAATTCTCAGAAATCAAATTAATAGATGAATACTTAATGTTGATCTAATTTTGATCACTTATATTCCCTAAACAAAAACATAATTCAAATGTATATATACTTTATCGGTCATATTTGAATCCAACTCTTATTTTCCTGTGTATTTCAGAGACTTAGCACAAAATACTAAACTTCTATTTATGTCAAAGGAAAGTTTTTGATTGGAGAAGATCAAAACCACAGATAAGTAAGCGTAAGATTAGCTCACCTTGCACTTTCATGCTTTGTACTGAATCACATTCTTAGGATTGCTTTAGGAACTGAAAGACAAATTAAAAAAGAGATTAATTCTAATTTTACAGTTATCATTTATTATATAATATTTTATCTTTATCTTTAATATCAATTGGAAATGCATGGATTTAGTATAAATATATATTGTCATCTATTGACATAATATACAGAAGGCCAACTCTAAATGCACAATGTAAAACTGGCTCATGTTGTGAACATTATGTATCCATATTTTTATCACTTTGGAAATGATTTGTATTTTGGGTTGTTATTCCTACAGTTATAAACTTTTATAGTGTCACTAGACTTCTATAGTCACAACAAAATAATGTTTAAAAATATTAAACAAAAAATTATGAACACCTAGTACGTAAATAAAGAAAATAACCCATATCTCTAAATCTATAAACATAAAGTGAGCCTAGCAAGCTACTCACAATGTTTTATCAACTGTTTTAATATCTTTAACAAAGATGTCATAACATCTTTCAAATGCTGAATCGGTATTGGTAGACATATTAAAATTACTTCTACATTTGGAAATCATCACCGTGGCCTCCTTACTGGATCAAATATTAAATTGGTCAAAATCCTGTTTGAGGTGATAAAGATTAATAATTATTTTATTGTGCAAAACAGTGTAAAAAATATAAGGATATATCGTGTGTTTTAGTGCATTTAGGTAACTCTTTGTAAGTGACTTATTTTCACATTTGTAATTGATGTGAGGTAAGACACTCTGAATCTAGGTGCTTATATAAAGACCAATGCTAAATAACAATTAAAAAGTAATAGTTATCTGCATGTTTCACAGCTTGTAAACATCTGCCTACCCACTATCTAGCTGTCTGTCTACCTGTCTATCAATCTAAATTTCTATTTTTATTTTTATTTCTGTATGTGCCACATGTATGTGATGTCCATGGAAGCCAGAAGAGGATATTGGATCCTAAAAAGCTGGAGGCTGTGAGTATGTGGATGTGGGTGCTGAGATTCAAATTCAATTCCTCTGGAAGAGCATCAAGGGTGCTTAATTACTGAGCATTCTCCAGCTTGGTAGGCAGGATTTTAAAGAGAATTTTCTAGAAAATCAGCATCATGTAGCAGCATTATAGTAGTCACAGTTTTTGTAGATTAACCATCCATTTTTCATTTTCAATATTTATAAGTATATAAAAATGAAATTCATAATGTATACTATCAATTAGAAAGTCAATTGAAAAGTATTTACTATATACAAGAATTAAAATAGGTAAAGCAAATGGCATACACTTGTTTATGTACATAAAAATAAAACATATCTAATATTGTTATGTAAATGCAATGCAACATTTCAATAAAAAAACAAATATCAGTGTCAAAAGAATAAGCATATAGGTTACTGACATATAGAACAGAAGCATTTTGCTAATGAATGTATGCAATTTTATGATCTTAAAAGAGATGGTACATAATTTTACCAGAGGGAGTTATAGAACATTCATGGGAAAAAGTTTAGAGGCTTTCACAGATTGGGGTTTTCACAGGCATAAATGATAAAAAGGAACATTCCATGTGGAGGATAAAACATGAACCAGGAACAAAAATAGGAAAGCTCTGAGCATTTTCATAGAACATGAATTATCTACTGTGCAGCTCAATCTCAAAGCATAGCAGATAGAAAGTAAAGAAAAAAATTAAAATTTGTTTATGGAGATATCTACTAGATGTTTTCAACTTACCCACAGATCATGCAGCTTAGCCAAAAATGCTGAGGAGATCCACGCTACAGGAACACTGAAGAGTATAATTGCCTCAACACGCAAGATATTGAATATCTTTGTGTGCTTTACTTAATGCTTTTGAGTTTATCAAAAATAATACTGAAGTATTAATCATAACAAATCTAGTAGAGTCAAGACTAAGATCCTTTATCCTGCATTAACTCACACATTGACTAAAGACGCAATGTGATTTCATCCCAAGAGAAGTCCGTAAGATTACTAAGGAAAACATGAAGTGAAATTTCAAGTGAATTATGAATGATGTTGAGCTTCATTAAAATAGTCATCACAGTGATCTCCATGTTCAATACACATAATGAGAAATTAGTGATACCCATTGTAAAATATGGCTTTTTCCAAAAAGAATAGTATTTTCCCAGCAACACTTTCATAAATGGAAATGTTATATACTCTAAATGTGGTACATAACAGGAATGTACAATGTATTCCCATAAAAGGACTATCTGTCCACATAAATGACTCCAAGTTTAGAAAAAGTACCAGACTACATGCTACAAAAGTCTAAACTTAAGTTTTATAATGCTTTCTGATGCAGAAGAAATGACAAAATGTGACTAGAAGACATATTTGGGGATTTCCAGGAAATGGCAATAATATACAAATCAGGGATGGTTGGATAATAAACTTTGCTCATTCAGTGAGGGCTTTCTGCTCACCAGAAAACATCTTATTTGACATTCTAAAACTTAGAAGTGTGGTTTTTTTAACACTGAAACTGCAATCCACCCTAAGATAGCTAAAATTGTCTGCATAGACGTTCTACCTTTCAAAATGCCACCAGCTGGAAAAGGCAGGGTACTTTTTTCCTTCTACATGAATTCACAGTACAAGATTTGTTACTATATGAATTTTAAGTATAGCCTAACTGTTTATATCATACATAAACTTGAAAGTTAGGAAACATCTAATAACAAAATCATCACTTAAGATGAGAATACAATTCTTATAAAAGTATAAATAAGATCAGTAAACAAGCTTTCAGACTTTACATTTTTCTAAAGGTTCTACTGATGTACCAGAGCCCTTCCAGCTCCCTGTCCGTCACTCCTGACTTTTGCAAGATTTTAGTATATATATATATATATATATATATATATATATATATATATACTAAATAACAGAGAAAAAGAAAGAGGATGTGAATTTTAGAGTGAAAGCAGAAGGGGCATAGTCAAGGATCAAAGAAAGAAGGTAAGGAGAAAATGATTGATTTATATTTTAATTTTTCAAAAGGCCTTTTTATTGTCTAGGTGAATATCTATAATATATTTGAAGATATACACTCATATTGTATGGTTAAGTTCACCTAAAATTTAAGGTGTATTTGTTGTCCCAGGTTGCCTGCTTTTATCTCATTGAAATTCATTAAAATAGATGGCAAAGTAACTGAATACCACTTAATTTTTCAATATATAGAAAACCACATAAAAAGAAAATAAATAACTACTTTAAGTTATGTTAGAATAGATAATATTTTAAAACACATGTCAAATAAAGGAAAAGTAATTGTCATTTTTCACATTTCACATTTTTAATATTGGTCTCAATTAAGAAAGAACATTGAAAATTGAATAATTTATCTAATTCTCCAGAATCCAGAGAAATGAGTATTTACTCATGAGATTCCTGGTGTTTCTGTTTGCTTCTAGAGTTAGAGAGGTACAGGAGAGTAATGATTCTTTCACACATCGGCTTTGTGTGCACGCACACACACACACACACACACACACACAAACATATATATATATATATATATATATATATATATATGCCACTTTATAATTTGTTCTGCTCTTTTAATGAATTTGGATCCCAGCATCTATGTTAGGGAGGTAGCAACTGCTACCTTTCAGATCCAACAGATCTAATGCCCTCATCTTGATGCTGGAAGTACCTGAACTCATACATTTACATAATTAAATATAAAATAAATCTTTATTTTTAAAAAAATGGAGAACTAGCAAGATGGCTCTGTGTTTAAGAGTGCTTGGTGTTCTTCTAAAAGTTTTAAGTTTGGGGCCCAGCATCCATGTCAAGAACTCACAAAGATCTATGTTTTAAGCTCCACAGGGAGATGTGAAGTCATTTTCTGGCCTCTGTATAAGCATACACTCAATGTACTTACCCAGAAACACACATGAGTGAAAATAATGAAAAATAATAAATTTTTTAAAATTAATAAAGTATAGATGGCCATATTTGGGTCATTAAAGATTGCCAAAAGGTAACAGCCAACTTCAATTGTTAAACAATGGAAACAATTATATGTTCCTCTTTACTCCACAGAAAAGTGGCAGACTTCATGAGGTAAATTTGACCAAATGACTGATATTAGGCTTGTTATTAATATCAAGCCTTCCTTGCATTACTTTTTTTTTGAAAAATTCTAATATTCAAACTATAGACATTTGTTTAAACCTGTATGGAAACTAAATTATATAATTATCTCTACTAAGAAGATTCCATTTTTGTTTATGATTTTTCTGTTATATATAATATCAAAGTTGGACACCCAAACACTACAGGGTAAGAGGGTCCTAAGAGAGGGCAATATAGTCAGAGACTCATTCTCATAATCAGGAGATCCACAAAATCACTAAGCCAGTAATTACAGAACATATGCAGAGAACCTGGTGCAGATCAATGTAGTTCCTGTGCTTGCTTCTTTAGTTTCTGTGAACACCTATGCATCTTGCTTAGTTGATTCAGAGGACCATGTTCTCTTGGTGGCCTTCATCCTCTCTGACTCTCATAATCTTTCTACCTCTTCTTTCACATGATCCTCTAAGTTTTGAGGACAGGGACTTGATGGGGACCTTTAATTTATACCTTTCCATGTAATGTCTGGCTGTAGATCTATGCATCTGTTCCTATCCGGTACTACAATAAAGCTTCTCTGATGGTGATTGGATAAGACATTGATGAAAAGGAATAACAGAATAACATTGAAAATCATTTAACTGATTTTTTTTAACCAGATGTATTTGGTTTTATTCTAGACTCTTTACCATCTAGCCTGTAGATCTTGGTCACAATGACTCAATTGAATAGAAATCATATCCTCCACTAGAAGCCTGGCATGGTTAAAGAGTTGGCCAGTTGAGACTCCATATCTGGTTAATTGAGTCCCCCTTTGATCACCTTTCAGGAAGGGTCCACTGCACCAGGCTACCACATGACTATCCCCAAATTCACTCCCCACTCCAGTCATCTCTCTTTGTACCCTACATACCCATACCATGCCTCCCAATAGTTGACCCCTCCATGCAAGCCCAATCCACCTGTAAATCTAGTTTATTTTCCTTTGCAAGGAATATCCATGCATGCCACTTTAGACTCATCTTCTTTACCTAACCTCTCTAAATCTTAAGATTGTACTTTGGTTATTATTTACTTAATGATTAATACCCACTTATAGCAAATATATACCATTATTGTTTATGGACATGTGTTACCTCACTCAGAATAATTTTTTTCTTGTTCCATCCTAGTAACTTTTCCATTCCTGTTAATTTTAGGACATAAGTTTTTGAAAGCTTAGTAATAATCCATTGTGTTAATGTAGCATGTTCTTCTCATTCATTCTTCTGTTGTGGGAAATCTAAGTATTTTTTCCAGTTATTGGGGTATTATGAAAAAAAGCCCAATAAATATGGCCGAGTCAGTGTCTTTGGGCTAGAATGGGGTATCCATTGGGTGAATGGCTAAATGTTGCATAGCTATATCTTGAGGAAAGTTGATTTCCATCTTTCTGAGTAACCACCATATTGATTTCAAAAATGACTTCTATTTTTCTTTCCAACCAGCAATGAAGTAATGTTTCCCTTGGCTGAATGAGTTGTTACCTGTGTTATTGATCTTAGTAATTTTGACATGTTTAAGATGGAATCTCAAATTAGTTTTAATATGTATTACCCTGATGGATAAGTATTTTGAAGAAGCTGCTTTTTTTTTCAGGTGTATTTCTGACTTCTTTTTCAAAATCATATGTCCATCTGTGTTTGGATTTATGTCTGGGTCTTCAACTCAATTACACTGATCAACATGTCTGCCTTTATGACAATATTTTATGTTTTTTATTATTATAGTTCTGTGATTATGGATGGTGATTCTTGCCGCATTTATTTAATAATTCAAGATTGTTTGTGCTATCTTGGTGTTTGTGCTGTTCCAAATGAGGGTGAGAACTGTTCTTTCAAGGTCTGTTAAGAGTTGTATTAAGATTTTTGATAAGTATTTCATTGAATTTGTAGATTACTTTTGGTAGGCTGACCATTTTTATTATGTTAATCCTACTGACACATGAGCATGAGAGATACTTACATATTCTGAAAACTTCTTCAATTTCTTCCTTCAAATACTTGAAGATTTAGTCATATAACTCTTTTACTTGCTTGGTTAGAGTTATCTAATATTATTTGAGGCTATTGTGATAGGTATTGTTCAATGATTGCTTTCACAGACTGTCATTTGTATGTATTAGGGCTATGGACATTTTTTTTTAAATTTAATTTTGTATCAACCAATTTACCAGTCTTTATTAGTTATAAGAGTTCCCTGGTAGAATTTTTAGTGTCACATATGTATACTATCATATCATTTGTATCCCTTGATATCCTTCCGTGGTTTTAATGATTTAGCTAAAACTTCAAGTACTATATTGAATAGATAAGGAGAGAGTGAGCAACCCTGTTATGTCCTTGATTTTAGAGTAATTGCTTTGAATTTCTCTCTGCTTAACTTGACGTTGCTGTAGGTTTGTTGAAAATTGCTTTTACTGTGTTTACATATGTTCTTGTATCCCTAATCTCTCTAGCACTTTTATCATAAAGAAATGTTTGAAATTGTCAAACCCATTTATGCATCTTATATGTTAACCAAGTTGGGTTTCGTTTTGTTTGTTTTTTGTTGTTGTTGTCTTATTTTTCACTTTGTTTATATGATGGATTAAATTAGGTATTATAACAGATTAGTAGATGGGTAGATTAGGTTTTCATATATTGAACCATCCCTGCATCTCTCAGATGAAGCCTACTTGATCATGTTGAAGGATCATGCTGAGTGAAAATTTGATGTGTTCTTGCAAGTACTTTTGATCTAACTTCATAAAAGAAATAAGTCTGTAATACTTTTCTTTGTAGAGAATTTTTATTAAATGATTTTCTTTATTTGTATTCCAAATTTCATTCCTCTTCTTAGTCCCCACTTTCATAGTTCTTCACCCCATTGCCTATAAGAGGGTGCTTCTGCCCCACATCTTCCTTCCTTGAAACATCAAGTCTCTACAGGAATAAGCGCTTCCTTTCCCACTGAGGCCAGGTAAGGCATTCCTCTGCTACATATGTGCAGGGACCTCAGTATGTGGTTTGGGAATCAGGGTAACTGTTGCCTCATAATATGAATTGGAAAATGTCCTTTTATTCTATTTTGTGGAATAATTAAGAAGTATTAGCATTAATGCTTTTTAAAACATCTAGTAGAATT
The DNA here is from genome assembly GCF_004785775.1 of Grammomys surdaster. NCBI lineage: Eukaryota > Metazoa > Chordata > Mammalia > Rodentia > Muridae > Grammomys > Grammomys surdaster. The sequence continues at coordinate 5,342,242 of NW_021604576.1, read as the reverse complement.
CTGTGCTAAAATTATCTGTCACTGGTTTGGAGACTTTTAATACTACTTTTATTTCACTAGATGTTATAGGTCTATTTAAATTATTCATCTGTGATACTTATCAAGAAAATTAACCATTTCTTTTAGATTTTCCCATTTGGTGGAGCACAGGTTTTTAAAATGTTCTTATAATGTTCTAGATTTCTTTGGTATCTGTAAGGAAATGCTAAAAACCAGAAGATCCTGGACATATATCAAGATCCTAAGAGAATACCAATGCCAGTCCAGGATACAATATCCAGCAGAAATTTCAATCAGAATAGATGGAGAAACCAACATTTAATCCACCCCTACAGAAGATACTAGAAGGAAAACTCTAACACACATATGGTAATTATATCCAAGAAAATACAATAAATTAATCACCTCACAACAAACTCCAAAGAAAAGAACCACACAAATATAATACCACTGCTAACAACAAAAACAACAGGAACCAACAATGATTGGTCTTCAATATATCTCAACATCAATAGACTCAATTCCCTAATAAGACATAGGCTAAAAGGCTGGGTATGTAAACAGTACCCAGCATTCAGCAGCATAAAGGAAACACACCTCAGTACAAAGACAAACACTACCTCAGAGTAAAAGTCTGGAAAAAAGTTTTCCAAGCAAACGGTATAAAGAAACAGCTGGAGTTATCATTCTAATGTGCAATAAAATAGACTTTCAACCAAAATGTATCAAAGAGATGGGAAAAGACACTTCATACTCATCTAACCATGTTGTCTGAGTGTTTCCTCTGGGAGTTAACTGAGACAGATGCACATACTTACAGCCAACCACTGGACTCAGCCTGGGAAACCCTGTCAGGAGAAGGACTGAAGGAGCTGAAGGAGATTGCAATGCCAAAGGAAGAATGCTAGTATCAACTAACTAGACTCCTCACAATTTCCAGGATCTGAGCCATCAACTAAGGACCATATATGGGTTGGTCTGTGTCCTCCACTACATATGTAGTAGAAGACTCCTTGGTCTGGCTTCACTGGGAGGAGATGTACTTGGTCCTGTGGAAGCTTGATACCCCAGACAACGGAAATGCTAGAGTGATGAGTGTGTGTGTGGGTGGGGAATCATCATGTTAGAGATGAAGGAGTGGGGGATCAGGTGAGGGACTTGTGGAGGGGGGAGAAGGAAGGGAGACAACATTTGAAATGTAAATAATTAAAATAAGAAAAAAGAAAAAAACAGAAAAATATTACAAAATTAAATGTCATCTTGGTGGATTTTTTCTTGAATACGTATATATTTTCCTTTCAAATCTCTTGAATTAATTATTATTTGAAGTCTGTTTTGCTAGATGTTAAAATATTAAAATTTATATTCTATATTGTCACATATTAAAATTAAACTTGTCTCTTATATCCATTTGCTTGGTATATATTTTACCAAATCTTTGTCCTGAATTAATAGTTGTCCTTGATGTTAAGATGTGTTTCTTTTGATGTTTGCCATTCTGACTGGTGTGAGGTGGAATCTCAGGGTCATTTTGATTTGCATTTCTGTTATGACTAAGAATGTTGAAGATTTCTTTAGATGCTTCTTGGCCATTCTGAATTCCTCAGTTAAGAATTCTGTGTTTAGCCAGGCGGTGGTGGTACACGCCTTTAATCCCAGCACTTGGGAGGCAGAGGCAGGCGGATTTCTGAGTTCGAGGCCAGCCTGGTCTACAGAGTGAGTTCCAGGACAGCCAGAACTACACATAGAGAAACCCTGTCTCAAAAAAAAAAAAAATAATTCTGTGTTTAGCTCTGTACCCCATTTTTATAAGTTTGTTTGATTCTCTGGAGTCTAACTCGTTTAGTTCTTTGAATATATAGGATATTAGCCGTCTATTGGATGTAATGTTGCTAAACATCTTTTCCCAATCTGTTGGCTGCCATTTTGTCCTATTGACAGTGTCCTTTGTCTTACAGAAGCTTTGCAATTTTATGAGGTCCCATTTGTCAATTGTCGATCTTAGAGCATAAGCCATTGGTGTTCTGTGTAGGATGCTGAACAATCCTCTATTGCTAGTGGAATTGCAAGCTGGTACAACCATTCTGGAAATCAGTCCGGTGGTTCCTCAGAAAATGGAACATAGTACTACCAGACGACCCAGTTATACCACTTCTGGGCATATACCCAGAAGATGTTCCAACATATAACAAGGACATATACTCCACTATGTTCATAGCAGCCTTATTTTTAATAGCCAGAAGCTGGAAAGAACCCAGATGTCCTTGAACAGAAGAATGGACACAAAAAATGTAGTACATTTACACAATGGAGTACTACTCAGCAATTAGAAACAATGACTTCATGAAATTCACAGGCACATGGATGGAACTTCAAAATATCATCCTGAGTGAGATAACCCAGTTTCAAAAGAACATACATGATATGTACTCACTGATAAGTGGATATTAACCCAAAAGTTCAGAATACCCAAGATACAATTCACAGACCATATGAAGCTCAAGAAGAAGAAAGAGCAAAGTATGGATGCTTCTGTGCTTTTTTGAAGCAGGAACAAATACAGAGGCAGATACTCTCAGCCAACCATTAGACTGAGTGTGGGGTCCCTGATAGAGAAGTTGGAGAAGTAACTGAAGGAGCTGAGGAGGTTTGCAGAACCATGGGGTGAGCAACAATGTCACCAGGCCAGAAACCCTGGAGCTCCCAGGGACTGAACCATCAACAAAAGAGTACACATGGAGGGACCCATGGCTCTGGCTGCATATGTAGCAAAAGGATGGCCTCGTCGGACATAAGTGAGAGGAGCAGCTCTAGGACCTGAGGGGGTTTGATGCCCCAGTGTAGGGGAATGCCAGGGTGGGAAGACAGGAATGTTGGGGGAGTACCCTCACAGAGGCATGGGGAGGAGGATAGGATAGGGGTTCTGGAGGGGAGACCTAGAAAAGGGATAACATTTGAAATGTAAACAAATATCCATAAGAGAAAAACATTTAAAAAATGCAAACGTGTTTCTTAGGTGCAGTAGGAGGTTGGATCCTATATCTGCGTTCATTTTGTTTCTTTTTATTAGAGAACTGAGTACATGAATTATTGAGATAGATGTGAATGACCAATGGTTTTTTAATTCCTATTGTTTTCTTGTTGTTAGTGATGGTGATAGTGTGTGTGTGTGTGTGTGTGTTTTCGTGTGTGTGAGAATGTGCATGTGCCCATGTATGTTTCCACTCTTTTGGTTTTGATGATGTGAGATTATTCATTTCCTGTGTTTTCATAGGTGTTGTTAACCTGTTGGGTTTGACTTTTCCTGCAAGTAGTTTCTATGGGGCTGGATTGTAGAAAAATATTGTTTAAATTTGGTTTATCATAGAATACCTTATTTTTCCCATTTATGATAATTGAACATTTTGATAGGTTTAAGTTGGAGGTTGTGGTCTTTTAAAGTATGCAGGGCATCTGTGTAGGTTCTTTTGGCTTTTTGAGTCTCTACTGATACGTCAGTGTAATTCGAATAGGTGTGCCTTTATATGCTACTTGGGCTTTTTTCCTTGCAGCTTTTAATATTATTTATTTTTTACATAGGTTTGGTGTTTGATTATTCTCTGGTTAGGGTACTTTCTTTTCTGGTTCAATACATTTGGTGTTCCATATTACTATTTACATTAATAGGCACCTCTCTCCTTAGGTTAGAGTAGTTTTCTTCTATAATTTTGTTGTAAATATTCTCTGGGCTTTTGAATGAGGATTCTCATTCTTTTATTTTTGTTATTCTTAGGTTTGGTCTTTTTAGTGTCCCAGATTTTCTGTATGTTTTGTGTCATTAATTTTTTTAATTTAATATTTTCTTTGGCCAGTGTATCTATTTCTTTCATTTTATCTTCAATGTCTGTGATTCTCTTTTCATTTCTTCTATTTTGTTAGTGAAGTCTACCTCAGTAGTTTCTGTTTGAATTTATAAATTGTTCATTTCCAAAATTTCTTCTGTTCTTTTCTTTATAGATTTTATCTACAGTTTTTGGTCTCAAACACTTTTATTTGTTTCCTTCAAATTTGTTCTCTTGGCTTCCTTTAAGAAATTTATGCATTTGATCTAATTGTCTGTTTTTCTGGATTTAACACAGTTATTCATTTCCTTTCTGAAGACCTTCTGGTGACCTTCTGTCATCTTAATACAGTTGGTTTTAAGATACTTTTCTTGTGCTTAAGCTATGATGGGATATTCGGTCGCTTATTAATGTTATAGTTTCAGTTAAATTTAGTCTCTCTACTATTAATTTTGTTTTTATGCAGGAGTCTAGGCATCTGGGTTTGGAATTATCATAATTCTAGGTGCTGATTTCTGGGTTTGTCTTTGTTGCGGGGTGTTTGGTTCCTTAATTTTTTGTTTGTTCTTCAATTTTCAGAGAGTGTTATGGGTGTGTGTTCCCTATTTTTATTGGTTGTTTAGCTGGTGAGTTTATAGGGAAGGTCTGCTGGGGTTAAAGACTGAGACACTGAATCAAGTAGAGTGAAAGAGGTTAGGAGGGAATGGTCAGAGTATGTAGCAAGGGGAGAAGGAAACATACGGCTTATGATTTGTTCATACACTAGGGATAAGACTGAGGGATTGGGTTTATGGAAATGGAGAGGAGAGAAAGCCTGATGGACAGCCTATTTATTTCTGAGCCTACTTGGATTTATAACTAGCATTCTCTGTGGTTAAGAAGGCATAGGTTCATTCTTTTGTCTACTATGATAGTGTGATCTCAAGAAAGCATGTTAACAATATGGAAACAAGTTCAGGTATTAATCAAGCCTTTAGTGAAATTGTAACTCTGATCTGCCTTGCACAATTCCTGGACTACCTTTTATACACAAAATATAAAGAAAATCTTTACATAATTTATAGAAGTATCACCTGTCAATAAAAAAGCCTTTGGCTAATGAACTCAGGCAGAAAATAGGCAGTGGTAGTTCAGACAGAGAGGCATAAATTCTCAGAAATAGTGAGGTGGGAGAGATATGTTCAGAACCTCTGAGGAGACAGATGCATAAGCCTGAGGAAAAGGTAATGATCCACATGACACATATAGAATTGAATAAACTGGATTATTGAGTAATGAGATAATCAGGGAACAGAGACAAGGTTGTTGGCCCAAACCTTTATTAATAAATAATTAGTCTCTGGGAGTTGTTATTTCTGGGAACAAAGTGTTTGGGAGGAAAATTCTCAAGTTACAACAAAAAATATTCTTCATGTAAGAGAATGTTTGTGAAAAATAAGAAAAAGAAAGAGAAGAAGAAAAAGAAGGGGAAGGAGAAGGACAAGGACAAGGACAAGGACAAGAAGAAGGACAAGGAGAAGGAGAAGGAGAAGGGGAAGAAAAATAGGAGGAGGAGGAGGAGGAGGAAGAGGAGAGGAGGAGGAAGAGGAGGAGGAGGAGGAGGAGGAGGAGGAGGAGAAGAAGAAGAAGAAGAAGAAGAAGAAGAAGAAGAAGAAGAAGAAGAAGAGAAGCAAAGAAAAGAGGAACAATGGAAGATTAAAAGAACACATTGTGATGTCATTTTTATTAAATTGCTTACTGAAGGAATTCAAGCATTTGTTATGACCTATTTTGGAATTAAGCTGCAAGAAAATTTCTGCTGGAAATATAAAATAGAAGAGTAGCCAAAAATGCATTCTCAGTGTACCTGAGAAGCCTCTCTTGACAGATATAGTCCGAAGTCACTACAGAGAGTATTTGCTGAACAACACACTTTTACTTCACATTTGTAAGAGTTAATTCTAATTTAGGGGTGAATCTGATAGTTTCTTATTCTTATTTCTTTTTTCTCTCGTTCTTTTTTTATTTTTTAACATTATCTTTATTTATTTTTAAGGAATCCCACTCATACATACTTAGTTTCAAAAACATAGCTCGAGAATACCTGGACTGACCTAATAACTCATCAAGTATTAGGTTTGTGAACAGATTGTTAAACTGTCATTCATTTTGCTGTCAATCAATATGATGTGTTTGATGGGTTATAAAGGAGTTATACATATATTAAAAAAACTTTAATTTGTTATAAAATTAAATAGAAAAACATGAATTGAATATACATGTGCCTTTATGAAATAAAGATAGTATGTTCTGTATGGAGACATCATTCTTTTTTAAATAAAGAAATCATTGCTTAATATTCTATGAAATAAAATATAGAGAATTCAATCATTCTATGAGTTTTGTGAGGATATTTTGAAAATTTTTACACTAATATGAGCATTATTATAAAAGGATATGCTGATACTGATACTATAAAATATTGTATAATGCAACCTTCGTATAGCCTTCTTTGTGTGAGTAACCAATCATTAGGAAACCATAACAAGTCAAAAACCAAAGGACATTTAGAGCTATCACTCAAACAAAACTTCGTAACAAATGGCTAGAATTGGTAAAATTCATGTACACGAAGCTTTTAAGTTTCAGTGATGGTTTCTAGTAGAAGTGGAGTTAAGGAGAATTGGTGACTGTATTATTTGAATAAAGATAATTTTAATTAAAGCAGTCCTGCTCATTTTCATATTATTGCTATCCTGAGATCATGTGACTATGATTTCCTGACTTCTTTTAGGCCTCAGTCATGTTTTGCTAGGCAGTTGACACTACCAGGTACTAGCATGTTGTTTTATTTATGTGTAAAGATGTAACCTTAGCATCTGAAAAATGATGTCACCCCTATCGTCTCATGCATCAAAGGCTGTCTTCTCAGTTTCTGACCACTGCTGCTCTATTACATTTTCACTATAGAATCGCAACCTCTTCCTACGGTTCTTTCATTTTTGCAAATGAGATCTTGAAAGTTTTACTTTTTACCATTTATGTCTACTTTTTTTATATCATATTTCTATGCACAAGTAAATTTCTTCTTACTTTTGATTCTGGTTTGTTTACTTACCCTAATAATTTTATAGACAAAGTATTAAAATAAGATATTTTATGTTACTTCTAGGAAGTTTTTAGAAATTTTCTGTTTGTTTGTTAGGTGCATATGTGTGTGTGTGTGTGTGTGTGTGTGTGTGTGTGTGTATGTGAGAGAGACAAAGAGACAGAGAGACAGAGAGACAGAGAGATATTAAGGCTGAATTCATGCATTTACTTTACACTTCCTACTGGCATCCTAGGAGAAAGCTTAATTGAAGTTGGTTATAAGTATAACCATTTTTTAAAAAGGAAAGTATCACTGAGGGAAAATTGTGTTTTAGAAATCTCAGTTTAAAAGAATGAGATAGAAGAAGAGGTTATTAGCACATCATTTTAGCATGAACCTGCTACATGCACTACAATAATGAATGCTTAATGTGAACTTGAATTATTAGAATTCTAAGGAATTCTAATAAAAGTTTTATAAATAATACAGAACCTGTCTATCATGTGAAATCTTCTAGTAGGAAGTCCGATGTATTCTTCTGCTATCTCACAGTATCAGCTCACACTAATTTCTGTTTACATGGATGTGATATCTGAATCTAAAATGTGATACATATGTATATTTCATATTTTATATTTCATTAAAAGGTGGAAAACAGGGACAAGCAGTTCATGCAAGTTCATACTGGAGACTTTTTTTATATCTACTTAGCCAGAGATGACACCAGGTTAGTCCCATGTGATAAGTAGCTTCGATTCGGAGTTTCTAGCCATTCAGCTGAAAATCAAATGATCTGCCTGAAAAGAAGTAAACAACAACAACAACAATCAATCAATCAATCAACAAGCACAAACCATAATAGTGTCTCTAGCCAGTACACAGATACCTTATACACAGTGGACAACACAACTTTAGATTCATCAGTATTATGAGTAGAAGCAATTCTTTCAAATATTAGAAAATGGTTATATTAGTAAGACAGCTTAATAGCATTCCTACAGAGTAATGTTTCATCACAGAAGCCTTGCAAGTGGTCCAAATCATACATTATTTAAAATATAATATGGCTTTTGCGATAGAAGAAAGCAATCTATTGTTTTAGTTATCTTTGCTGCATAGAATACAGTCCCATATTGAACAATTTGAAATAACAGCTTTCATTGTCTCTGAGGCTAGGAAAGCTTTTTGCTTACATGGCAAATTCTGCTATATGAAGTGGTGGCTAAACTTGTCTCATCTGGGCGCTCAACTGTGCTAGTGTGATTAGCTTGTTCACTTAAATATTTGAAAATTAGTACAAGCTTTCAGCAGGTAGCTCAGTAGGGATTATCAACAAGAGACCTGTAGTGTAATCCAGAAGCTTCTCTGTGCATTTTGGGATCTCACAGATTGAAATATTTATTCTAACAGATTGAAAACTCCAAGTCTAGTCTCCATAAATTCTTTATGTAGAACTCTTCTCTGCCACACTCTTTTGGTTCTAGCAAGTCTCCAGGACATCTCAGATTTATAAGATTTATAAGATGGGTGGTAAAAAAGGTTGGATACACAATTTGTGCTTTTGTAAAATAAGCACAGATATGTTCATAAAGGACAGAGGAAATTTATTAAAAGATAGTTAGAGACAAGCTACTAATTTTGTTCCATATGTTAAATAATATAAATATCACATAAAATGCACTATTTTCTGATGCATCTAAACAGAAATTTTACAAGAATATGTCCAGTTAATATCATCTATGCTATAATGATGATCTAGTTCTCTATCAAAGTTCTTAGTTTTAAAGTGAACATAAAATTATGGACTGGCACAGTTTGTCTGTATTAATTATGCACTTATTTGGTGTTTTTCTTGGTCCAAATTTATATCAAACATTCAACTTATATAATTATGATCATGTTTCATCTCAATGGTGGCCTTCATCTACATATAGTATACTTCACAAGCATGTTAAAACAAAGAAAAGGATACACCTTTAAAAACATTTTATGTGTATACATGTGTGAAATGTGTATCCATATGCATGTTTACCTGTGAGAAAACCTATTTGTATGTATTTGAAGATGCAAAGTTGACATTGGGTGTCTTCCTCAACTGCTTTCTAATTTATTCATTTAGGCCCAGTCTCTTATATGTCAATTCAGAGTGTGTCAATTCAGCTTGCAGATCTTCTAGGGCTTCTCCAACTATGTGGGCTTGGTTGATTAGAACTCTGAGCCTCATGCTTGCACAGAAAACACTTTGCCCACTAAGCCAGTTCCCTAGCACTGCCTACATAAGTCTGTGAACAAAGATAGCTGTTTGGTTGTAAAGCTGTGAAAAGCAGAAGTTCTAATCCATTTCATAGTGTCTTCTGGGGTTCAGAAGTAAAGAAATGAATTTGGCATTCTCTTTAATTTAACTTGTAGAACTAAGAAAGTAATACTGAAAGAGTAAGACTTTTATTCATGAGTGAAAATCTGTCGTAGAAGCTTCTGAGTAATTGTAAAATTCTAATTAGCTATACTATTTTCTAGCTAAGTGCAAGATCCTAATTAGCTATACTAATTATTAGCAAAAATATGTGATAAATGGATAGGATAAATGGATAGGATAATTAGTTTTCTGACTTAAAATACCTTATAAATATAAGTTCATAGAAGTAAGCTCAAGTTAAGATATCATACCATTCTAGGCAATGTAAACAACTAGTTTCCTATTTAGTTTTTCCAGAAACAATTTATTTTAAAGAAACAACTGTTTCTGCAGATCTGCAATCTTTGAGTCTACACATCTGTTTTTAATCTTAAAGTACTTTCAAATGTATAGATAATTCTAGAAATAAAAATGACCTGTTAATCAAAATACTCAGCTACTTTCAGAGTGCTATGAAAGAATGTATCATTCAGTATGAGAAAAAACGTTATAAAATGGCAAATATACTGTTTTATAAAATATAAAACTTATTCTTATGTAGTACTTATGTAGCTCACATGAGGATTTTATTTTATTATTGGATATTATATTTATTTACATTTCAGATGTCATCCCCTTTCCCCATTTCCCCTCACTGGAGAGATGGCTCAGCCGTTAAAGGCTAGGTTCACATGAAGATTTTAAATAAACAGAGAGGTACATCTTTTGATAGAGATTCCAGCCAAAGTGAAGTTACATGACAAAGGGGAATTTAGGCACTTAGCTCTAAGTCCAGGGAGATGTCAGGTTCCAGTTTCAACAAAATTTATCTATGTTTCATATGGTCTGTAAGTATTGTGGTAAGGGAGTAATTTTAATTAATTTTGTTCTTTAAGGCATTGTTCTTTTATTTACAGCTGTGTTCTCAGACATCACCATTACAAATAACAAGGTAAATATTCAGCATTTGAGTTAGAAGCAGCTTCTCTGACCTGACGCTTTTTTCAGGCTTTAAGTTTACTCTAATAGATTTTCTCTTTCAGTGTAGGAGATGCATCCAAGTTATTCTTTTCAGTTGTTACATGTGAATAACACATTTCTATTTAAATTACTAAGCTTTCTCATTTTCTAGTTTTCTAATGATCTAATTCCTGTGGACATGCTAGGTTGACTTACAAGGGACATGCTAGGCTGAATCACACCTAAAGCAAGAACTGGGTCCCCCAACTCCTCTCTATCACCATGTCGTACACAAAGGACTCAAGCATCATCGCAACTTCACTACTTCACTTTTGCCTGATATTTCTCTCAAGAGAGCGTTAATCCCTTCTTTAGTAATACATTTCTGTCTTTTTTATACCATACTGTAGTATTGCTATTTATTTTAAATTGAAACATCATATCCTGTATATAGAAAAGAAATTCTTTAGATTCAGGAAACTAAGGAAACTTAGAATGCTTACAAATCCTACAAAACGAACATGATTCTCAAAGCTCAGAAAACTACAAGGTTCCTGAGGCTTGCCTTCAAGGTTTTATAAGCAGTAAGTAATTGCCAGGGAAAGGGAGAGTTTCTAGCTAAGCTATAAAATGTTACACATAGAGTTCCATGGAGATAGCTTTTATGAGTAGTTGCTTAGGCTCTGACAAACTTTCTGGCAACAAAGCTGACTTTGGGTTAGCCATGCTTCTCTTGTTGACAACAATAAACACAACAGTTCACTAAGCTACGTTTGGTTGTAACTGTTCAGTTAGCAGCCCATGTCTTATTTGGGGTAAATAGGTGTTCGTACATTCTTCTGAAAAGTCACACAACATATATCTTACTTAGGCACATCAATTTGTACAAATTGTACCAAGTCTCAAGCAAATGAACTATCAATAGCTCGTCATCTGAGCTAATGTAAAACACTGACTTCCACTTGTCAGATACCAGATTTTCCACCAAAAGTCACAGAGGATAAATCTCCTAGGAGGGATGGGGGTTTAGGATTCAGACTTTTCGAATCATACTAGTTCTTTATCACTAACCAAGAAGATAAAAAAATTCAATTTTACTAGCTTATAATAGCAAATGTCTAAGCAAAAGATGGTTCTGGTTCCTTGAAAACTGACATGTAAATAGTACTGCATTGCCTTCTAGAAATTTGTAAGGAGACTCATTTTCTGTCGTACTCATATTTTATAAACTTCCTACCCTTGGCTCAAGGTTCCCTTCCACTACCAAAGCAGGCCTGACTGCTCAAGTCTTATGCAAAATGCTATATATTTTGATTAAATTTTTGGCTACTCTATTTAATAATTTTTAAAATCTGACCAGATTAAGAAAGACAATCTCTCTGTCTTTATTTTACTTTATTGACAATGTTAAACTTTCTTTGATGCATAATATAGCATCTATAACTTGTACATATTTTAAGGTAGATGTGATTGCTACTCTATATTAATTTAATTTTACTCTTCCTCATCTTTCATGTTGTTTTAACACATTAATGTGTCTATGACTATTTAACTTACAAGGATGAGCTCATTGAATTGTAAAAACACAGTGTCAAAAAAGATATGGATTGCATAAATTTCTTCTCTCTCTAATGTTTTTCCTTATCCATATCAACTATTTAAATTGTATGATCAATGATGATAATAATAGACTGCAAATGATAAATACATAAAACTTAAGTTTCAGTTTATGCATTTATTTCAAGGTTAATATTGCTCATCAACTTTACAGTTTCTAGAATCACCTAGGAGAAAAACTTCTCAGTACATGTATGATGAATGTTTGAGATTAGGTTATAGTCAAGGAAGTAGTATAAGAGTGTTGGGAGATTTTTTCAGGTTATTTAGGGAATTCAGGTGGGAAGACTGATAATAATAGATACCATTCTGAATATAGGAGAATATAGGAGAAAGGTAAACTGAACAATAGTATTCAGAACTCTCTGTATTTTTTCTAAAATCACAATGTGACTAGCTGCCTAAACTTCCTGCTAGCATGACTGTCCTCTCAAATATGTTCAAATGTGAGCCAATAGAAGTCCATCATCACATACCTTGTTTATTTTTGGGTATTTTGTCACAGCAACACAACAAATAACTGATATAGTGTATGTTTAGAATCCCCCCTCATACATATATTTCTTTCGATTTGACACACTCACATTTCAAATGCAGGTATTCGTCACTGGTGGTTGGAGATAAAAACCACTGAGACCACAACATATACTGAAAGGACTCTGTCAGTTGTATTATGATTACTCTGGGACAAGCAGTAAGGATGGGGTTTTGTGGCTGAAAGCAGCTGTTAAACACAGCAGAGAGTATGGTTGGGGAGCCATCCAAGAACAAAACTTAGACAAACTTTTTCTATATTGTAACTGTTTCAGTGGCGTTGCCATATTATTATTTAATGAGAAAAAGATTGTTATAAAAACCCAGTATTGATATGATAAAGTGTAACATTAATGGTTATTAACCAATATGTATAATTGAACATCTTGACTAAAGCAACAGAAAACTCCTGAGAAGTCTCCTTTATGCTTTCCTGTGCTGACTGGAAAAACAGATGGAATGGAAACATAAGAATGGAGTTAATTCTTCCTGGAGTTAAGGTCTTCTAGTCCTGAAAAACAAACAAACGAGTAAGCAAATGAACAAAACAGAACAGTAACTCTCAATGGTATCTCACAGTATTCTGATGGGATTATCCTTTGACGTTGACTTGAGTCCTATGACATATGTGTTTGCACTCACATACACATAAATATGTACACACAAAATACAATTCTTTTCAAAATATTCTTACTATAAGAATAATGTACTTGAAAGTAAACATGCCAAACTATAACTATTTATAATTATAAACTATAGAAGCTGTCCTTTCTTATGCTTTCTACATGTCTTTGTGCAAGATGGTAGTCATTGCTGATGAACAGACATTAACTCTAGCATTTTTAGAAATATGTTTCTTTGTGTGTATTTATTTGCATATTTCTGCAGATGATAAGTATTTAGGAATATATGTACACAAACATAGGTACTGCAATACAACCTCGGGATTCATCTTCATGTATGCTGCACTGCAAGTAAGCCACATACCTCTTTTGAGATGTGATCTTGTTGGCCTGAAGCTCACCAATTGGGCTGGTCTGGGTGACCAATTAGTCCTAGGGATCCTCTTATTTTCATTCCCCCATAACTGGCATTTTAAGTGTGCATCACCATCACCATGCATATCATTTGTAGATGGATTTTGGGATCAGACTCACATTGTCAAGCTTCTAACACAAGCCATTTCTTACTGAAATATCCCTCAAGCACAGGGCTAGCAGGCTTTGTTGTATACTTTATGAGAATTTCTTTCATATCTTATCACAATTCTTTAATTCATCAGCAATCCTATAAATTAGGATTCAATTTATAAATGAAAAAATTCATGATTTCTAGACAATGTATTTGAGTAATTTTATTGGAGTCAGTTATCAGAAAAATGTCAGCAACATTGAACCTATTGTCTATGCTCCTGTTTAAATTGAGAGGTAGTATTTATATTGGAAAATTTCCTATAAATATGAAATAGTGAATTTTCTATGTTGTTTAAAGCTGTCAGGAAAAATATTGGTAGTTATTATTCTGGCATATTCCACAGGACAGAGTCATGTTGAAAGGATAATTTACTGACCTTTCACTTACTTATTTATGTACTTATTTTACTTTGTGCTAAGGCTTAGGTAAAATATTAACCTAGATGGAATGTTAAGGTCTAGGTAACTGTTACCTGGCTAGTCTGTCAGTAAAAGGAAATTTTCTCATATGTTTCTGGTGTTACTATGAAACCTTGTAATACCAAGTTGATTATATATTCTGTTATGTTTTGTGCCCTTGGAAACCAATCATGACAGAAGACAGTAAAATTGCTTTGTACAGTTACCAACAATAAGATTGAGCCTGATTCAACCCTCTATCAGCACTTCCTTTAGCTATGTAGAAGCTTTTATGGCATTTGTCTTTATGAGCTGCCTCTGGGATGGATCCCAACATAAGAGACACATCTGCATCTATTTAAAATAAAAGTTCAATTCTGAGTAGTGTTGAGTAAAGCTTAAGTTCCTAAGACCTCTCTGGGAACTAACATCAGACTTGTCAGAAAAAGACAAGTGTGCATGGGTAACTGACATCTTGGTTGGCAAGTTAAAATATGAATGTTATACAGAACAAGTCCCAACCTGGTATACAAGTTAAGACATAAATATTAGACAATCAAGTCCCCTGCCACAGTTAAATGGAAGTCACCAACCAATGGGAGAATGATAAATGTACAACAAAGACATGTTCCTAAGCAAATTTCCCCATCCCTAAACCCTAATTGGTGGAATAACTTGCCATAGATGTTTGTAGATCTCAGACTTTAAAAACCTTGTAGGACCTTAAATGGGGATCACAGTTCAGTTTCCAAAATTGAATCACGTTCCTAATCAATCAGTCTTAGGGCTTGGTGTTCAATAAACCATTTTTATTTGACTGAGATCGATATCTGAGTGGTTTGTGAATCAATTCCCAGATCCTAATAATTCATGCCTAGTCAATTGGAAGATTTGCAAACTGCTGTTAGTCACTAGTTTCTTTTTTTAATTAATTAATTAATTAATTAATTAATTAATTGTTATTGTTACTGTCATTATTATTAATAATAATCTTTTTAAATTACAGTCATTTTCTTGTGCCTGGTCTGCACTCTAGCTATTTCTTATCTAATATCTCTCCCTCAAGTCTCCAAAAGGATGTCCCCAGTACCCCAGCCCCACCCCACCAGCTCTCTCCACTCCTTGGGGCCTCAAATCTCTTGAGGATTAGGTGCATCTTCTCTCACTGAGGCCAGACCTGGCAGTCCTCTGCTGTATACGTGTTGGGACCCTCATATCAGCTGGTGTATGCTGCCTGATTGGTGGCTCAGTATCTGAGAGATCTCGGGGGCCAGACTAGTTGAGACTGTTGGTCTTCCTATGGGGTCGCCCTCCTCCTCAGCTTCTTCCAGCTTTTTCCTATTTCAACCACAGGGTTCCCTGGCTTCTGTCCATTGGGTGGATGCAAGTATCTGTATCAGATTCTCTGAGCTGCTTGTTGGGCCTTTTGGAGAGCAGTCATGATAGGCTCCTGTCTCTAAGCATACTATAGCATCAGTAATAGTGTCAGGTCTTGGAGTGTCCCCTTTAGCTGGAGTCCCTGGTTTCTTAAAATTATTGGAAGGAGCAAAAACTGGGGTTTGTGAGCAAAAACTGGGGTTTGTTGAACTATGTCTTTATATGTGACTACAATAAGTATACTATAGGAGGCTGGATAAACCATTCACTGGATAAGAACACTCACTGTTCTGACCACAACCGCAGCAGCTCACAATTGTTAGTAACTCCAGTTATAGGAGTTCTGACACCATCTTCCCTCCTCTGTGAGCACAAGACACAGAAGTGATGCACTGACATACATTCAAACCAAATATCCATTCACATGTAGAAATAAAAATGAAAACTACTGTAGACTAAATGTTGTATTAGCAAGAGAAGTTTACTGCTCATGTTCCTAGTGGCTAAAACTCTGAACTCAATCTGCCAATTTGTTCAGTATCTGGAGAAGTTGGATTCTAATTTTTAAACAAAAGCGTTCTTATTTATTGCCTTGGGAGGGCTTCATTACTGCTCTTTCTGATAATCTAATCACCTGATTCTTAATAATCTTTATGGGTAGGAAAATACAGTTTTCTCTCTTATATAATACATCCCTACCACAGTTTCCCTTTATCTATTTTTCCAGTTCACCCCCACCTCCTCTCTATACCAGATCCCCTGTACATTTCACTTCAGAAAGGAGCTGACCTTTTAGTGACAACAACCAAACATGACAAAACAAGATCAAATATGAAAAGGATAAAGCCCTCATATCAAGGATGGACAAGGGAACCTTTCTTTCTAGGAGAAAGAAAAGTCCCAAGAGCAGATAAAAGAGACAGAGATATAACTGTTCCCACTTTTAGGATTCCCAGGGAAACACACAACTCACAAGAATAACCCATACAGAGAAGACCTGGTATAAATCCATAATGCAGGTCCTGTGCTTGCTTATTCAGTGTCTATGAACCCATATGAATCCTACTTAGTTAATTCAGTAAGCCTTAATTTCCTGGTTTTCTTCCATCCCCTTTGTCTCGTTTTCTTCCTCATCTCCTGCAGGATTCCCCAAGCTCAGAGAGAAAGGACAAGATGGTAACCTCTAGCTTATACTTTCCACAGTCTGTTTGGCTATAAATGTCTTCTTCTTTCCATCTGCAGCCAGAGAAAGCTTCTCTGATGATGACTGGATAAAGTACTAATATACAAGCATAGAAGAATATCCTTCAGAATCACTTAAGTCTTTTTTTTTTTCTGTACTGGTTAGTTCTACCTTAGGTCTATAGGCAATCTAGTTTCTGGATTCTGATCATCCAGGCACGGTTGGGCATTGTCTCCTTCTATAGTTACCCTCAAATTAAGTCAGACATTGGGCACTCCCACAAGATCAGAGCCACTATTGTCCCAGCACATCTTGTAGGCAGAACAAATTATAGGTCAATGGCTTTGTGGTTTGATTGGTGTTCAGGTAGGATTTTGACACTTGAATGTATAAGGAACATAAAAGCTCTGATCATACAATTTGCATTTTGATTTCATGGAACGATATGATTAATTCTGAAGAAAAAAAAACTGTAAATTTGTAAAAGCAGACACATTATATGCTTCCAAATGACAAATGTAGAGTGAGCATAGATTGGTTATTCCCATTAAAGCAGGGAAATTTATGAAACAAGAAAAGAACAACAAATTAGAAGCAAATATCAAGTCTAATAAAAATCCAATGAAGAAAAAAAATGACCAAAACTTTACTAGTATTCTTTGATTTGATTTTCTATCCTATAGGCCTATTATAAGGAGGTCTTATCTTCAGGCCCACCAAATAAAATGCTCTGCGTAGAGATTTTATTTTGTAAGTACTGAGCTTTCATGACTTTTAAGGACTGGAGTTTACATCTAGGCTAGAATAACATGCCAGTGGCGCTACTGGTTTGGGAAGGCCAGAGTAGCCTCAGATTCATGATTATTATATCCCTTGTGGCAAGTTCAAAAAATTGAAATGTTCAATTTTCAAAATCTAAGTAGAAGCAATTGTAGTCAAAGGCTCCAACACTCTGAATTCTGTTTGGTATGATGCTATATAGCCTTTGTCAAAATTGTTATATCTATGATTTTCAGAGGAATACTCATCTCAGCTTGATTCATACCAAAATTTCTTGTACTTGGATGATCATAGAACACATCTATATTAAAATTAAGGAAACATAACTTAAAATTTGTCCTGGTATACTGCTATGTTTGTAGCATCAAGTCTTTGTAATTAAACCTTCTCTATCTATTAAGTACTTTTAATTTACAATGGGTATATAGAGTCTATAGCTCAAGTAATACATGAATTCCCTCTAAGTTCTTTGTTTTGTTTTCTTCGATGTTTCTTGGATCTATATTTGTTTAAATTGTTGATTCCTTTCAATACACACCCAGCATTTGAACATATCCAACATTTTCTGCACTAAGCCTGATTTCCTATTATTTTCAATATAGAGTGAAAAATTTTTGGAATTGAGTTCTGCTTGTGTGCATTTTTTTTACTTTACTATTAGTTATGTACTTCTAGCAATGTATAACCAAACAGAGAGACATGAGGAAATAGAAAATTTTATATGTGTTGCCATAAGAGTTAAAAAATCCCATTAACTGTGCATCAAGAAAGTTAGTAATATCTAAAGACCTAAGTGGTATGGAAATTGATTGAATGATACTTGATCAGAGTTTCAGGGTCTACAACCAGAATCAGTAACATTCCTGGGCAGAAAATACGCAATTCCACTCACAATGAAGAGAAAAAATGATGACTTCATCCACCATATTTTTCTGTTAAATATGTCAGTTGATTAAATGGAACCTATGAACATGAGAGAAAAATTAACTTTCCTTAGCTTCCTGATTCAAATGTTAATTTCTTCAATAAACATATTCACAAATATATTTTCAAATATGTTCTTCCTGTGATCTTTGACATAATTTTGCACAATAATACTGACACATGCAGTTATTTATCAAATAGCTATCATCACTATTAGAAGAAATTTAATTTTATGAGATAAGCCCTATTATTAGAGTGTACACTCAACACTCTTTAAAATTTAATGTATCACTTAATGACTATACTTAGCATGATCCTAGAGGAACTACCTACCAGTCAGGCAACATACAGACATCAGAGTTTCCCAAGATCCACTTAAGACCACAGAAAGCAAGGAAAAAAGCACCTATCCAAGAAAGAAAAGTCCAAATACCACCATTGAAAATTGCAATCACCCTAAAGCCAGATGCCTAGACACCAGCATAAAAACATAATTAATAATAACCAGGGCATTTTGTGTCCACTACAGCGCAGCTACATAAAACATAAGGCACTGAAAGTCACAAAATAGTTGAAAAACTACATAAAGACCTTAAAAATAGTGCTTAAGAACATGACAAAGATCCTTAAAAAATTGATTGGATGAATACTTTTAACATCTCCATGAACACACACACACACACACGCACACACACACACACACACAAACAAAGAGGCAAACCTCAACAATAGAATATAAAAGATAAAAGAGAGAGAAGCATTGAAGACATGAAAGAAGAAATGGATTCCTCAGTCAAAGAAAATGTTAAATCTTTTTTAAAAAGAAAATATCCCCACACAAAACATCCAATAAATCTGGGACACTCTGAAAAGACTAAATCTAAGTATAATAAGAATAGAGGAAGAATAAGAACATAGGTCAAAGTTACAGAAAATATTTTTAACAAAATCATAGAAGAAAAATCCCTTAACCTAAAGACAGAGATGCCTATCAAGGTACAAGAATCATACAGAACATCAAATAGAGTGGTTTAGAATCATGATTCCCTTCAGAACATAATATTCAAACTACTAAATATAAACAACAAAGGAAAATATTAAAAGCTACAAGGAAAAGGGACCCAGTAGCATATAAAGACAGACTTATTAGAACAAAACCTAACAAAATCTTAGCTAGAGCAATTAGACAACTTAAGGAGATCAAGGGGACCCAAATTGAAAAGGAAGAAGTCAAAGTATCCTTGTTATCAGAGGAAATGTTAATATGCACAAGTGACCACAGGTATTCTACTGAGAAATTCATATGTATGATAAATGTATCAGCAAAGAAGCTAGAAACAAAATTAGTACTCAGAATCAGTAGCCTTTCTACATTCAAATGACAGGTGGTCTGAGTAAAAAATTGGAGAAACAACACCTTCCACAAACACTTCAAGTAATATAAAATATCTTAGCGAAACTAAAAAAATCTAAGGAAAGACTTTTATGATAAAAAACTTCAAGACATTAAACAAATATTTTAAGATGATATCAGAAGGCTTTGGGCTGGGGCAGACATTGAGTCGGTCTGCTCCTGTCCTGTGGAGATACTGAATCCTGTGTCATCCTAGAGAAGCCACTGCACTCAGAGCAGCCCGTAAGAACTCCATCTCACTCCCTAAGCCCCAGAGATACATCTGGGAGCCAGGGACATTCAGGACACAGCAGGTACCCAAACTCCGCCCCTCTGGAATCCCACTTCCCTACCGCCCCTGCCTGGTCATTTGGGCTGGGGCAGACACAGAGTCCGTCAGCTCCTGTCCTGTGGAGATATTGAATCCTGAGTCATCCTTGAGGAGCCACTACACTCAGAGCAGCCAAAACAGAGTTGGTCTGCTCCTGTGGAGATACTGAATCCTGAACCATACTAGAGGAGCCACTGCACTCAGAGCAGCAGACACCAAGCTGGTTTGCACTTGGGAGACATTGTATCCTGAGCCATCCTAGAGGAACCACTGCACCCAGAGCAGAAGGATTTCCAGATCCAAGAGGTGGCCTGAGTCCCAGGAGTTCTTCGACCCAGGAGATTAGGATCATAAGACCACAGAGACATCTGGACTCTGAGGTGCTCTGCCACAAGCAAGATAACTGGAAATACAGACTCCAGTCTTACACAATGAGGACAGGTAACACTAGAGTTAACCAGACAGCGAAAAGCAAGCAAAAAACATAACCAACAGAAACCAAAGTTTCTTGGCATCATCAGTACCCAGTTCTCCCCATACAGTAAGACCTGGACACCCCATCACACCTGAAAAGCAGGATTCAGAATTAAAATCACTTCTCATGATGATGATAGAGGATTATAAGAAGGAATTAAGTAACTCCATTAAAGAAATACAGGAGAGTACAAGTAAACAGGTAGAAGCCCTTAAAGAGGAATCACAGAAATCCCTTAAAGAAATGCAAGAAAACACAAAGAAGGAATTAAACAAGAGCATTCAGGATCTGAAACTGGAAATAGAAACAATAAAGAAAGCTCAAAGGGAGACAACCATGGAGATAGAAAACCTAAGAAAGAGATTAGGAGTCATAGACTCAAGCATCACCAACCGAATACAAGAGATAGAAGACAGAATCTCAAATGCAGAAGACACGGTGGAAAATATTGACACAGTTGTCAAAGAAAATGCAAAATGCAAAAAATTCCTAACTCAAAACATCCAGGAAATCCAGGACACAATGAGAAGACCAAACCTAAGGAAAATAGGTATAGATGAGAATGAAGATTCCCAAATTAAAGGGCCAGTAAATATCTTCAACAAAATTATTGAGGAAAACTTCCCTAAAATAAAGAACAAGATGCCCATAAACATACAAGAAGCCTACAGAACACTAAATAGACTAGACCAGAAAAGAAATACCTCCCGTCACATAATAATAAAACATCAGATGCACAAAACAAAGAAAAAATACTAAAAACAGTAAGGGAAAAAGGTCAAGTAACATATAAAGGCAGACCTATAAGAATTACACCGGACCTCTCACCAGAGACTATAAAAGCCAGAAGAGCATGGACTGATATCATACAGACCCTAAAGAACACAATTGCCAGCCCAGATTACTATACCCAGCAAAACTCTCAATCCCTATAGATGGTGAAACCAAGATATTCCATGACAAAACCAAATTTGCACAGTATCTTCTCACAAACCCACCACTTCAAAGGATAATTGATAGAAAATGCCAACACAAGGAGGGAAACTACAACCTAGAAAAAGCAAGGAAGTAATCTTCCAACAACCCCAAAAGAAGATAGCTATACAAACATAATTCTAACTCTAATAACAAAATTAACAGGAGGCCACAATCATTTCTCCTTAATATCTCTTAACATCAATGGTCTCAATTCCTCTATAAAAAGACATAGGATATCAGACTGGATACACAAACAAGACCCAGAATTTTGCTGCCTACAAGAAACGCACATCAGGGACAAAGACAGACACTACCTCAGAATAAAAGGGTGGAAAACAATTTTCCAAGCCAATGGTCCCAAGAAACAAGCTGGAGTAGCCATTCTAATATCAAATAAAATCGACTTTCAACCAAAATTAATCAAAAAAGATAAGGAAGGACACTTCATACTCATCAAAGGAAACATCTACCAGGTGAACTCTCAATTCTGAACATCTATGCTCCAAATGCAAGGGCACCTACATACATAAAAGAAACTTTTCTGAAGCTCAAAACACACATTTCACCTCACACAATAATAGTGGGGGATTTCAACACCCCACTCTCAGCAATGGACAGATCATGGAAACAGAAACTAAACCGAGACACTTTGACATTAACAGAAGTTATGAACCAAATGGACTTAACAGACATCTATAGAACATTTCATCCTAAAACAAAAGAATATACCTTTTTCTCTGCACCTCATGGTACCTTCTCCAAAACAGGCCACTACAGATACAAAAAGATTGAAATAATCCCTTGCATCTTATCAGATCACCACGGACTAAGACTGGTCTTTAATAATGACAAAACTAATGGAAAACTCAGGTGCACATGGAAACTGAACAACTCTCTACTCAATGATGACATGGTCAAGGAAGAAATAAAGAAAGAAATTAAAGAGTTTTTAGAATTCAATGAAAATGAGGACACATCATACCAAAACTTGTGGGACTCCAGGAAGGCAGTGCTAAGAGGAAAACTCATAGCTCTAAGTGCCTACAAAAAGAAACTGTGTAGAGAGTCGTGGAAAGCAGAGACAGCGCTGGCAATCTGATGCTCTCACAAGTTCTGTAATTTACTGTCTTTGTGTGAGGGAAAAGCACGCGAAGTCACAAGCCCTTCCCGGGGCATATAGGATTTTATGGGCAATTAACCAACCAGATATGTACACGCCACTCCAGCGGGTATTGAACCAGGACCTTCTCGGGGCTCAGGGCCTGTCTCCCAGCCGGTTTTCCACCAGCCGGCCTTCTTCCAGCGGGTCTTTACTCTATAACATTCTAATAAAGATCTGCTGAAGAACTTTGGTGTTTTGCGTGACCTCGCTGGCGAGTGCACGCCCTGAACAAAACTGGAAAGAGCACACACTAACAACTTGACTGCACAACTAAAAGCTCTAGAACAAAAAGAAGCAAATACACCCAGGAGGAGTAGAAGGCAGGAAATAATCAAACTCAGGGCTGAAATCAACCAAATAGAAACAGAAAGAACAATACAAAATATCAATAAAACCAGGAGCTGGTTCTTTGAGAAAATCAACAAGATAGATAAACCGTTACCCAGATTAACCAGAGGGCACAGAGAGAGTATCCAAATTAATAAAATCAGAACTGAAAGGGGAGACATAACAACAGAAACTGAAGAAATTCAAAAAAATCATCAGATCCTATTACAAAGGCCTATACTCAACAAAACTGGAAAACCTGGATGAAATGGACAACTTCCTAGACAGATACCAGGTACCACAGTTAAACCAGGAGCAGATAAACCATCTAAATAGTCCCATAACCCTCTGGAAATAGTAGCAGTCATTAAAAGTCTCCCCACTAAAAAAAGCCCAGGACCAGATGGTTTTAGTGCTGAATTCTATTAGACCTTCAAGGAAGACCTAATACCAATTCTCTTCAAACTATTCCACAAAATAGAAATAGAAGGAACACTACCCAATTCGTTCTATGAAGCTACAGTTACACTCATACCCAAACCCCACAAGGACTCGACAAAGAAAGAGAACTTCAGACCAATCTCCCTTATGAACATCGATGCAAAAATACTCAATAAAATTCTAGCAAACTGAATCCAAGAACATCAAAACAATCATCCATCATGATCAAGTAGGTTTTATCCCAGGAATGCAGGGATGGTTCAATATTCAGAAATCCATCAATGTAATCCACTATATAAACTAACTCAAAGAAAAAAACCACTAGATGCTGAGATAGCACTTGACAAAATTCAACATCCCTTCATGACAAAAGTCTTGGAAAGATCATGAATTAAAGGCCCCTACCTAAACATAGTAAAAGCAATTTACAGCAAACCAGTAGCCAACATCAAACTAAATGGAGAGAAACTTGAAGCAATCCCACTAAGATCAGGGACTAGACAAGGCTCCCCACTCTCCCCCTACCTATTCAATATAGTACTGGAAGTCCTAGCCAGAGCAATTAGACAACAAAAAGTAGTCAAAGGGATACAAATAGGAAAGAAAGAAGTCAAAATATCTCTATTTGCAGATAATATGATAGTATACTTAAGTGACCCCCAAACTTCCACCAGAGAACTCCTAAACCTGATAAACAACTTCAGCAAAGTGGCTGGTTATAAAATCAACTCAAACTCCTCTACATGAATGATAAACAGACTGAAAAAGATTAGGGAAATGACACCCTTCAAAATAGTTGCAAATAATATAAAATACCTTGGTGTGAATCTAACCAAGCAAGTGTAAGACCTGTATGACAAGAACTTCAAGCCCCTGAAGAAAGAAATCGAAGAAGATCTCAGAAGATAGAAAGATCTCCCATGCTCCTGGATTGGCAGGATTAATATAATAAAAATGGCCATCTTGCCAAAAGC